>NC_139556.1:20680967-21273467 GCF_965112155.1 Podarcis liolepis
AAAATACTTCAAATCAAATTGATGGCAACCATTAGGCTAGAGTTCTGTGAAGATTGCCGAAGGAGAGAGTCAGGCTGTGCCCTGGCCAAAGGCTTGGCGGAACAGCTCTGTCTTGCAGGCCCTGCAGAAAGATGTCAAGTCCCTCAGGGCCCTAATCTCTTGTGGCAGAGTGTTCCACCAGATCGGAGCCACAGCCGAAAAAGCCCTGGCTCTGGTTGAGGCCAGCCTAACCTCTCTGTGGCCTGGGACCTCCAAGATGTTTTTGTTTGAAGATCGTAAGTTCCTCTGTGGGACATACCAGGAGAGGCGGTCCTGTAGGTACGAGGTCCGTAGGTCCCGTAGGCAGTCCCACTGCAGGTTTACCAGATGGCAGAAGTGGGTGCAAGTGGCAGGTGGAGTCAGTGGCCCTGCAATGCCCAGCCCCATTTTTGTACCTTTAAAAGCTGGGCCTAATGCTGAGTGGGGAGGGGAGGTATTATAGGGGGAAGCAGAGGCTAGTCACTACAACTGCTTGGCCTGGTGCTCCTCCACTAAGCACCAAGTTTTAAAGGAAGAAAAAGAAAGCAGGGACAGGCGATACCAGCACCCTCACCATCTGGCGGGCTTATGGGATGTACTTGTGGGAGATGCTCTGGGGAAGGGCCTGCTGGGCAGCTTGCCAAGGGCCCAATGCAACCTGTTCCTTGAACTTAGGCACTCTCAAATGCCCGGTGAAGCAGATGCATTTTAACTACACTTACAAAGATGGTGTGTGGCCTGCCCTAGGAACTAAGTCCACCACCGCTGAAAACATCTTGCCCCATGCCTTCGCCACCTGCACCTGACTTTCAGATGGGACTTGGAGCAGAGCTTTATCCAACGAGATCTCATCACCACTATTCAGGATGCAAAAACCTCTAAGTTAAGAGTGCTGAGATTTGCTTGGCATGGGACAAAGCATTTGCAGACAAGAACTTTGCTCCAACTCCTCTCTTGTTTGGGCATCAAATTAAATCTGTTTGAATTGGGCAAGCATTTGGGGGAAGGGGTGAATGCAAACTCCCTTGATTTCTTCTTGATCCTCTTATCCCAAAGTAATTGACTTGACACACTGGGCAGTAGTTTTTTTAGTATTTTGATTTATGTCTTAGCCACCTTAGATACTTAAGACCAGACAGGTGAGATAATAGTTATTTAGGTAAATCATTGGGGGGGGGGGGTATAAGGGAGAGGATGCTTCCTAAAGTATGTTGATCCAAAGACAAAATAGAAATTGGTGGTTAAAATGACACAGAGATGGTTTCAAACGCAAAGGGTAATAACAACCAAATTTTAATTTACATGAACTAGATCTTGCTCTCAACCACTTGGCCTGGCCTCCCTGGAAAGGTAGACATCTGGATTCCTCTACAGCAGGCTTCCTCAGCCTCGGCCCTCCAGATGTTTTTTGGCCTACAACTCCCATGATCCCTAGCTAGCAAGACCAGTGGTCAGGGATGATGGGAATTGTAGTCTCAAAACATCTGGAGGGCCGAGGTTGAGGAAGCCTGCTCTATAGATCCCCCCCCCCCCAACACACACACCTCAAGTTTCTCACATCTCCGAAGTCTGGAGAACTCTTAATTGGTCATGAGTAGTGGGACTTGTTCAGAAAACTGGTCCCAAGAACAAAGCTAAGAAGAATGCAAAACACTGAAGGCAAGCAGGTTTCATTCTGGTGTTTCCCCTGCCCTGAGCTTCATAAACTAGCCCTGGATTAACCTAAATTGACATAATTTACACCAGCTTTCTATGCTTAGGATGGCCCAATTAATTGTTAACACTGCATATTTATTGAACTGCCTTTTAATGAAAATGTGTTCCTTTTTTGCTGAACTGATAAAATTATTATTGTTTGTTTGTTTGTTTAACTATTCTGGAAAATAAACTGACATCAATGCATGTACAGAATTATGCAGGCTTCCTTTTATCAATTCTGAAATACAGGTGTTCAGGAATTTGACACAGAATACAGTGGTACCTCGGGTTAAGTACTTAATTCGTTCTGGAGGTCCGTTCTTAACCTGAAACTGTTCTTAACCTGAAGCGCCACTTTAGCTAATGGGGCCTCCTGCTGCTGCCATGCCGCCGGAGCCCAATTTTTGCTCTTATCCTGAAGCAAAGTTCTTAACCTGAAGCACTATTTCTGGGTTAGCGGAGTGTGTAACCTGAAGCGTATGTAACCCGAGGTACCACTGTATTGTAGGATCTGAACTCCCATCCCGTAAAATCCAAGACCTCGGTTTTCTAGATAGCTTTGATTGTAATACATAATATACAGTACCATCCTCACAACAACCTAGAGCTTACTTTTGTGTAATAGGCACGGCATTAAACTGTTTTATCTTTTGAGGAATACTCGGTGTAGGAGAAGCATCAGACAATGGCTAATGAGGCTTCAGATACTCTGATTAGACTGCAGTTTAGCTTTAAAGTCACAAGGATGTTTTAAAATCTTTGATTATTCATATATATATATATATATATATATATATATATATATTCATTATTTCAATGACATAACCTCCAGACAATGTTTCATGAAGTGATTTAAGATGTGCTGGTAATTTTAATGGCCTTTGTGCAAAGGCGAACATCTGAAACAACATCTTACTTGGCTTTTATCCTCAATTCTTACTTTAAGCACATTCAAGAAAATGACTTCAAAGCAGCAGTGGTCAAGGTCTTTAGCTATTTAAGTTATTTTAATACGCTTATAAAAATAAATCTGTCACCTTCATTGTCTCATCTATGTCACCAACAACACAGTTAACAGGGGCTTTTAACAAAGCCCAACTTTGCTGATCCCAAAGTAAGTTGTAACAGCTAACAAGATTAATCAAACATTAATGCAAACTTGTACACTTGCCAAGCTTATTGATGAAAAAGGTAAAGATTTCAAAGCCAGCCAAACAGGAAACACAAAACCAACCAGAAACCATTAGTTGACTAGCTATCTCGATTAAGGTATTAATCACTACATCTGGAGAAACTCACATCTGCAAGGACTTAGCTGAGCATTAGTAATGTCATTTTCACATTGAAAATGTTCAGATTGCACAACCCATGCAGAAAGCAGTATCGGTTGCCTGATGCATCCGGCTTATGGGGCTACCTACAGAGCTCTCGGTTCAACCCCGGCTTTTTGTTCTGGTAATGGCAGCATTTGGAAGGTAGGCTGCGTGCCCTTTGCAGTCTACAGTAGGAGGTTTTTCCATGGTCAGCAGAGTTAAGGGGCAACAGTGAGGGATTGCTGGGTAGAAGGAGGGCTCCTTTGCGGTTATTAACAAGCGTAACTGGTTCCGGGACTCCATCAGTGGACTTGATGCCAACTACTGCATGGGTACATGAGCTCTTGGACTGAACTGAGTGGTTTGAGTAACTCGGTTTAGCTTTATTCTTTTCCTCTAAACAATAAGGAAAAAGTGCAAATTAATGCTTTGTGCATTAAAAAGACTGCCCAAACTACATTGATGTATCGGGTTTATGTGGCAATCTTGGGCTTGCAGCAGTTGCTTCCAAAGCCCAGTCCACATGGGCTCCAAACTGCATAAAAAGGGATTCACCAGGTGACTCTGGAAACCTCCAGCTTTTCATTAAACCTTTTCTCCATGTGCAGGTGGGTTGTGAACCTTGCCCCCCCCCCAACACAACTACGGACTCTTGTGCTGCATTGTAGTCACCATGGAAGATTCAGAGTGCAGGTTTTTGGATCCTGGCCTATGTGTGTGGTCAGCTTCATTTATTCTAAAAATCTACTTTTGCAAAAATAAATATATGAGGTTCAGTTCACTATATTATCATCATCTGTAAGCAATAATCCTAACCTAGAGGATGTGCATCCAATGCAATCTTTACTTCCCACATGTTGATAAAATATCTCTCTCTCTCTCTCTCTCTCTCTCTCTCTCTCTCTCTCTCTCTCTCTCTCTCTTTTCATGGCAGAGGAGACAGATCCTCTCAGCTCACCCAAAATAACAGGGGAAGCATCTATGAATATGCTAACAGAGCTAGGTAGCTCCATTTACAACGTTTTCAGGCACTTAATCATGAAATAAACTTTATTTAATGGGACTAAATGATGTTGAATCCTGGTGTCCTGACTTAACTGAGTTGTGTATTGGACTACACAACTTCATCTTCAGGCTGGCTGGGTGGGTGGGTGGGAACTACTAATGTTTCTGGACTATTGCTAATGTATTCCCCCCCCCCCCCATTTGAAGATGCACACTTGCACAGCATTGCTAATCCACCCTACATCCACCAGGATCCCAGGGCAGTTTACAACTGGGATAGTAAAACAGCAATAGTATAAATCCTAAAACAATACTTCAAGCAAATAATGCTATACACAATTAAAATTAGCCATATTATTGCAGCAAGCTAAGAGCTTTGTTTTCAGCTAGTTTCCCCCAGCATTCCACCCCCAGGCCTGTGTGAAGAGACATGTATTCTAATGGCATCAAAAGCCTAGTAGTGAAAGTGCTGGACACCTCTAAAGGGAGGAAGAACCCCCCTCTTCCATATCACCAATAAATAAGCTAAATTCATCGGTGGAACAACAATTTTAGATTTTATTTTATTTGGTTGCGTTATTATTTAGACATGGTTTAAATCATCATCATCATCATTTTATTATTTATACTCCGCACATCTAGCTGGGTTTCCCCAGCCACTATGAGTGGCTTACAGCATGTGCATAATTCTATATTAAAGTGATTTGAGGTGCAATCGTCTTGCACGTTTACCTGAAAATAACCCCACTGTATTCAGTGTGGCTTACTCATAGGTATGTACATATTTGCTTGAGAGGAGGAGGCCCCATGGAGTAAGCATTTATAGGATTACCTTGTCATTCTAACCACCCTCAATACATTTGGGCACCTGAGGCGAACCACAAAATGGTGCCATCCCCCACCCACCAAGGAAGAATGAATGAATTATCTGCATCAGGAACAAGCAGGTGAATAATAATACACATCTGGAACAAGGGTGGGAGGAGACTAGCAGCCTTCCTATTTGCAAAGAGGCCTCTGTAGAGGTGGGCAAGGGGAAGGGCTGTTGAGGAGACAGAAGATCCAACAGATCAGGTTGTGGCAGTAGTGAGCGGGTTATTCCTTGGTGTCTGAATCTGCTACCCCTTTGGTTCCTGATGCCTGAGGCAATCTCCTCACCTTGCCCCATGGGTGGGCCAGCCCTGTACAAAGCCATGCTACACCCAACTACATCAAAAAGCGAATAAAGCACATGAAGAAATTTCAGAGCAATGAAAGCAAACTTTCATGCTTATAAATATATTATAATACTGGTAAAGAAAAGGGAGCGCAGGGAACTTGTGTGCTGATAAGCACGTATCTTTGTATGTATAGGAAGGTATGCAGAGTTCTGCAATCAAATAAGTAGCTCACAAGTAAATTGCCGATTGGGATGTATACATAGAACCCAGATGTCAACCAGTTGCTTTCTAGAAACAGGAAACATGTCTCTATCACAGAAAGCTTATCATATGCTATCTACACCAGATACATTAAAGCTTGAAAGAGTTATTCCGGTTTGCTTTTTAACAAATTCCATATGAATGGCTTAATCCTGTGCCCGCCAAATTCAGGAGGGGGGGGGAATCAAAGTTTTCAACGTTAACATTTTGCATCTGCAGCCTTGCTCCAGGAGTAATTCCTCAGGGTGCATGCATGTGAACATGTTTCATCTAAAGGTTATCTGAAAGACTTGCTTGTGCATTATCTTATGAATGGCAGTATCAGCCATGACCTTTATTTCTAGCAAAGAGTTAATAACGCAGATGGCACCTTGGTTTCATATGAGCGTACCAACAGGGATCACTCCAGGAGCTACAACTAGCATAAGACCTAAAATGCAATGAAAATGATACCTACTATCACGTACCCTTTCTAGTTTATACAAAACCCTTGGACAGAGAGGCAAAGCAAAGCTAACCATGAAAAGACAGTGTGCACCGGTGGACTAGGTGTAAAAAGAGTAAGAGGTGGAGTTGGTGGAGCTGCAGAACCCAGCAACGCTGAAAAACCAAGGTAACCTTTTCCAGGAACAGTCAAGGGAAGACTGAACATCCCTACCAGATACAGCCCTCCCTAGGTTCAAGAAGACTATAAGGAGAGCTCAGCTGGGTCAGAACAAATTTACACTTTATCTAACACCATTTCCACCAGTGGCAAACTAAATGTCTCTGGGAAGCGCATGAGCAAGGCTTGAAAATAAATAGCTACTAGCCATATAGAGAAATATACACGTTCTATTTGCCTTTTCACAGCGGTTGCCGATCTGGTCTGCCTTTTATTGGTGTGGGGTATGAGATGCACAGCAGCTGTCCAATCACAGCTACAGCATGTTTCTCCGCCTCTCCTCCATTTCACTGGCTGCCACTTGGCAAGGAAACTCAAGAGCACAATGAGTTCATGTCATACATTTTGGGTCGCTAGCCATTACCAGGAAGAGGGGGAGAACAAGATGCAAGGCCAATGTCTTTGGCGGCAGCCCACGTCTAAAGAAACTAGTCCTAATCTAGGTGTCTAATCCATGCATGTAGAGGGACATAATTTTGGTTATAACTAATTTTGGCTACATAACACCTGCAGAAATCTTGTTCCAGAGGCACCCAGGGAAAGATGTCATTAAAGCTTGAGTTATGTAAAGACAACTCTGGACTTTCATTGGAATTTCCTTTCCTTGATATTTATTTGCTACATTCAAGTTAATTTTAATGATAATCAAGTCCCGAAGCATTTTTTTAAAAAGTAACCAATGTAGATAATTGGGTATTTCCATGCCTGTGGCACTCTCTGCTATATTCCCTTTGAATGTGCACTTGCCACAACTAAAAAAAAGGGGGGCTTTATGTAGCTTTAATTTAAATGTAACAAGGCAGAATACCAGCGCAGCATTTTGAAACAAATGGCTGAAACTAGCTCCTGCATGATTTGCCTGGAAGCAGCGCCAAGAATGCATTTAAAATAAAATGATTAAAAAAGGAAGAAAAAGGAACTTGCCCACTGCCAGCATCAATATTCTTTGGAATTGTTCAACATCCAATAATCACTGTGTCTCCAGATGCCTATGGAGTATTAATCTGTATTAATGGCAAAAACCTCATATTTATTTCTCATCCTACTCAAACATTGTGAGCCACGAAGCATAGCATATCATAGCTTTATTTTCCACTATTTCTTGCCACACCCTAATAATATTTTGTTCCCTCCCCTCAATTTACAGTTTCTTACCTCTTCTTAAGGAACCAACAAGACCAAATACTAGGCTTCTATTTTCTAGCAGTTTACATAAAATCCCCCTTCAGCTATTCTCTGAGCATGTTAAACAAACATGCAAGGGTGGAGGGTGGGTCAGTGAGAATCCGTGCCTTAGCTCCACCCGCTATTCTCATTGACCTCCATTCGATGCACAGAGACTGACTGAAGTGGGGAGCCCCTCCCCTGTAATCATCCACCTCTGATTTGTGGAGGGTAATAAGAACAATAACAGGGACAGAGGTAGCACACTGATCCCCTTTAACACACACACACACCCCAAATCTTATTTAACATGCTTAGAGAATGTGCCTTGCTGGGTTACGATGAGCTATGAATTCTGAAACACACACACACACACACACACACACACACACACACACACACACACACACATGATCAAGATTTCTGGTGACCAAAGTTCGGTTTGATTCAGGTGTGGGCAAACAATGCCTGTCTTCCCGTTTTCCAATGACAATGCCTATTTAGACTTCTCTACTTATGACTCTGTGAATCAGGCATCTGAAAAGACTCACAACGGTTCCTCCAAACTGTCAGCTATTGCTGTGATTTTACCCAGCACCCTCTGTACAAGACAACAGATTAACCATTAGACTAGATATGTTGAAAATATACAGCTTCAACCTTTCCCCAGCTAGCTCAGAGCGATGTATGGATGATTATTTCAACCGTCAGCTGCCGCATAGACTTAAACCCCTGCACAATAACTCCTGGATTCATCTGCCCCTTGTCAAACTCACACAGCCTTACTTTGAATATACGTGGTATGGCAGTTTCACTGCGGATCTAGAATAATCCAGACGGCCGCTGTCTCTTTGTTAACAGGAAGTTGAGCTGATGAGTTTGTAATGCATTTCTTATCAAAGGTAGTTTAAAAAAAAATGCACTCAGTCGGTCTGGGTTGGAGTTTATCATATACTCAAAGAGAGTTAAATCAAAACATTTAATTTTCTGTTCGGAGAGATAAAAATTCCTTGCAAGTTCCTTAAAAAAACACACAAAAAACCCTTCCAGTTATTTGTTCATACATTGGCCATTAATACTTCAGTTTCTTTCCATTTCCCAAGCAAGATATGTAGCAAATAATTGATTATCAGAAATACAGGGTCACGGTATAAAGTGTTCATTCTCTAAAACAGTTAATCTGAATGAAAGGGAAGGTTTGCAGACTTGTTTAGGATTGATGCAAGAATCTGTAAATTTCTTTTCCCAATGAGAAAAACTAGGAACATCGGTTGTTGCACTTCAATGTCAGAAGGTCTGAAAATATACTGTCACATCTGTGAAAGCAAAACAGTGTGAGGAGACCAGAACATTACACAGTATTCCAAATGCAGTCGCACCATAGTTTTGCAGAACAGCATTATTATATTGGCAGTTTTATTGTCAACTCCTTTCCTAAGGATTCCTAACATGGAATGTGCCCTTTTCACAGCTGCCACATACTGGGCCAACAACTTCATCAAGCTATCCAGTATGACACCCAAGGTCTTGCTCCTGGTCAGTCACCAGATCCCATGAGGGTATATGTAAAATAAAAAAATAATAATAAAATAAATAATAATAATAATAATAAAATGTCCCAACATGCATCACTTTACACTATTTTTCGTTGAATTGCACTTGTCAATTGACCACCTATTCATTCAGTTTGGAGAGGTCCTTTTGGAGCTCTTCAAAATCCCTTTTTTGTTTTAATTGCCTGAGCAATTTAGTATCATCAGGAACCTTTGCCGCCTCACTGTTCACTCCTAACTGTAGATCATTTATGGTCAAATTAAAAAAGCATATGTCCCAACATTGATCCTTGGGGGGATTCCACTTTCTTCACCTGTCCATTTATTCCTGCTCTGTGCTTCCTGAAACTTATCCAATTCCTGATTCACCTCTAATCTCATTCCTTGACTACTAAGCTTACTGGTGAGGTACTTTGTTGAAACATTTTTGAAAGTCCAAGCACACAATGTCAACCCAATCACTTCTGTCTATATGTTTGTTGACACTGTCAAAGAACTCTAATTGCTTCCTGAGAGAGATCCTGCCCTTGCAGAAGCCATACTGGCTCTACTTCAGTAATGCTTGCTCTTCCATATACTTGGTTATTTTATCTTTAACAATACTCAAATTTCCCTGTGATAAATATTAAGCTAACCAGTCTGTAATTTCCAGGATCCTCCCCCCACCCCCAATTTTAAAAATGGTGCTATGTTGGCTAATTTCTAGCCACATTTGAGTGATTTAAGAACTATCAGGTAGATGCCACCTGACCACAGTAATTTGTCAGTTTTTATTTTGCCTTTAGGCCTCTAACTTCATCTCTCATTGCCATAATCTGCCTCAGTTCCACTTTCTCTTGTTGCATTTCTCTGTCTGACTCACCTCATTCCTCGCTTCTCCATTTGCTGTCTCACTGCTGAAATTTTGCAAAGCATAATGTATACTGCTGGCTCAGGACTGGGTCTGGTATCAGCCCCAGAATCCTTGGAGACCTCTGGGGGATCTGTGCCCTAGAAAAGCCCATGGGCACTGATAAGTACCATGAGCTTCCTCAAGTGGTGCTGTCAGGCACTGTGGGAAATTTTAAATGGTGACACATATCCACCAGGTAAGCCCAAAGCCATAGTTTCCACCAACTTAATAGTTGTTGAGGGCACCCTCAAATCTGAAGTAGCCTGATCAGGATCCCAAATGCTGCACATTATTCCCTTTTTAGCCCCCCTTTCAGTGGTAGGTCCTTGTAAACCCTGGTTGCTCTTTCCCCAAGGGAAGGAAGACCTTTCTGCTCATACGCAGGGTTGGCTGTTGCAATCAGTTAAACAATAAAATGACCTTTCCCCCACAATGTTCATTATATCAATGACTAGGCCAGGGGTCAGCTATCGTTTTCAGCAGGGGGCCGGTTCACTGTCCCTCAGACCTTGTGGGGAGCCGGGCTATATTTTGGAGAGAGAGAGAAAAGAGAACAAATTCCTATGCCCCACAAATAATCCAGAGATGCATTTTAAGTAAAAGGACACATTCTACTCATGTAAAAACACGCTGATTCCAGGACCGTCTGCGGGCCAGATTTAGAAGGTGATTGGGCCAGATCTGGCCCCCAGGCCTTAGTTTGCCTACCCATGGAGTAGGCGGCCAAAATTCTCTTTCCCCAGTACTCCAGCAAACGATCTAAAATGTGAGAAACAGTTGTGCACATGCAGAAGTGATGGTGCCAGTAGCAGAGCACCAGTTGCAAGTTGTCGAAAATGTACACAAATGACATTTTTGCCGCATAGTTGGATTGGCCTACATGCTCCTATAGGTAGAGACATAAATCTGGGTGCTCAAGAATGCAGCCATCACTCTGCTTTCTAACTCACATATGCCCACACTAAACATTAACTGCTAATTTGTGGGAAATTAGAATCAAGCACAATTTCCACTCTGGCACTTTTATGGCCTTATTGAACCATGCATATTTTGGGACTTTTGTCCTCTGTTTCCTTCATTTTGCCTTTTCAGGCCTTTCTACAGTGATCACCCTATAATTACTGGGGGGGGGGGCTGCCTGCCTAGTAACATAATATTTAACCTGAAAAGTTAAATATTAGAACTTTGTATTATGAGCTACAGTTAGACTCCACCCATTGGACTTTCGCTTGTTCTACTGTTCAGTTTCAGTTCTGTTCTCTGCGCAGTCACCAACAAAGCAGCATTCTGGGTTGCCAAATTAGTTTTTTCTGCAGTTATTATGAACGGAAGAACAGGACTGGGTGCTAAAGGGTGAAATAAAGACAAAACTTAGTGATCTGGAAAAAGCCTACCCTAAGTTACCCTATGTTTTAAATTCATTACACCCTTTTCCCCCTTCTTCAGATGGCAAAGGATGAAAATTAGCCCTAGAGGAATGAAAGCACTGCTGTGCACCCTACAGTTTAGCTGGGCTGTAAATCAGATCCAATTTCTGCTTTTCCCAAAAGCACAAGATATTTTCAGAAAAACCAACTAAAAAAAAAAAATTTCAATTGATTCCACAATGAGTTTCCAATCTCTCAATAGGCCTCTACATAGCAATCGGTAAAAAGTTTTTCCTTGATTGTCCAACAGGAAGGAAAATCTGAAGGTCACAAATATGACTAGAAGCAGGGACCCTCAAGAAGGAGTTAACAAACCTACTATAAAGTATTTTCCTCTCTACCCTTCCCTAAACTTGTAGTATGGAAAGGTTTGTCTTTTGGGTGGAAATTCGAGATACCTAATTCTGTATTTCAAGAGGGTTAACTACATTTCTTAAGGTGCTCTACAATGCACAAATTCACAGCCAATGCTGGGAGAAAATATATATTTCCCCAGAGAAAATATATGAAGGCTTTCCAAGGCCATCAAGAACATTTCAATAAGACTTAACAATACCGTATTTCTCATTAAGTGTGTGCATATCTAAATCATATCCTTAAATTCAGGCAAATATTTTTTCTTAATCTAAAATAGTTTTTTCCCCCCCAATGAATAGCACCATGACTCTTTTCCAAGACTCTTTTGTAAATGTAAGTTTTCAAACCTGTCTTACTGTATTTATTTAATAATAAAATTATTGCTATTATTGTTATTCATTCGTAAAGCTTAACAGTCTCAGGCTAAGCTGTAGGGTTAAGATTATTGGCACCTACATATTTGGGTTTTTTGAACTGAGAGACACAAAGTGTCCTTCTCTTAATATATAGCTAAGAAAGACATTCTCTGCCCTTTGTCTTGTTGCCTGAGAGAAGGTTTTGACACCAGCTACAGGAGACATGGAAGCAAGGAGTTGCAGCGTCAAAAGCATTAGTGGGAACGGGCTGCGATTATGTAGTTCTGTCAAACTGTACTAGTGATCTGTCCTGCTGCTGTTGTCTGCTAGACACTAATGGAGGTTGCACCTTTGTGGCTAAATAGACTGCACAACGATCAATCACGTTAAGGTCAGCGAAGCCTCCAACACGCTCAAAATGCGGAGCTCACAGGTGGATCATATTTAAAATGGAATCACCTGCAATCCACCAGTTACTTGTACCTGGTGTCGTTAACTATTTATGCTCGCCCAGCCTAACCAAGTTTATGTGGGCAAGCATAAATGAAGATATATACAAGTACCTTGTTGCCAAAAAGAAAAAAGAAAGAGGGGGAAGAGGGAGAGAGAGAATAGGGCCCTTGGTGATTGTTCTGTTCGCCTGGATTTAGAAGCCTTCTGTTTATTGTATACAATGTATTTGACAGGAAACTAAAGTTATTTAGTAGAGAGGGAAAGGGTCCAGCAATACACACATGGATACTTCTCTATAGCACTTAGCTATAAATCTGGAGTCCAGCTCAAAACTCCTTTCTTACTATCAGAGACTGAAATAATTCTACCCTGGACAATGGAGTTAACTTACTGTGCAGGATGTGCTACTAGCCTGGGAGAACATACCAGTAGGCATTGAGACCACAGATGCAGACAAATTTTTGATGCATATTTTAAGATGTACCCCTCTAAACCTTTCATCCTTGCCTGAAACAGGACACACATGATTGATTTTCATTTTTTAATATGTACACCTGCCTGCCTTTCTTTTTTCTCCCCATGCTCTCTTTTATCGCCTTCTGTCTTTCTCCTTGCCTTTCTCCCTCTCTTTAACAACAATCTAAGAAACAGAAAAATCCACCTTAAGAGTGCAGGGCCGGCCCATGCATGAGGTGGACTGATGCAGCTGTCTCAGGTGGTGGAATCCTGAGGGGTGGCGCCTATGCCTGCCGCTGAAGAAGTGGCAGCAGTGTCTTCCAGCAAGATCTTGTGGAACTCTCACAATTGCTCACAAGATCTCACCAGAAGCTGCTGCCACACAAACCCCAGTACATGATGCTTCAGTGGCAGGGGTGGCACCTTCTTGTTTTGCATCAGGTGGCAAAACAGAATGGGCCTCCCCTGTTACATTGGGTGTGATTCACTTATGGGTTTCAATCTACAACTCCACTGAGTTTTCATTTCAAACCAGTAATGAAATGTCTGGATCTTTTTAGCAGGAAAATGAGGCTACCAGAAATTCACCGTTATGAAGACCTATGAGACAATCCAATTATATTACTGTATCAGCTCTTGCGGGCAATCTATATCTTACTGACTTTATTAATTTAGCTTTGCAAAATCATTCCTTATTATTTTGGCATTGAGTGTAGTTTTATGCTAAAAAAGCTAAGGGCCACTTCACACATTTTTTTAAAAGCCCTATTGGATGTACACCCAAGCCTGTAAAATGTGAATGCTGTAAGAAGGTCTTTGCAAATATGTACACCGAACAGGGTACATGAGCTGGAATCTGCGGCTGTCTATCAATAATGACAAACCTGGGTTTGTTGCACAATGTGTGATATGTAATAACCTGCATCTCTTGTCTGGGATAGCTCAGTTGGTAGAGCATGAGACTTTTAATCTCAGGGTTGTGCGTTCGAGCCCCACATTGGGCAAAAATATTCCTGAATTGCAGGGGGTGGACTAGATGGCTCTCGGAGTCCCTTCCAACTCTACAATTCTATTATTCTTCCCAGGTGAGCATCTAGGCTTTTAATACCCTTTTTTCAATTCTGCTACTTTTTATTTGCCACTATTCACAGCATCCTTTCATGATCTCCAAGACCAACTTATATGTCATCTGTGTGCCATAAGTAGAGGTATCCATGATTCCCCCCCACCCCCCGTGGATATGGGAATTTCTTCCCACATATGTTCCGCAAAGTCTGAGCATCTCCTGAAAAGTGTTGTTAAAGTACTTTATTTGAAGCAGCTTCCGGTGAAGTAGCATTGATGTTTGCCTCAGCACATTCTAGAACCAATGCACTTCTCCTTTATATATGTGTTGGCTCCTGGAACCCAAAATTAAGGAGATAGGGTCAGGTGTTTTTTTTTTAATGATTATGATGATCAGTGCTTTTGTTCTAAAAAAATGTTTAGGGGTACTCTCATTTTCCTACTCATATTGAAATACTGCCCCTCAATGAGGCCAAACTTAGATTCACAAAATGTTTAGGCGTATGCGTACCCCTGCATCCCCCCAGAAAAAGCACTGATGAAGATTACAGCCTCTAGCCCATGTTACATTACCTATTTGATATGTTTCTTTGTTTTAAAAATACAGGATTATGGAATGGGGGTGTGGGAACTGAAACAAATGCTAACACATTTGGCTGTGTGACGTTCTGACTTGAGCCAGCAGTATGGAGTAGGTTAGCAATTAAAAACAAAACCCTACAGCAGGCTTCCTCAACCTCGACCCTCCAGATGTTTTGAGATTACAATTCCCATCATCCCTGACCACTGGTCCTGATAGCAAGGGATCATGGGAGTTGTAGGCCAAAAACATCTGGAGGGCCGAGGTTGAGGAAGCCTGCCCTACAGTTTGTGAATCCAACAGTGATTGTTGATCAATCAAATTTCAAACAAAAACTATGATGGATAAGCAGTTTATCAGGGGGTGGGATATGTCCTTGCTATTTATGGTTTGCAATTTTATATGTGAAAACAATTCAGAACTTGAAAAGAAAAGAAAAGCTGATTCGCACAAGCAAATGAGGCAAACCACTCAAAAGCCCAGCCCACCATGCACAAAATGGATCCTGACAATGGATGCTATAGTCAGCTCCCAAGGATATTACCAGCTAGCATCAGCACACTGGTTTAGCAAAAAGTTTTTGATGTACTGTAGACAAATCTGGAGGGTTTGGATTATTTACAGAGTGGGGCCAATGAAGTTAGCCCATCTCTAAAGCAAGCACTGGTGTGAAATACAGGCTGTTGTTGGTTGTTACTGGCCATTGAGGTTCAGCGGATCTGGCAATTTTCACCTACAAATCTTAATATATAAATTATATTTATACATCCTTTAAAAGGTTATGCAGGGTAAGGAAAAGGTAAAAGTTGCCAGTTCAGAGCACACAACCCTCTGAAATATTTGTTTCCCTTTAGCATAGCTCTTTTGGCTTCCTGCCAAAGGATGACCCCCTGACTCTGTTAAGTTTCAGGGGCAACTCTATGTAAGACACTGTATAGCAGGCTTTCTCAACCTCGGACCTCCAGATGTTTTGAGGCTACAATTCCCAGCATCCCTGACCACTGGTCCTGCTAGCTAGGGATCATGGGAGTTGTAGGCCAAAAACATCTGGAGGGCCGAGGTTGAGGAAGCCTGCTGTATAGTGATTGTCACTAATGAGCAAATCACATATTGAATGTGCTCCATTTAGCTACGCGGTGGCACCATGAAGGCAATTCAGACTGTGGGCAATGCTTCCTACCCTCACTCTGAATGGATTAATACTTCAGCACAGCCACCCCTCAAAACTCACAGGCAGGGGCAGTTTTCATACTGAGGAGAGTTTCAGTGAAAAAATGGCCCTTTTTGGCTCAGCCCAAGATTTGCTTACATGTGGCATAATATAAATATTTATGTGCTTGTATGTACATTGTATGTGTATCACTTAGACAAGTGATAGGCATGTCTAAGTTTTCAAATGTGTTGTAATGGGGGGGGGGGAGTAATTCTTCTCTCTCTCTCTCTCTCTCTCTCTCTTTCTCTCTCTCTCTCTGTTTGATTCTTAAGGTGGCAGCACCATCTGCTGGTATTATCTAGTAGTCTGAAGCTACCCCCACAATCTTTTTTCTTTACTTTCCCCTTAACTTCTTTCATGAAATATACCCTAAAACAGGCACATTTCTTGGCCACCATTAATGACAGGACTTTCATTAACAGCTTTCAAACACAGAAAACATAGCTTACTCCATTACCTCAGTTATGTCTTCCACGAAAGGAAGAAAATCTTAGTAGCTCCGAAACTTAAAACTGGTATGGAAAGACTGGAAGTCACAACAATTAAGCATGCAAACAAGTAGATACACGAATTATCCCATTTCAGTAAAAGCTTGTAATTATAGATGCCATTGGATTGGATACTGAAATTAAACACAGCTCCTGAGAAGAGATGGTGGGGAATTTCACATTAATTGAGCTTTATTGCAAACTCTGCAATATTCTTCACTCATTTTTCCAACTGCGCAAGTCAGTCAGGTTTCTTGCGAGTATCAGCAATATACACACTTAACAACAGGCCATTATATCAGTGATACTCTGGTTTTTTTTTGGGGGGGGGTAATTGTTTTGGCGTTATGGTCTGATCTGATTTGCTAAAATGTGTATTCCCTTGAACTGTGCTTTAGCGAGGTAAAGATGGTTAGATTCATTGTTCGATTTCTCATCCTGTCTCCCTACCAATATAGCTCTATATTACATGGTGGGGTGGGGGTGGGGAGAAGGCCATGCTTAATAGTACTAATAGATTATACAGTAAATACACAGGCAAATACATTTTAAAGGAAAAACTATACTCTATACTCCGGACGTCTCTCAGAGGTATGTGAAGTAATCTCAGAGCTCCCCCCCCCCCAGCCAGAGCTCAGTTCTAGCACCTCTCAGGTGGGCACAATGAGCATTTTAAGAGAACAAGGAAAAGTTCATGGCGAGCTCTGGCGCCTCTTTTTCTAAGAAAAAGCACTGGGGGATTCCTATCAATGAAATACCTCACTAATTTACGCAATCAGCGTTGCTTAGGAGTCTATGCCCTGGGACAAAAAGTATCATGATTACGTGCATGGCAGATGGAAAGTAAAATACTATCTATACCACAAATAACCATGTTATGTGGTGGGCCCAGCATTATCAGTTATAGGCTGGGTCGCACTTTACTATTACACTATGCTACTAAAGGTCAACGGAAGAAGAGCACAGCATTGCAATGTTTAAAGTAGAACTATACAGACACATTGCTCCTCAGCAACACCAAAAACAAAAAAATTCCAAAAACGGTTAGAGCCAACAACACAATTGAAGATCAATAATTGCATAAACTTTAAAAAAACAGCAAAACAATATGCTTTGTTCAGCTGCAAACACAAGCCTCACTGAATTCCTAAAAATATATAGAGAGAAAGAAGAAAGGGACACATCAAAATTAATGTGATACTACAAGACAGACCAATTACAATACCTCTGGGGGCATGCAAATGGCTACTTGACGATGGGCACTGAATAACTATAGCAGTACTGTAGGTCATGATATCCATTACAGCTGTCAGGAGGATAGAAAACAACAATGCTATTCTCACAAACCACCCAATTGGGCCGAGGTCATATAAGGTTAACAAAAGCCGAACTGCAGCGGTCCAAGTTTGAGTTACATCAGTGCTGTCAAAAGACCAGCAGATACAGAACTGTAAACCCCACTCCTGTTCATGTCACAGAGGCCTCCGGAAATATGTTACGAAATATGAACATTTCTTTTTCATGATTACAAGATGGTGGAAGGAGGAAGTCAGAAGAGATGGCTTGCATTTTACAGAAACACACTGCACCTCCAACACCTGAAGGCCAGGATTTGCCCACCTTCAACTGTGTCCCAGAATGCAGGCTTTTTCCTTTATATCCCATAAAATTCATTGACAACTCAACCACCCCACTACCTGCACAGCCTCACTCCTTCATCTCCTTATCATTGTCCCAGTTACATTTCTTGGTTTGACACTACAGTGTGATGAAACATTGGGATCCATCTTCTCTCTATATTTATATTGATTCCTGACACACACCATTACAGGCTTCGGTGCAAGGCAGTTCCATTTTCTTCTAAATAAACCCACCAACACCAGATTTGTCAGTGAATGTATTAATGCAACAAATAACCCCAGTTATAAATACTGAAGATTAAATCTGTAAAATAATAGTAAAAAGTGGCAATAGAGGAAGGCAGAACTGAAGCATATTTCAGCAATATAGAGTAGCAGAACATGTGTGGCCTATCATTTTTGGTAAATGACGGCAAGAGAGAAAAGGCAAAGTAACACAATAAAATGGAGCTATGGGTATGTGATAGCTAAATCTGATTACATTTGCAAAAGAGAGAGAGAGAGCTCTTCCATAAAGAATATATTCTAAAACATCCACCAAAGTACATAGTACTTTGGCTAGAATTGATTGTTATGGGGGAGCCCAGACTGGCAATTTCATGAGTGGAAAATAAACTGTAAGCTAAGAAATCTAGCAGTGATAACTAATGGCAGTGATACTTACAACGGCGATTTGATCTCTAACAGAAAAAGTACTCTAAAGGATGGATGTATGCAGCCCAGGTCATTTTTCCATATAAAAACAAAATAGGATCAAGGCACTTCTGCGAAATAACTAACGGTTGCTATACGTTTCCACTGATTCAATCGCTAACAAAAATATTACACCGATAACACAAGAATGGCTCCAGAGGGTAGCAGCAGACTACTTATGATTGTGACATGAAGGAAGGAGAGTGTCATTTCACATATATCTGTGAAATGTGATGATGTGCTTTAAAACTTATGGAAATGATTCTTTCCTCCCTCCCTCTTTTTTTAAAACAAACAAACAAACACCTAAGTCAGAACAATCACCTAAAACTTCATTCTTCAAATGTTGAAGTCCAAAGTCTGGTTATTACAGGTGTGCATGGAACATAATGGGCACTCCCTCTACAGAAACTATGAGGCAAATACTGGATTGTGCTGCATTGGGGGTTTATTGGATGAATTGTTAGTATACTTTGATTTATCCTGAAGGATATACAGGTTCGTCTTGAGCCTTCTTTTAAAAGAATTTTAATTTCATGTGATCATATGTTGGGTCATCTAGCTCCAACTAATTTATTTGTTCTTTGAAATGGAGGTACAGGAGAACAATGACAGCAAAAACAGCTGGCTTGTTTACCGAAGATACGAAAAGGAACAACACCCACCTGCCCCCCCTACTGTGCAGTATATGCTAAGAGACTTCTGAATTCCTCCTGGATAAAATGTTAAGGCAATGGACAGTCTCTGGAGGGCCATGTGAGACGTAAGCCTGGGGGCTGACTAAAAGCCTGAAGGGTTCTCAGGCAATTCCTCAAGCTATCTTTGCAAAACTTGTGATGCTTTCTGTTGACCCGTCTCAAAAGAAGGAATCTCAGGAGGGGAAATTGCAGAGGCAAAAAACACACCAAAAAAGGCAATTACTAATAAAATCAGTCAACATTCAAAGCTTATGAAGAAAGAGAAATCCATAAGATCTGCATGGAATATGTTTTTGCCTTGATTCCGGGCAATGGGTTTGCGATGCCTGTTGAAAGGTTTTGCTAATGCTATCACTTGCAAGCAGATTGACTTGATTACCTTAAAACCACAGCGTATAAGGCAGGAGTCAGGAAATGGACTCTTCCCACCCTGACCCTGCAGACCAATCAGAGAGGTGGGCAGGGCCATCATATCCACCTGTCAATCATGTGACGTCATTCTGATGTCTAGTGACAATTTCAGAGGGGCTTGCTGTCAGCAATGATCAGCTGATCAGGGCTGACAGCAAGCCCCTTTGAAGGCATGCTGATTGGCACTGACAGCAGCAAGCCCCTTTGAAGTCCATTTGCAGACACTTTTTTGGCTTCAAAACAATGCCTACAAACATGTTTCCTCTGCCAACAAGCAAAGCTATCTGCAAAGTCGGCATGCAGAGGAAAAATGCCCATTTGCAGGTAGAGTATAAATCCAAATTGCACCTTCAAACAGGCAGCCTCAAGGGACAGCTTGCCAAGGGACAACCAGGCACACATTTTAAGCTCCTGGTTGTTCTTTTGGCAGTCACATATTTACCTGTCCCACACCTGATGTCACATATTGTCTGTTTGTTAGTTTAACTACAGCATGAATTTTGAAAATATTAGAACAGCATACTTGGATAGCAACAAAGGACCATGTAGTAAACAGCAGGCAACAGGGGCAGACTTTGGGCTCTCAAATTTCAGCGACACCTTGTGTGATGCTAAGATTTGGTGCCCCACTGCTTTTCATGTTCCATTCGACAACATTTTTGTGAGGCTTTCCTTTCGACAGCCTGCAGTGTGGCTGAACCAGTAGCATTACCCTAGAACCACCTCTGTGGGCAGACTTCTACTTTGCACCTGGTGCAAAAGACATACACTTAGAATTAGTCCAGGATTTTGTTTTGAGCACCAGAGCTGAACAGAGCTGAATACCCATGCAAACACCAACTCATGGTTACCCCAGGCTTCCTCCATTTCAGCATTATAATTTATAGCAGGGAGTGGGTCTTTAGGTTGCTGTTTTTGCTAAACAACTGGGAGTCAAAATGCTTGATAATCAACTGCAAATTGCTCAAGAGATCCGTCAATAGAGCCAAAGTACCTTCTGCCTATTTCATTTCCTTGCCCAGTATTCTGTTCCCAACAGTGATCAACTTCCAGTAAGCCCACAAGCTGCACATTAAGCAACAGTCCTCTTTCACTCAATGCTCACAAGTGTCTCTTATTCAGAGGTATACTGCCTCTACCTTTGGACACCACCCTACACTCAACTCTCCCCCGTGGTTCCCAGAATGCTACACCCTGGGAATGGCTTTGACTGGCTGGCTAAAGCAGGCGAGTGTAGCCGATAGGGTCTCAAGCCCTCAGTGAGATAGGGACTTTCCCTGAATGCGAAGACACACTCCCATTGAAATGGATGGGCTTTGTAATTAACTCTGTAAAAGCATCCATACATCTGGAATGAAAACGAAACAAACTTGATTTGACAATGCAGCAATTAAGTTGTGAGAGTATCTAAACTCAGTGATAAGCAGTACATTTGCTGAAAGAGGGGAATGTTGCAGATTTACTCAGATTTACTCTGATACAACTGAGGGCAGAGAACCATAAAACACGTTGGCCAGAGAGCACGGGACAAGGTGGGCCACTGCAAATGAAAGGGGAACTTGCTCTGGGGCTGGCATTTTTTAATAGCAGCTCCAAGTTTCTTACAACCTGTAGTTATATCACTGCCTAGAAGCAACAGTTTTATTTAAAACAACAACAATAACAGCCCTTTTCTTGAATTTCTGACGGAAGACAAAGTTGCTGTTCAGTTCTGACTGGTACTAAAATCCCTGAGCAGCTGTGCTACCACACAGGCAGTGATGGGAAAATGCATTGCTGTGCTGCAGTGACAATGCAAAGCAATTTGAGTTTAGAAAAATAAGGATAATGCTGTGCACACCGTGGAGACTGTGACATCTAATGCAACCAATGTCTTTTACGCAAGAGCAAGCAAGGAAAATTGCACAACAAAGCCCAGAGATGCTGTATGATTTCTAAGATTTTATGTGGCAGTTCCATCTCCCTTATTCCACCCCCCCATGCACCCCTCTTTTGTGGCTTATATTAAAACTAGAGATTAAAAGTTGTTGGAAATTAAATAGGATTTGCCGTTTGTTTTCTTCAAACTGAGTTTCCCAGCAATAACCCTGAGAGTAAAACTTTCTTCCAGAATGGAAATACATGGAAATTATCTTTTGCCATTTCCTCTAGAGGAGTAAAGGGTTCAGACAAGGCAAACAATACACAGAGAAACAGTTCTATATAAAGAAGCAGCTTTTAACTATAAAGCAGGGGTGAGAAGCCTGTGGCCTGCCAGATGTTGCTGGACTCCAACTCCCATCATCCCTGGCTAATGGCTATAGTGGCTGGGGCTGATGGGAGTTGTAGTCCAACAGCTTCTTGAGGGCCTCAGGCTCCTCCCTGCTGCTAATAAAGCACCCACAAAGTTGATTCAGATATCCAATTCCTGTGACATCTTGAGCTCTGAATCTACCACAAACATTTCTATACCACTGCTGTCTATGCAGACACTCATGCACGGGACCCTATCAAGAAACCTAGTGCTATGGGAATCTCAGCCTGGGAAGCTCCTCTGTAAAATGCAGAATGCAAGCCATTTTAGAACGTGACTGCATCCCCATTTCAAACAGCTGTCAAAATTCGAATGAGCACTTTAGCTCTTCTTTTGTGCATTACTCTTTCCGTATTCTCCTAAGAGTTAATAACCCTGGAGTTATTGGTATGACACTAATTTGAAGCAGTGCCCAATCGCATCGCTACAAATTAGCTTCAGACACCAAACAGCATTCAATTTAGGATTGGAAGGAAGCGGGTGGGGTGGTGGGATGGGATAATCTGTCCTGAAATTGGTGCAGGGAACTTCCCAGAACACTTGATGTACTTTCTCAATCCTGCAGCTGTTTCTAAACGCTTCCTCCCAAAGGCACATTTAGGACTAAATTAAATGTAACTTTGACTTAATTAACATTTTAAATGATAATGAACACAATGTAGATTCATAGGAAGCATTTATATTGTGTTGTAAAAATGGATAAAAATTTAATAGCTCTTTGTTAATAAGTTATGTCTCTCCAGACCTGTAAAGCCTAAGGCAGTCCAACGCTCTACTCTAAGGTCTAATCTGGGCTCCCTAATGCAGGTGGAAGAAGGAGGCAGAAGTCTGGCTTGACATTTGCTCTAAGCCTGCTCTGGATCAAGGCTTTGGTTGTTCATAAGTACTTTATTTCATATAAGTAAAGGTCAGGATTTGGGCTCAAGGCAGGGCTACGACAGAAACGTTCAAGAGGAAACTGAGCTAGTCCTGGCATCTGTCGCTTGAGATAGCTCAGGAGAAGGAGAGACGGAGAGCTAACTGGCTAGCATCTGTCCTACACCGAGGAGGTAACAGGGAGAATCTGTTGCCTGGTGGTAAGAAACTGTCAGGGTGAGTTTCATGACAACCAGCCACACTCAGGAAATAAAAATGCAAACATAATTTCCATGTCACCTTTCATAAGGCCCTCTCTGAAACCCGCTCCACGGGCTGGAGACAGCTTTTCTTCCCCTAGCCTGTCCCCATCAAGGCAATCCATTCACTAGTCACTTTCCTGTGACCCTGGTAAGAAACACTACCCAAAGTAGAGGCCCGAAGCGATTTCTCAAAAAGACTTCTCTCTGCCTCTTCCGTGCTCCCCGCCTTTTCCATCTAACTCTTCGGAAATATTTGCTGCTAAACTTGGGAGCATCTGGTGCCTGCACAGAAGCTGGTACATGTAATATTCAAAGGGTTGAGGACATCAAATTCCTTTGCACTAGCCCCAACGATGAGCATCTAAGCTAACCCACTGCACTGCACAACAAAACCCATCTATTTCATACATTCTAGCTATTTATAATAAACTAGTCAGGCTGTCTTGTGTTTGTTCTTCTATTGCAGCAACCGCTTTGAATGGGAGAGTCTACCCCCTTTCCCTGCTACACACTCCTTGTATTTCTCCAGCTATCCATCCTTCAAATCTATATCATCCTCAAGCAAGCACAATAATCCACTGAAATATCCATGTTAAAGACCTAAATATAAAACTACACATACTAATAGACTTGGAAATTAACATTTTACGGGGGAAATGTGAATGAAAAAATGATTGTGGCAAGAAAAAAACACCAGTTTGTATATGGTCGGTCTTAAGCAGAGCAATTGAAGACAGGGATGAGAAGTCTGTGGACCTACAGATGTTGACTGGCAAGTCACAGCATCTTTGGCTAATAGCCAAACTAATGGGGCTAGTTGGAATTGCAGTCCAACAGAATTTGGAGGACTACAGGTTCCCCACCCTTCACCTAGCAATTAAAATGTCCAGGAAAGGTTCCAATTCTCTACCTCAGTGGTCCCCAGTTAGTGGTCCGTGGACCCCGGGGGTCTGTGTAGCACACCCAGTGGATCTATGGCACATATCCATTAGCTGTCAGGAACATCTTGTTTTTGGGCACTGTGCTCTCATGTGGGTCATGTGACTTGCATGGAACTGTGGTCTGGAAGATGTGTGTTCCGGTTTTGTGCTGGGACATGCTGGAGGGTACGGTGGCACCAGTGCTATTTTTCGGGGGGGGGGGAGAGGTGTCGTAACTCACCAGGAACACCTCCCTTGTTCTCATGGCAATGACGCCCACCTGAGAGGTGCCAGAACTGAGTTCCAGCAAGTTCTGGCTGGAAAAGAAAAATCCCTGGGTGGCACCATTCACATAACAAACATTACCACGGAGGTATCACATTTGCAGAAGTAAGGGGTCCATGGCTTGGCTTTTAAAAAACAGGGAGTCCACAATACTTAGCTATTTGTATGCCACTGTTCTACCTCCTCATTTGTTAAGACAGACAAAGGAATGTAAAGATATAAGTAACATAAATAACTTTTCTTTCCCCAAACACACAAACTCTATTGCTAGGAAAAAAACTTACTAAAAGCAATGAGTATTGCTGTTAGTCAGACTGCACATTGTTCTGGGCAGGGACTTCATATGTTGTTTATTTATTTAATTTCTATACCGCTTTATATTTTTAAGAAAAATCTCAAAGCGGTTTACAGCATATTAAATCAATAAAACAATCTGAAGAAAGTCAAATATAGAGTATACAGTCAAAGCAACATAATTAACAGAAAACTAAAATATCATCTTAAAGATTTCAAAATAAAACATTACAAAGGAGGTCAACTACAGAATACACATTTAACATAAAGTTAACAAAAATATTTATATTACTACTACTACTACTACTACTAATAAGAATAATATTTTTTTTTAATATTGCAGGAGCGCTGCTAAGTGATCGCATAGTTGGCATACTATAAAGTATTGACAGTAATTCATTCTGAAGCAATGACTTCTTGTTCATTATTCTATCTACAGCATGGCATTTATAGTGAAGCCAGTGATTCCTAAATAGTGGATAAAGCATCAGCCACTGGGTTGCTGGAGCCTTGTGGGTGGTCCATCACACTGCCAGCAGTTTGTACTGGGATTATAACAACACAAGAATTTGAAGAGGGATGACAGTCAGGTCATGGGGTTAAATAATAAAGCAACATGTGGGTCTCAGACAAAAGCAAAATCCCACTGGTGTTCCTACCCAAGTCAAGCTTTTGCATTATTGGAAGGGTGTATTATTCACATACCTTCCCTTTTGCCTGTTTTTTTTTTCTTTACACAAAGTATACTGAAAGCAGCGGCGGATTTAGAGCGGTGCGGGCAGTTCTGCTGCACAGGGCACTGAGCCAAGAGCCCACATAATTGAGAATATCCATTTGGAGGCACCAAATTGTGGCCTCAAACAGGACATCATATTACGAAAGATTACCGAAGTATACCCCTGATGAAAGTATCCCTTTAAATACATGGAGTTTGCAACATGTAAGAACTGTACATTAGATAATTGCGACGGGAAGGCTTGAAAACTACCATAGTTGAAACTTGTTATTTGGGCATTCAGGATTATCATCAAACATCACAAAGAGGAGAAAAGAATGAAAGGCAGGTCGTCTACAACAATCCTTATTCCATTTTAATGTACATTTTAATGTATTTTTAATCTTTGTTGAAAGCCGCCCAGAGTGGCTGGGGAAACCCAGCCAGATGGGTGGGGTACAAATAATAAATTATTATTATTATCATTGCGAGAGGCTTTCGTTCCTGGAAGTTCTTCTCCAGAGAGCGTCCACTCACATAAATATAGCCCCTCACTTTCCGCTTTTTGTTTCTTCATTGCCCATGCCAATGAAATACTTTAGAAGGAAGAGGTTTGTATGGAAAAGACAAACAAAATCCTGAAGACCACATGCCCAATGTGTTTTTTTCTTGGGAGTAAGACCCATGGAGCTCATTGGATTTTACTTTCAAGTACACACGCGTAGGGCTGTGCTACAAGGCAGATGAAACCCCTTGACTTGATTAGTGATGGCTAATGAAATAGAATAGAATGTCACAGTAGAGGAAGGAAATCTTTTATGTTTTTTGGAAGAAAGCAACCTAAGCATCTATACTCATTAAGAGTTTCCTATACAGAAGGAGTGGGGAAGTTCCAGCCCGTGGACCAAACAGGGCAAGGTATGGCTCCTAATTTGGTCCATGCTGTATAATATACTGAAAATGTCCTAACAATGCTGGTATAATACCCTGCTCTGCAAGCAACAAAACAGCTGACATTCCTCTCCCCAAGCTTCTATTTTCTAGTTTAGCAAATCTGTGGATGAGGCCATTAGACCATCCTTTGTACACCACACTGGCTTTCTTTACAAAGGTCAGATATTTGTGACACATATAGTGTGTGATTTCTCATCTCTGTGGGCTTGAATTAATACATTTTTTATTGTGTCACTCTGCCCTTGATTTAATTGTCTTTTTATATTAGTCTCGTTAAGAGAATGTCAGGCCAAAGTAATGCTTAATGCTCTCCAACAGAGACCAGTTTGCTTGTTTCATAAAAATTTGGGTTAGGAAAACACAGCTGCCTGATTGCAATCTCTTGTGTAGCCCTAATAAGATTTTCCTGCAGGGCTTGAAATCATCTCCTTTTTCTTTGCAGGGTTTCTTAAGTTCCAGTTTCTCAAAGAAACCTTGGTTCCTTGCTTCTTCTGTTGGTGCCATACCCCACCCCAAGATACTAATAACTACAGGTTCACAGGATGCTGAAAAGGATATACTCTTAACAGTGACATTTTTTTTTTAAAGTAAACAATAAGGACAAATTTAAATTATATTATTTCTTTGCAACATATTTCTGTTCTGTTGCAGCTATTGAAAGTCATGTGCAGCAGAGGAAATAGTTTAAGAAATAGTTTTCCTATCCAACTCATCCTGTGCTTCAAAGGTTAAACATTCACAAAAATAATACTTTTAACATTGGTACAGTGCAATCTCACGTATGCTATCTCAGTAATTCTTTCAACCCACTTGTAAAGTCAGCCAATAAGTTCATGAGCTACGATTGCTCCCCAAAACCCTCTACTTGCCTCTCAATTCAGAGGAAGCCTTTTTCTCTCTCTATCCAAATTATCCCATCTCCACAACAGCTATTTGGACAACCTAGTCACCAATACTAATATCAGAGCATTCCCAATGCCTTACCTACACAGAGATTCAAAGCAGGAGAGCATTATGATGGCAAAAACTAATGTCCGTGTCACATAAAAGGAGCCCTTCTAGATCAGACCAAAGGCCCATCTAGCACAGTAGTCTGTTCTCACAGTGGCTCTTCAGATGCCTAAGAAAAACTCATAAGCAGGACAGGAACAGAATAGCACTCTCCAGCTCATATTCCCCGGCCGTCATTATTAAGAGGCATCCTGTCTTTAAACTGGAGTAGTAGATAGTTTTATCCTCCATGCAAGCAGGACATCCACTGAGGTCATAGTGTTCACTGTGACATTATATTGGTGGCTGGCAGGCAGAGAGAATTCCCATGGTATCATCAGCAACCTCCCAGAAATGGTAGTGATGGGCAGAAACCATCACAGAGGTCATATCCACTAGTTTTTACAAGGAGCATGTAACACATTTCCCCATAATCAGAGAGAGAGAGAGAAAGAGTTTGGCACAGTCTGTGGTTGCAACTTGCTGAAGCATCTAAATTTTACCACTACTGGAGAAAGGATACTGAGCCTTGCAGATAAGTGATTTGTCTGATGTAACTACATAGGCTGCCGGGGGGGTGGGGGTGGGAGAAGCAGGAGCAGGAGAAGCAGAGATAAGCAGAATGAAGGAACTGCTTCCCCATTTGTTTGTTTAGCAAGCCCATTTTAATCCCTGCTGCATAACCATAGTGCCCTTGATCTGAAGAACACTACAATTAGTCCTGCCCACCTAAAAGAGCTTTGGAATTTTTCTTCTTCTCGCAATAGCTTTCCATTCTACACGGAAAATCTCTTTCGAAACTGGTGGGTTTTGCAAAGGGTGCATGGGTAAAAAAAATCCATTGGGTAAGCACCCAGAACACCTCTTTGACTCTTTCTATTTTTTCCCTGGGGGGAAAGTCACTATTTTGAATGGTGTTGTGAGTCACCCAGTGAACCTTTCAGCTACTGCAAAGAAAGATATTGCAAGGCCCATGCCTTTAGCTACAGCAGGGTAGGCAATTCACAACACCAAGTTTAAATGGATGTGTAAAATAGATGTTTTCACAGGGCACAGTCTAGCAAGAAGTTCTCCTTTGCCAGATAAATTAAAATGGATGGGGGCTGCGGAGGAGTAAAGGTTTTGCAGTTTCCATTCATTACATGGAAGAATTTCCCACAGGATGGTGACCAAAATATCGTGGTAGCCACTTTTTCTTTAAGGATTTCTTTCACCAATCCCCCCCTCCTGTTTATTATTATTATTGTACGATTGTTTCTCTTTAAAATGAAAAGCCGGGAGAGAGATTGGTGGGAGAGAGAGAAAGGGAGAAATGAAAAGCACATTAAGCCATCTTAGAAGCACACACTGACTCAATGGGGAGAGGGGGAGGCTGTGACCAAAGCCAGCCCTGTAATAGTATAATGACCTTTAATGAGTGTCTTGGGAAACAATACAGTGCTAGCATGAAAGACAAAGGGCAAAACCGATCAAGGTTTTGCTGACACTAATTCAAAATGATTTCCCGAACAACTGAAGAATGTAAGGGAGGTAATCTGATCCGCCAATCTGACCTCACTTTGATTCCAGGGCCTTACTGCTGCCATTTCTAATTGTCAAGCACTCTACATTTCACATCTGCTCATATTTAATGAAAAGCCAACTCTCACCACTGTTCTTTGAGCTAACCAGCTCTTGTCAAAATGGGCATTGTCTGACCTCTCCTCACTGGAAGGAAAATGCTGACTTCTATTGAAGCCTTGCCAATCGGATTTCAAGGGTGTGTGGGTGTATGGAGATGCAGATATTACAATCGGGGACAACATCAGCTAATAAACTAGCATTGGTTTACAAAGGGCATGGACTGGTATTGATGCTTGTTTCTTATTATTAACCAGCAAAGGTGGGCGATCTCACACACAGAGAGAAGAATGAAACCTTGTTTTTGTGTGACAGTGTGAATGACGGGTTGAAAGTAAGAGAGGAAAGCAGAGGAACTAGAGACCTTCTAAGCCATCAACATCACTTTTATTACTGAATGCAATATGTGGCTAATGCATTTTTCAAAAGCTGTACTTTGGGAGGTGTCAATGATATCACCTGTAGCGTGTTTGGGTTTGTTTTTTGGGGGGCTGATTAGGTTATGCAGCCCAAACCTTAATGCTCCTTCCCTTCTAAAGGCAGAAGTAAAAAATAGAAAGTTGCACCACACTTCCAAGTTATAGTTTCTTTTTTGCTTGCAGATGCTACTATGAAAAAATATATATGGGTAAATCTAGTTGTTGTGGATACTCCAATGATGTGCTAGCCACAATTCAGTAATGACTGGTAAGTACAACAGATACAAGAAGTGCTAGGTGGGTATTAGGGGGAGACTGGGTTCAAGGTAGATTAAGTTGGTTAAATCAATGGGACTTAAAGTCATGAGTAATCTGCTTTATGGATTTCAATGGCACCTAAAGTCAATTTACTCTGGATCTAGCCCACTGACATCAAGCCACCATTAAAGCCCTTGCCTTGGAACCTGCAAGTTCCTCCAGGGCAGGGTTCCTCCAGGCAGATATATATTTTGGGTGTTCACCAGAAAGATTGAACTTTGACCTGTGCCATTTTGGATGACTCATTTTTATTTCAAAATACTGATCCCTAGATGGGCTAGAAGTAGGTATTAGGCAAAGCAGGTAGGCCAAGGTGGAGGCAGAGCCAGGCAGAAGGCTGTCAGGTCAATCATGGGCACCTCCAGTTAATGGATTTCAGGTAGACAGCATGGGAAAGTAGTAGCCAAGACTTTGGAGACCTATTGCCAGTCTGAGTAGACAATACTGGTTTACATGGATCAAAGGTCTGATTCAGAGTAAGGCAGCACCTAGCAACTCATGGGAGAAGCATGGGAGAAGTTAGTGTACTATGTGTGGAATATTGTAACTCCAGGAGTTTGCTATTTCTGCTCTAAAGTTTACTGACTTTTCAGTTCTCAGTGCTGGTTACCTGTCCCCAATATGTTTCACTGGCTACTCAAGTGTTACCCTCAAAGGCTTGCATGGACCACCAGATCAAAACATGTAATTAGATAAGTTATACAGAGCAAACAGTTTGTGAAACACCCACCAACCATGAACTGATACCGGCAGTGCTAAATGATAATCAAATTATGTTAGTTCAGACAAAAGATGGGTCATTTGCAGATCTCCAAAGGTACACCTTTGATGCTAAACAGGTTGCGTGCTACACATACTGCAAACTGTTCCAAATCTGCCCAAAATAGCTACAGCATTTGTTCCCTAAGCCATTGTCCCTATGCCTAGTTCAGAGCATAGCATGTCTACCACAGCCATTAAGAAAGCATTTAACCACCATTATACAGTGTGTATGAATCAGAAACAAAATGTCACGAAACTACACTGTTGCCAAGATGCATTTCCTTTGAAAAGCTCACAAGAGGAAGGGAGAGCAACAATTACACAAAATATTGTTTCTTTTAATGAAGTACATTGAAGAATATATAAATATAGATCTGTATAAATTAAAGTAGTTATAAGGGGGGGGAGGAAACGTGCTGACTCACGGTATTAAAAAAAAAAGGAACAAGAAAAGGAAGAGGGGAGGGGAGGGGAGGGGAGAAAGCCAAAACAATAAAACCACAATGTACGACACAGGACGGGGATGATACCACAGACACCACAGACATGGAACAGCATGTGCTGGTGTTAAAACTTACAGGCACGTAAACTGGTGGAGCAATCATTAACAGAGACAGAAGAAAGTGGGAAGGCTCTCTCAAGGGTGTCCATGTTACTATGCACACTGCCTGACATGCAAGAGCAGTCACGCTCAGAGCGTCCGCAATCAAAACAACATGCCAGTTTGATTCTCTTGTAGATGGACATCTTGGCTATAACCATGGGTTGGATGGGAGGAGAGGAAGAGTAGCAGGTTAATGGAAAGGTTAAATATAACAATGCAGCTGGAAGGTCATTTAAGGGATTTAAGATACAGGCCTTAGTTTATGGCAGTCTTGACCCAGGGATATAATCATTCTGATTATTAATAGCACTGTGGTTATACGTCAAATGTAGAGGAAAGATAAGTGATTCTTTCTGTTCTGTCTAGGGGGTGACACAAGACAAAGACTTTTTTTTCTGCATGGGGGTAATAGGAACCACCAAAGAGAGGCAGAAACGTGTAAAGACTTTCCCTCGCACCCTGGTTGCCACTGTAATTTTTAAAGTGAAAAGGTGAATAGTGCAAAGCCATTGCTTCTTAAGCTAAATTTGGGTTTGTTGGCTTCGTTGAGCACGCACCTCAGAGGATATAAAACCAATTTGACAAAATACCAAATTACGTCCATTGCAAGAGATGCTGCTACTAGCTGGGATTCCTGCATCGCAGGGGGCTGGACTAGATGACACCCAGGGTGCCCTCCAATTCTATGGTTCTAAGTTCAACATTAAGGGCAGTTCACATGTAAGACATCACCAGAGTGCACCAAATATGGGTCCACTGGAACATGTTGAACCAATCATCATCATCTTTTCTCTTCTGTATCTACTGCGGGATTTCAGTATTGTAGCCACCACAAGAAATAAATTTGAAAAGCCATCAGATGTCATAAAGTCAATGATTTCCCCCTTTTTCAGTGAGGCTGATGAAGCTCAATGCAAATTGACAGTTCTTCAACTTGGAATGGTTTCAGGTTTCAGTGCTTCAAGTGCGCTGTCATTGAGAAAGCCCAATTTGTTCAATTCTACTAACGTGACTTCATTCACAAATAACACATGAAGGTGAAACCAAAGGACATCTTATAATTGTTTCTCATGTTGCACTGGGCCATATTTTATTGGCAATGGCTTAGCATGAACTAATTTAATTTTAGTGACACTGAAGCATGTCGCTGGTAGTCAAAAAGCACAACCCGTAAGAGCAAATGGGCACCCAAACTTTTTTAAATAAAATAAAATAAAAGGCTTGTAACCTTACAAATAAGCAGTCACAATTCCCATGTTAATTTAAAACATTTGCCATTGACTTGGGGTTTGGTGTTGTTTTTAAACTGAGAAAGGAGGATAGTAATCTCCCAAAATGGGTCAAGTCCTATTCTAAGGCCTCTATGACTTGCCATACACAGTATATCTGACAAGCAAGGGGTAACACCATGGTTGTGGGAAAACAGGCACTGAGGGAGATGGATGAGTGATCTCTTCAGCAGTGATTCTGTTCCTCTAAAACTTTGCTTGCATTTCCTGTGGCATGTGTTCTTAGCATTCTCTTTGAGTTATCTTGCAGCTGTTTGAATATGTCAACATGCAAAATCAGGCTCAGTCAGCAAACCATACATCATTCCCCAGAACTTGATTTTTAGGAGAAAGCTGGAATTCCACTACAGCTTTTGATAGGTAACAGTTTAGACTACTAAAAATTATTCGGGACAACTTATCAGTTTTCCCCATCTTTTCTTTGCATCTCCATAACTCATTTAAGGGTTATTCAGGAAAAAGAGGGAAAACATTTCTTCATTCAACAAAGATTATGTTTGTCCAAATATTCCTACATTAAAAAACCCCCAAAACATAACAATATTTGGCTTTTTCTTCTTGTTTAAAGGGAAATTAAGATCTGGTCTGAAATGCACTGATTTGGTGAAAGAAAAATGAAAGTTCTTCCATGCATAATATACAGCTGCTTTGAAGAAGCTTCTACTAATCAAATGCTGTAGTGAAACCCAAGTAACTGCCAGTTGTATAATGTTTTGATATTGGTTAGTAACAGTCCCTGGTTTTCATTTCCATCTAAGTTGTATTTTGTCAAAATGCAATAATAGAATAAGACACTGGGGGAGGGAGGGTACAGAAGAGGAAAATATTTAAGAACCATTTACTTCAACAATAATTTGTATTCTTCTGTTCAATAATGGAACTGGTGCAAGGCACATTTCAAGACCCAATACATTTCAGGGACTGTTTTTAATTATTAATATCAATTATTCTGGAGACCATGCATCATTTTATAATACATTCTGTTAACATGCAGGAAACAGTCTCAAATCTGATAGCAAACTTCTCAAAAGGACTTGCTATGAAGGTTTTAATCAATCATCATATGAGCAATCACATATCAGAGCAGCACAGTTTATAAGGCAACATGCTTATTACTCTTCATTCCTGTTACACAGTCATTTTGCATTCATACCAAATAGAAGAGGAAAATAAATATTTTTAAATACAGCCGCAAACATATAACAAGATGGAGTATTAGGAATAATGGTTGCTGAGCAGATTAAAGACATGATGGAGTGATTAAAGCTGGTACAGCCAGACACATACTGTTTCCCATTAAACCACCATAAATGTTAATTAAATATGGCAATCAGCAGAAAGACAGGAAACTCTTCTGTACAACTTCATTAATTTTGGTGTCATGGTACTTGGAGCAGCTCTAAAAATTCTACAAAAGCCATCCAGTTTCAATCATATACCCTCGGTAGAAGGTATCTGTCCACTAAACAATATTTTCACTTTGACAAGCAAAGCAAACAGGGATAAAGGTCTTCTCTGCTGATTACCTGGTTTTTGTTACCATTGTCTATCCAACTGCTGCCACTCCTCTGCTTGGCTTTTACATCACCAATGGTAACAAAAAGTAGATCTATGAGGACATCTAGTGGAACTGCACCAAACAACAGCTGGCTAAAGAAAACCTGGACTCTGTGTCAGTCAACTGGGGTAGAGTAAAAAAAAAAAAAGGGAAAGGGGGAAAAGAGCCAGACTACCATTATGAATTGAAATGGATACAATGTCATTTCAATTCAACTTCTCTTATGATCCACAGCAAGAGGTAAATGACAACAAAGGAAAACTTCACAAAGAAATTACGGTCACAAAGGAACTGTAGTGTTACAGGAACAGCTAGATTGATTTAATTTGCCTTGTGGCGATGTTGGAAAAGATCATCAACCTGGAGAATAGCAAAGGGTTCCCCCACAGCAGTTTCAGCTGTGTAAAAAATATTTTAAAAATTTAAAAATACAGCAGCGTGTCTTAAAACTGGATGTGACAATTGATTTTTCTCTGTGCTCAACAGGCAGAGCTTTTTCTCCCTTATTCCATAGTACGCCAGGGAAACCACAGCCTTCCTGAGCCTTCTGCAATTTTATATTTTTTTTGAAAAGTTCTGGCTTTTAAAGAATATTAAAGGGAGAGTGTTAGCTGTTTCCGATTATACAGATTGCCAGGGCTTAGCAGTCAAAAATTGCTTAGCTATATATAAGTTATTAAAGGAAGCAGTTTGATCATTCTACTATATAGTACTTTTCCTAATGTTTCATAGCATGTTTGGATTAATGGTGTCTAAGAAAGCAATCAACTTTTTTAGATTCCTTGCCTTTTATATTCCTTCAGCATACAACATGGGGAAGTAGCATGCGTATTAATAAGTGAGTATCTACACTAAAATTATATTCTAAACTGCAAATCTAAATACCACTGAAAATCCTCTGCACACCACAGTCTTGCCTTTCCCACACTCAGTAAGCATCAGCAATGTATTGCCTGCCAGTACTGGTTCTAGCCAAGATCAGAGTTTGAGTGTTGATGTGCAAGGAAGAACGAACAAAACTTTACTTTTAGATCATTTAGGGCAAGTTGGGCAGTATTATTTTCGGTCGAGTGCCGCATTCCTTTAGGGATAATCTGTTGGGTGCCGCATGCTGACTGTGCATGGGGCTAAAACAGGGGTCAGCAACCTAAGGCCCATGGGGCACAAGTGGCCCACGGGGGTCATTTAACCGGCCCCTGAACCAAGCCGCCAGTGCAGCGCGGGGACTCACTTCCGTGGCATCGGAAATGTGTCTGTGCAGACACAGGTGCTGGAAATCACAGGAGCGCGCGATCCGGCCTGTGGAGGGATCTCCACTGGAGTGCACCGGCCCAGGAGAGGTAAACCTTGCTGATCCCTGGGCTAAAAGCCAGCAGTGGGCAAGGCCAGTCAAAGGAAGCATAACTTTCTCTCCCTTTCTGACACCTGCTTCCACCCTCTTTTTCTCCCTCTTCCTTCTGATTTGCTGTTCAGTTTTACCAAAGTTCTGACCTAGCCACTTGCAGGGGGCTTTAGGAATCAACTGGGGGGGGGCACATAAAATTAGGCTGAGGGACACATGTGTCTCTAAGGCTGTTCACTCCTGCTTTATCTAAACATTGGCAAAATAACACCCTATAAACTCACACCAACAGCTGTGGGTGTGGATTTTGTAACCAGATTTGGCAAGAAAAATCTACCCACCTTGACTCGCCTCTGAAAATAAGGTATGTGCCAGCCCCACCACGGATCTTATTTTGACTGCCGAAATCTGACTCCTCCAAATATTCAGGTAACAAGTTTGGATTTCAAATAACAATGTTTGAATACACTAAAATTTGATACCCGAATTGTGCATTCATTGATTGATTCAGACCTTGTCTGTTGACTGGGACTGACATTTCAGTTGACACAATTTATACCTTTCAAAGACTATGGATTTATTTCCCTGCCAGTAACGAAATGATTTTGCTGAACATTACTTAAGAGTTAAATATATTCACAAGTATCAGGATCCTGACTGGGATGATGTTTTACAGAACTAGTGTTTCTAGAGAAAACCAAACTAATTTTAAGAGTAAAACTAGGATTATAATTTAATCATTATAATTTAATAAAGTAAAATGAACTCTAATATGGCATATGGTTTGTTCTCCTTAAACATGGTTAGCTCTCCCAGTGCTCTAGTCTCTGTGCTGGCTAGTCGACATATACATGCCATCTGGGGACAGAGTTTAGTGTGCCAAGCTAACCCAAAGTGTTAAAATACACCTGGGTCTTAACCCGAGCTGGGGCAGCAAATGATCCATGATTCCTGCTAACCATGGTTAAGTCTTATTTCTGCAAAAAAATTTAATAAGGATGTTGATAAACTGCCAGCTCGTTATAAATATCAAGGCTGCCATAAAACTATAAAGTCACAAAGCTATAAAATCATATAACTCCAGGGAAATGTATGTGTGAGAAGGAAATCTTTCAAGTGGTGCAAAATCCAACAGTGCTAAGTTCTGAGCAACTGGTCCCAAATTAAATCAACAAGGGGAATTTAACCCCAGAAAGTCATACTAGTGAATTCTTTGTGAACTCTGTGCAAGGCAGTGATCTTGGCCAGGCATGGCCAAACTTGGCCCTTCAGATATTTTGGGACTACAACTCCCATCATCCCTAGCTAACAGGGCCAATGTTCATGGATGATGGGAATTGTAGTCCCAAAACATCTGGAGGGCCAAGTCTGGCCATGCCTGATCTTGGTTCTATCCAGCCATCACTGATCATCTTGAACAAGCTGGCTAATTAATGTGATCCCTGAGTTGCTCACGAATGCCGAGCCGTGAACATGAACTAACACCACAGAAAATTTATGTTCCTCCTTGCCTCACAATGGGTATCATAATCACTATCACTAAAGGCTACTGAAGTGCAGGAGTACACAAAGTAACCCCATGTGATAATAGCTTTTTGAGAGGTGCCAAAGATGCACTCAAGCTGGATGGGAGGCCCACCAGGCAAAGTGCCATATTATTGGGGCTTCTTGTCCATACACGTGTCGCCTTTTGAAACTGCAGTTCCATTCCACTACTTTAAAATATTTTTAAGTGGCTTATCAGGAGGCTTATCAACCCTGTTGCAAATGGGGGCAGGGGTTGCATTTCAGGAAAGCCAGCAGGATGGCTCCGCTCCTTAGACTGAGCACCCCACATCCTCTGGAGGACAGAGGCCCCACCTATGACAGAGTGGACTTGATTCCCTGAAAGCTTGTGCCATAATGCATTTGTTAGTCCTTTAAAGTGCTACAAGGCTCTTGGGTGTTTTTATTTCTTAAAAGAATATTCCACACCATGTCCTGCCGCTACTTAACTCTCCCCTCAAGTGCGCAAGACTAATTAGAAGTTTAGCTTGGAAGCTGTGGAACGCCCTCCCATCAGATGTTAAGGAAATAAACAACTATCTGACTTTTAGAAGACATCGGAAAGCAGTCCTGTTTAGGGAAGTTTTTAATGTTTCATCTTTTATCGTGTTTTTAATATTCTGTTGGGAGCCACCCAGAGTGGCTGGGGTATAAATCAGGCATAGGCAAACTCAGCCCCCCAGATGCTTTGGGACTACAATTCCCATCATCCCTGACCACTGGTCCTGTTAGCTAGGGATCATGGGAGTTGTAGTCTCAAAACATCTGGAGGGCCAAGTTTGCCCATGCCTGTTATAAATATATTATTATTATTATTATTATTATTATTATTATTATTATTATTATTATTGCTGTTGTTGTTGTTATTATTGATATCCTGAATTAGCTGCAGCTCTCTGCTTAACACATAATTGGTTACAAACCAATTAAGCAGCCCTATGCTCTGATGCATTACAGAAAATGTAGTATTTAGGATTTCCACAATGCTAGCATTCTTTTTCTGACAGAGGTATTCTTTAGTCTTTCTTTCTGAAACATAACAAAAATGCAGGAAGAAGGCGACTAAGTTCACCAGGCCAAACTATCTACAGTAAGTCTGCCCACCCTCCTGCCTCCCACTCAGTGCTATACTCTATGCACATATGATGCTGTACACTAGACTGACCTGGACTCACTTTTGCTAATATTTGAAACCAGATAAATTTCACAGTGTGGTGTCCTTTTACACATTTCTTGGAACTACTTATCTATGAGTGGTTTATAGCTGAGAGCAACATTTAAACAACCACATAGATGGTGGCTTATTGTGATAGTTCCTGGCCATGTAATTGGTACTTTGCTTGAGGCAAAATCTTGGTTAACATGGAAAGAGTGGTACAGTCAGCCCCTACCTATGTGATCAGGATCATTTAAATGCCTTCCCTGCTTTGTGGGTACCACTCACAGGGAATTGCTCCTCATGTGTTTTGGAGGGCGTATGAAAAGCATTTCAATGGGGAGTGATAAAGAAAATTGGAGACAGTGGATGCCACTAAAAATATACTTAGGCCATGCACACATGATCATTGTCATTCCTTCAGCAAAGTCTACAGACTGAGGGAAATACTTAGCAACAATAATTTATAATTAGTACTTTAGAACCACCTCTTCCTACTGAAGAACTGGTGCCTAATCAGTACAAGTACCACAACTGTATTAGCATATCAGGGTGCCTTAAGTGGTGCACAGATGAGTATTTGCCAAGTTTGAATGTTTGATGCCGGAAGTCATTCATTGGGTATTTTATATCGAACGTTCTGTGCATCTTTGACTGGGAACTAGAACTGAACAACAGAGGAAAGGGAAATTTCTGCAGTACAAATGTATACTGGTTTAAAACCAGTTTAAAACCAGTATACATGGCTTCCCTCAACCCTCCACTAAAGACCCCTAAGAACTGGTGGGTTTTCCGTTGGAGACCCTTGTAGGAAAACAGTTCCCAGGGTTCTCCTGGGCGGAGGGGACGAGTATTAACCTAATCTGGGATGCTGACATGCTGCAAACAGGGATGGCAATTACTCTCAGCCTCGTAATACATAAGGAATTAGGAAAGCTTGAGAAAAAAATGTTTGATTTACAATTGGGGGAGGGGAGATACAGTTGGGAATGAGAAGAGGCCAGGGGAAAGCAAGTTGAAAGACTGCTGTATTTTCTTCAACGTCGCCCTGACCCACAAGGTCAATAAAGAATGAGGAAAGGTGTGGGTATGAGACGCCACCGCTACATGCAACATAAAAGTGTAAAGAAAAGAACTGGAATACTGAACAAATGAATACTCTCTACTGGAAGAAAGACAGGTTGGATTGCACTCTGGGCTACAGGGAGCCCGTTTTTACTCACAATAGATCACTATCAGTGTGTAGTTAAAATATAGTAGGGGCCGTGTTCCAAGGCAGCAAGAGGAAAAATAAATCAAAACATTGTCAATTATCACAGGTTAATGCAATTTCCTTCAAACATTATCAGTCTACACACACATGACCTGTACCTCGGGGGTTCAATGGCCCCCTTTTGGAAGGAAGCATCGCGGCTGGAGGAGGGGAAGAAAAGCATTGCATATTTATACTAAACTGGTTAATACAACAAGAAGAAACAAGAGTAAGTATATCATCCTCCCCTGCTGCAACTTTCATCTCAGGCTGGCTGTGGCAAATATAAACATTAGAGCTGTCGTTCTGTTACATGAATCAGCCGTGTTAAGTTTTCATTGATCATTCTGTTAAATAAGAAAGTCAATCACCAAATTATCTGAATATAAATCAAACGATTGTTCTGCTTGGGGGAAAAAAAACAATGTTCATTTTTAGGTGATCCATGCAAACATTTCATAGCATCTCAGCAGGCAGGCACCATCTTAGAAGAGGGTTCTCCTCCTTGCAAGAGAAGGGGGAAGCATCTCTGCTAAAGTGCCACCTGCAATTTTTGTAAGAGCTTGCATTATATATACATATATATACAGTTTAAAAGATGCCTAACACATATTAATCAACTAAATACTGCAGCCTCAATGAAGGTTTGTTTCTCTAACCACAATATGTACACATGCATTAATACTGGCTCTCTGCTGGAAAGTTGTAATGAAATTAAAGCAAGAACACAACTGAAAGCAAAGGCTACCACAGTAATCCAGAGCACAGGATTTTCACAGCAGAATTTCTTTTTGGACAACATTACATGAAAATCTACAGATTATTCAAGGAATAGGGAGAAGAGGGTTGTAAGAAGGGGGGGGGGGAATATCTGTGAAAGGAAAGCACGGTTACTCTAATTATCTCTGGCTTTGTGGAACTGCAGAGCTCTGTGCTGAATTATTAATACTAGGCTTAACAGGTTTGGACAAACAGCTATGTAGGTCAGACTCACTTTTAGACCCTGACAATACTGAAGCTAATGTTCAGACAGCATCTGAAGGGACGTGAAACCTCTGATGCATTATTAAAGAACATGGCTTTCAACTATCCCAGGAAACTGCATGTAATTAATGCCACAATAATTAAGATTTCCATGTAAAAAAAGATATTCTATCAAATTCCATTCACCTGTGCACACAGGTTTATTCTCGTGCCTCCCTTTCATTTTATGCATAATTTCCATTTAAGGTTTCTAATTTTTATTATGAAGCTCATCAATTACGAAAAGCAAAAGTGTGGCAGGGGGTGGGGTGGGAGAGGGAGGGCAGAGAAAGAAAAGGTTTGCTCTCACGGCCATCCATAAATGAAGCTGACAAACTGAGTGGAGAGTGTAGAACTCCAAATCTTGCAGCTTTACAAAGTCCATTGTCAGTACTAATGTAGCTATTTGACATTTTACAGCAGATTAGTCAAATTCTGCTGCACAGAAAGACATGGGGAGTGGAGAGGAGAGGGGGAAGAGAAGTAGGCAACATTCCTCCTGTCCCTGTTGACATGCTTCTCTCCTAACATGGCCTGCAATCCTCTACTGCTAGTCTCCTGAAATTCAACTGAAATGAAACATATTCCTTCCGTCTATTTACGTGCACTATTTACCTAGCTTTCACCAGGTGGTGCTACACTTCTCTATGCCTCTGCCAATTTACAGTTTAAAATGGCGGAACAGACAGTCCCCCAGACTCAGAAATTATTGGGGTGAGGGTTGGAATCTTGGGTAGCAAGACTACAAAGACCTCTGCCTCACTGCTGGAGGGCTGGATTGAAGAGCTGTCAACAGTATGACTGAGCTGTGTCGTCATTGGCTTTCTTGTGAACCCTGGGGTTGCTTTAAAGCTTACCAGGGGTCCTTCAGTGAGAAGAACATGAAGGGCAGATAAGCAGCCTTCAAAAAAGCCTTGCCCACGGATACTGATCTTCCCTGCAAGAGAATTCTTGGCCTGCTGTAGGGAGCCTTCTCTGCTTACACAGAGCAGCATGAAATGAGTGAAGTGCCCCCCCTCCCAATTCCTCTAGAGCAGCCTTTCTCAACCTGTTGGTCCCCAGATGTTGTTGAACTACAACTCCCATCACCCCCAGCTAGCAAGGCCAGAGCTCAGGGATGATGGGAGCTGTAGTCCAACAACATCTGGGGACCCACAGGTTGAGAACCACTGCTCTAGGGCATGCAAAGCTATTGTGGCAAACATGCAGAGGGTTCCCAGGCATTCTAAAGTCCTCACGTGACAAGAAAGAGTGGAATCGAGCACATTCACCCCACACTTCAGGGTTCAAAATCGCACAGGTAGCCTACATGAGTGGAACAGAATCCCCATTCCATTACAGAGGCAAACAGGGATGGCAAGAAGATGACAGGTGTTGGAGCTAGTGCATTCACAAGCACTCTCCCTCTTCACTGGAGGGATTTAGAACTCCAACACATGGCTCTTTCCTGAGGGATGATCATGCATTGTGACTGGGCATGCAAAAAACTGCCAGCGACTCTCAACAGTCTTAGGTATCATGGTTCACCGGCAGTGCCTTAATCAAATTACAAGTAACGGCCCGGTTACATCCAGCTCTAGGTGACATCCATTGGAATCAATGGGATTTGGCCATGCATAATTAGGCACAGGTTGCTCTCTAATGAGGGATCACTTATATTCCGTATGTGTTGAGATGCCAACTGAATACTAGGTTTGTGCCTGGAACCACACAGTTAGGTGAGCAAACCCTGCTGCCACAAAGTGGGTTTTCGTATGGAAAATTTGCAGGGCAGATGCAGTCGGTAGAAGGTGAATTGGCTGCTTTCCTCCTGCAACTCCCCCTCCAGGTTCCAGACCTAGATTTGCATTGCAACAATGCAACTTGGTGCGTTGTATGCAATTCTGGCCAATGTGTGGACTCATAGGCAGATGGACTCACACAGAAATAAGGAGACTTAGGATGGGATGCAGCAAAGTAGCCCTACCAGCATAAAGGCTGCTCCAGAACTTCTGCTTGTGCACATTCCCTTTGCAGAAGCCCCAGAACAACCCATGGAGGAAGGAAAGTGGGATTGTTCCATCTGGCAAGCTGAACTGCTCGCACAGACACAACATTCATAGCAGTGCAATGCTGAACTCCACTCTTAGTCTGCAATGCTATATATAGTTGCTTGGGCATAAGTCTTGTTGAACTCAGTGGGACTAACTTCTGAGTGGACTGAATAAGACTGTGCTGTGAGAAAATACTCAAAGCGGGGGGGGGGTCCCAATTTTGCTATCCATGCCTTCTTCCCAACCCGTCTGGTTGATTCCATGCTCAGGACAATGTTTCTGACATCTTCCTTCTATGCCATACTTCATTTTATTTCAGCATCTGTCCAACAGTTTTTCATTCGCCAGAGTGACTGATGCTTGCTATCACTAGACTATTTCTTATATACCAAGGGCTGACAGTTTGGTCCTCTGAGGGCTTCCCTGTAGTTTTAGAGTTACCTTTTGCTGGAAGGCATTTTGGAGGATTAATTTCCAGTTCTTTAGTTTCCTCTTATTGGCCTCCAAAATGTTTATTCTCCTTTGTCATTCTGTTATCTGTCTGCCTGTCATAATATTTCTGTATGGGCAGTGATGCAAATATATGATCTGCAGTATTCATATAAAGGAGCAGTTTATATGATCAGCAGAATTGCGATAAAACTTTGTCTCCTCCCTTGGAGTAGACCACTTCAGCCTTTGAGAAGGGCTATGTTCACCCGGGACACGGGTGGCGCTGTGGGTTAAACCACAGAGCCTAGGACTTGCCGATCAGAAGGTCGGTGGTTCAAATCCCCATGACGGGGTGAACTCCCGTTGCTCGGTCCCTGCTCATGCCAACCTAGCAGTTCGAAAGCACGTCAAAGTGCAAGTAGATAAATAGGTACCGCTCCAGCGGGAAGGTAAACGGCGTTTCCGTGCACTGCTCTGGTTCGCCAGAAGCGGCTTAGTCATGCTGGCCACATGACCCGGAAGCTGTACGCCGGCTCCCTCGGTCAGTAAAGCGAGATGAGCGCTGCAACCCCAGAGTTGGCCACGACTGGACCTAATGGTCAGGGGTCCCTTTACCTATATGTTCTTTCCCCCTTCCAACCCCCAACCCCCCAACCTGTGCAGGAAAAAATAGCACATGAATAGGAAGGATAAGACGGTTTTGTTATTGGTGAGAAGCATTCAAACATGCAACCCACAGCTCTCAAACGCAAGCCCATGTAGTTGCAGTCCACATAAAGTGTTATCACTTGATTCTGCTGATTATATAAACTGGCCCTAATATTAACTTGTTTACCGAAGGGGTGGCTAAATTGTGCCCCTTCAGATTTTGTTGGACTACAACACTCTGGCTGGCTGGAATCGATGCAAGCTGGAATCCCAACAGCATCGGCCGGGACACAGGTCAGCTATTCCTGCTAGCCTAGAATAAATAAATGGACTCTGGCTGAGGTTTTAATGCACCAGTGAGCTTTTGCACAGTTTGTTTAGGGAGCTTCCCAAAGTTTGGTCCCTGTGGAGCAGCTTGGGGATTGTAGATCTGCTTTGCTTCCCAAGGCTGGACACAGCCTCTTTAAATTTCCTGCCCAGCTCCTTCTGATCAGTGCTTGATGTCCACGATTTGTATATGCAAAACAAAACAAAACAAATACGTGCAGTGTTCAGGTAATTTAAAATTAGGGTATTTTCCTTCATGTAAATCATGGTGGGTGTTTGCTTCAAACAGGCAATAATTGTACTGATCTGTGGAAATCCTTATTAATGTTTTTGGGCAGGAGGGGTGTGTGTGGGGGGAAACACTAAACCTATATACGTCATTTTGACACCTATACATAATGTAATCATTCTCTAAATTTTGTTAACTTAAGATGCCACATAAGTCCTAATAACGGCGCAAGTATAACAATTTAAATCTCAAAATATGCAAGCAGATATTGCAGGAGACAGTTATGAACTGTGTTGGTATGTACAGATTTCCTAGCCTCTCTCTAGCACTATTCAAAACGTAGAAATATATTTAAAAGAGACCCCTTAATGCTTAACAGTTTCTGTAGAATAGAAAAGCTAGTTGGGGGGGGGGAGGAAGATTACTTACGTCGTTTGCAGCCGCATTTTTTTATCCTTTTGGGATCTGTGATGTCATCATGACAGGCCTTGCAGTAAAAAAATGCCCTAGAGAGGGAGGGAGAATGGAAAAACTGACACATTTCTTAATCCATACAAATGAAATTAGTCCCACATTTCCTCCTTGCTACAAGTGCCAAATTAATGAAACATGCCAGCACTAATTTCCTTTAATCCTTTGAAAGGTTTAGACATTTAAAAAAGGAAATGTTTGCTACAAGACAATTAATTTCAAACACAAGGCCGGGTGAATCAAGTTCGTGCTTCTTTTAATAAATTTAACTTGAAAATAATTGGGGGAACGGTTAATAAATATGACACGGTGGATCAGATCATCCAGCTTTCATCTTGGAAAGTAGCATCCAAAGTGACTTTATTATCCAAACACACAAGAGATGAAAACACTGTTCTTGGCAGGGGAATTGCTGGCTCAAAGCCCCCTGGTTTTTATTTTTATTTTATTATTATTTTTGAAAAAAGCAGACAGCTGAAGATATATAAGGCCATTTGTTCCACTTAGTTTCACATAGCTTAATGTTTTAGAGGAATTCAGATGCTGTCATGAAACAAATGCAGGACAATAGCAATTATTCTTGCAATTACAGTGCTTAGACAGACACCTCTGATGCTTTACGAATATTTGGCTTGGCTTAAGGACTCCTCTTAGGGACGCGGGTGGCGCTGTGGGTAAAACCACAGTGCCTAGGACTTGCCGATCGTATGGTCGGCGGTTCAAATCCCCTTGGTGGGGTGAGCTCCCATCGTTCGGTCCCAGCTCCTGCCCACCTAGCAGTTCGAAAGCACACTTAAGTGAAAGTAGATAAATAGGTACCGCTTTATAGCGGGAAGGTAAACGGCATTCCGTGTGCTGCGCTGGCTCGCCAGAGCAGCGATGTCACACTGGCCATGTGATCCGGAAGCGTCTGCAGACGGCGTCGGCTCCCGGCCTCTAGAGTGACATGAGCGCACAACCCTAGAGTCTGTCAAGACTGGCCCGTACGGGCAGGGGTACCTTTACCTTTACTCAAGGACTCCTCTGCGAAAGGTACTTCTGCTCATACAAAGGGGGGGGGTCACTTATTTATCCCCGTGCACACACCTTATTGTAGGAAAGTATAAACAAGGAGGGGAGAACCGGCAACTTCCTGCTTGCAGTGGGGACTTCTGATCCAATATACTATTATTTATCAATGTATTTCTAAATTATATTGTGACAGATAGCCGGGGCTTGGGGTTCTCCTCACCCATATACTTTGAGCATGTGGTGAGATCATGTTTTGAGGGTCTCTGATTTCTAAGACATAGTCCTACAACAGGCAAGGCTTTGTGGTTGCAGTAGCCTCTTTATGGAGATCTCTCCCAAGTGAGACCCACTAGGCCAGTTCCCTATACTCTTTAGGAGGTTGACAAAAGGTGTTCTTCTTCTGAAAGGCCCTTCAAGACTCATGTGGCTGGTGTCACCTGATAATACAGATTAGTCTTACAATGCAATGTTGGGGATGTTCAATGGGTATGCTGTTTTAGTGCTGATTTCAAAATCTTTAGGTTTTTTTATGTGAGTAAGCGTAAGCTGCCTTGAGGTCCACCTTGGGCCCATTTGTTGGGGCAGTGCTTGCTCCAGCTTACCTGGATGGGGCTAGGGTGAAGCAAAGTGACAATAAAATTGGGGGTGGATGGGTGACAGGTGGCACCTGCACAGTCCTGCCTCACACCAGCCCCATTTGGATGTGGAATTTATGCAGTGATGCTGATGTCGGGAGCATGGTTCCACCACACCACATGGGCCACCACTGAGTTGGAACTACAGTATCTGTCTGTGGGCTTTTCAGAATCATCTGATTACCTGCCAGCAGAAACAGAACACTGGACTACATGGGCCTTTGGTCAGAACCAGCAAGGCCTTCTCTATCTTTTATCTGCACTGCTGAGGGTTTGCTCCATTCCTCACCAGATGAAGGAAATTTATGTGGGACTAGTTTCTGGAACACGCCTTGGACAGTTACCAGCACAGTTTACTAAGACAGTTTAAAGTTGCACCATATACCACATTGAAGAAGGAGGAGGAGAAGAAGAAGGAGGAGAAGAAGGAGGAGGAGGAGGAGGAGGAGAAGATCTAGAGAACAACATAAAATCTGACAACGTATTACCTTTTAACTTCTTTGGCATCGCTTGCAATGAAGAATCCTAAAGTACCCTCTTGAATCTTCACATGGTTTCCAGGATTGATTAATATACTGTCCGACGAAACCAAACCAAACAAAAAACAAACAAAAGCCAAGAAGACAACATCATGAGGTCATGCTGCTTTTCAGTTGTGAAATCAAACTAATTACTTTATCTTTGTTCTGTGATAGGGGGCCCATTAGTTGAGAAAAATCAAAGTCAGAAACCTGGAAGCTACTTTTATTGAAGGTCTCGAATCTGACCAGGGCTCCAATCTAAAGCATATTTTAAATATACCTAAAATTCAAAGGATAAACAATGGCAATAATCATACAACTAACTCCCAACACTTGCATTAGGAGTTGTGTGTCTTAAATTAGGAGAGGAAAAGTCTATGGAGCCTCTCAGAAAAGCTTTGATTTTTTTGCTCTGCATTAAAGGCTGACAAAATCATAATGATTGATGTGAAAGGAAGTGATTCCCAAGGAAAGAGTTGCTTGGAAAAGGCTCTATTTCTCAGGCATTTTACCTCTTCATGTCAATTTCTGTTGAAATAGGGACGTTATTAATGGGCCCCCTATCTCTATATATCACATTACTTACAGTACAATACACATATATACTCAAGGGGAATGGTACAAGACAACCAGTTACTGTAGCTAAAGAAAACATAAAATGAGTATAATGGTTAATAATTTCTCCATCCCAAAGCTCCTTTTCAATGTGTTGCCAATGGATAAAAATAAATTACTCATCCTTTCGGGGCGGGGGTGAAATCAGCTAGATCTGAAGAAAGATCTAATCACATTGTTCCTTGCTAACCTCTGTGAATTTCAGGTATGGTCATCAAAATGAATTATTTTGGGTTTCAGGCAGTAATCAGCATAAGTCTAAACAATGCCAGCTCAGGGGGTCTTGCAACTACATGAGGTTTGGTGGGATGTTGGGTAAATATAGAAGTCCATTTACCGAGTATGTAACTCATCATCATGTGTAGGTATATAAACATTTGGAAAGCCAAATCAATGTTTAATTTTATCTCACTTTCAACATCAGCTTAGAAATATGGAGCCAGAGTAAACGTCTCTTCACTGCAGGACAGCAAGAGAACTGACTTACTAGCTGAATACACACAGGCTGTGGTAACTTATCACTTGATAAATGGTCATGCCTTTTTAGTGTGAAATATATTGTAGGAATAACTGGTTCTTTGTGTTAAAGGATGCTAAGTGGTGGCTTTAGCATATTATTAACACTAAAGACTGGATGAATTTCTCTGGTGTTGCATCCTAATATCCTGATGAGCATGGGTGTTCATGAATCCCCCTTCTGATCCGCCCCAAATCCCACCCATGAGAAACCAGGTTCTCTTATTCCAATGCAAAGTTCACTAGGAATGTATTTGGTGATGGCAGGGGGTGGGGTCAGGAGCTCCCCAGCATTAACTTTTGCATAAACAGCAGCAGAGAGCTTGGGTATTAATATAACACTGTTGTGTTAACACCAGTAATCATTTTTCTCTTAAGTTTTTTTTCTGTATTCAGGAGAACAGCTTGTTCTGTGAAGTATCAGGCAATCCCAAATTCTTCTAGGGCAGAACATAGGCAATGGGTAAGATATTATTATTATTATTATTATTATTATTATTATTATTATTATTATTATTATTTATTATTATTAGTATTAGTATTATTATTACTACTATTACTATTACTATCATCATCACTGTGACACTTTTGTGTTCCTAGAATAGCTGGTTCCCTTCAATAACTCCACTTCATCCATTTTAAGGAAAGTCTGTGAAACCTGCCCTATCAATAAACTGGACCATCTAAGCTATTTAGGACTCTATCCTTTGTTTGTGGCAAAGCCTCAGATTTTTCCAAGTAGTGTGAGAAGAATGTTAATTCTTTTGCTTTGTCTGTGTTAGGTGAGAGGATAGTCGACATCCATGCAATACAATTTGGCAGAAAACCATGTTTTTAAAGGGATGAAGCTGATAGGACAGTTAAAGCACATACATATGAACACATGGCACAAACAGTGCAGGTCACAAAGGGTACAGTTTCCTGGCATTGTCCTGTCAGAGTTGTTGTCCCCCACCCTCAAGAAATACTGATATAAATTGTATATTTGGAAAACCTTGAAGTATATGGAAGAGATTCCGTAGCACATTGGATCACTAGAAATAACTGGAGGTATCTAACTAGACAGTTCCACCAATACAAGGACTTTTAGCTGTGAAATGGAGCCTTCCCACCTCCTCCTTTCCCTGCATGCCCCCCACCTCCATCTTAAATCTGCTCTGGAGTGTTGTTGGAGTGGAAATCCAGAACATATTTGGGAGGGACGGCGAAGTTTCATTGTGCAGCTAAAAGGCATTGTGCCAGGAGTACTGATACCACCCAAAGTTGGGAAGCAGAGATTTAGTTTCGTATGTACTGCTATATCTGCAGTATCCAGTATCTGCACTGTCTTTTCTCTTTTCTAACCAGGACCGAACTGACTAATATAATTGACAAGTGAGGGAAGCACAGCCATCCAGCCTCTTCTCCTTCACTGATCAATACATGCAAGAGAAAGCCGTGAAGGATGACATCATTGCTTCAGTCACATGCCAATCATATCAGTGCACTTGCACTAATTGGTCAGAATCCTGGAAGACAGGAAGAGGTTTAACTTCTTACAAAACAAATGAGTAGAATTAGAGTTGCCACTCAATTTCACCTGAAGCAAACATCAAATTTGGAAGTTCCCACTCGGGCAAAACATCCAAGAAATTTGGGGGGGACCAAAAGAGATTTTTACTTTATTTTGCTACTTATTTTTTACTATTTAAATAAGACAAGCAAAATGCCCCAGGTGGTTTTTCCACAAAGGAGAGGTCCTTTGTACTCAAACAGAAAATGTGAGTGCAGGTTGTTATATAAGCTTGTCTGCCACTTAGCAGTACTGGATATCCTGGTGGAGCTGGTAAAAAAACAAAAGTTGATTTAACTCAGGGATAGAGTTTGCCAAAAGTGAAATTCCAGAATGACTTTTGGAGGCTCTTGCCCAAGGTATTTCAAAGGAAGAATGAATTTTAAATGCAGCTAGAGAACTTTCTCTAGGAAAAGGCATTAAGCACAGTAGGAATCTCTCCAGCAGGTTTTTCCTGATAGCCTCACATTTAAAAGAGCTACAGATCCTTTTAAAAAAGAAAAACATCTGAAAATTCAGGGGAAGGAGTCTTGAATATCCATAGTGAGTTATGGCCCCGCATGCAGACCTCTGCTATATTCAAGTATATGAGTGATTAACATTGACTACATTTGAATAAGTATTCATGAAGGGAGATGTTGTTGGGGTTTTTTAAAAAGTCTATTGGAGATGATAAACTTATGTTGGATCCAAAGCGATACTAAAGTAGCTTACAAGGAGAGTTGACACTCAGTATATCTATTGTGAAAGCAAAGCTGGACGTGGAATTCTAAAATATGGGACTGAAGTTGAGAAATATCAATTCTTGATATTTTCACAATACACAGGCATGTCTTGAGCTAGAAAAAAACTAATATATCAATTTAGACAATTCTAGGCAGAGATTAAAGCTCTCTAAAGAATCTTGCTATAAACCACAAATTTCTTAGGTATCATATTTTGGCAGATTCTTTTCAGTTTACAAAGCCTGATAATTCTTAGCAAAGTGAGGCTTACTATGGGCCTGCCTGATCCTTACTATTCCTGGCTTATTTGATCTCGTTTAATATGCACTGGATTATGGAGAAAGCTAGAGAGTTCCAGAAAAACATCTACTTCTGCTTCATTGACTTTGTGTCGACCACAGCAAACTATGGCAAGTTATTAAAGAAATGGGAGCGCCTGATCACCTCATCTGTCTCCTGAGAAATCTCTATGTGGGACAAGAAGCTACAGTTAGAACTGGATATGGAACAACTGATTGGTTCAAAATTGGGAAAGGAGTACAACAAGGCTATTGTCTCCCTGCTTATTTAACTTATATGCAGAATTCATCGTGCGAAAGGTTGGACTGGATGAATCCCAAATCAGAATTAAGAAATATCAACAACCTCAGTTAGGCAGATGACACATCCTTGATGGCAGAAAGTGAGGGGGAATTAAAGAACCTTTTAATGAGGGCGAAAAGGGAGAGCACAAAATATGGTCTGAAGCTCAACAAAAAAACTAAGATCATGGCCACTGGTCCCATCCCCTCCTGGCAAATAGAAGGGGATGAAATGGAAGCAGTGAGAGATTTTACTTTCTTGGGCTCCATGATCACTGCAGATGGTTACAGCAGTCACAAAATTAAAAGATGCCTGCTTCTTGGGAGAAAAGCAATGACAAACCTAGACAGCATCTTAAAAAGCAGAGACATCACCTTGCCAACAAAGGTCTGTATGGTTAAAGCTATGGTTTTCTGTGATGTATGGAAGTGAGAGCTGGACCATAAAGAAGGATGATCGCCGAAGAATTTATGCTTTTGAATTATGGTGCTGGAGGAGACTCTTGAGCTCCACGGCTGCAAGAAGATCAACGTATCCATTCTGAAGGAAATCAGCCCTGAGTGCTCACTGGAAGGACAGATCCTGAAGCTGAGGCTCCAATACTTTGGCCACCTCAGGAGAAGAGAAGATTCTCTGGAAAAGACCCTGATGTTGGGAAAGATGGAGGGCACAAGGAGAAGAGGACAGCGGAGGACGAGATGGTTGGACAGTGTTCTCAAAGCTACCAACAAGAGTTTGACCAAACTGTGGGAGGCAGTGGAAGACAGGAGTGCCTGGCGTGCTCTGGTCCATGGGGTCACGAAGAGTCAGACACAACTAAACAACAACAATATGGAGAGGTTATCAATGGCTCTCCAAGAGAAAAGAAGAACCCTTATTCCAGATAAGATTGCATGGTTCGTTGGGGGTTCTGCGGGTCCAGATTAGGGTGTTCACCCTGTTTTGGCTGGAGTTTGCACTTTCCTTTAAGAATCAGCTTCATAGTTTGGAGGTCTGGAGAATCATGAGTCTGTTAGCATGGTTGGATACTCAGGAGGCATTAATGGCCATAAGTATTTTTACCAGCTTAAATTTGTTCACCAACAGGTCTAAGCATGGTCATTTATGTTCTAATAGCATCCAGGTTATATTACTGTAACATGCTCTATGAAAGCCCGCTTTTAATAAATAATAATAATAATAATAATAATAATAATAATAATAATAATAATAAATTTATGCCCTGCCCATCTGACTGGGTTGTCCCAGCCACTCAGGGTGGCTTCCAACAAATATAAAAGCGTAATAAAATATCAAACATTAAAAACTTCCTTATACAGGACTCCCTTCATATGTCTTCTAAAAGTTGTATAATTATTTATCTCCTTGAAATCTGACTGGAGGGTGTTCCACAAGGTAGGCACCACGATAGCAAAGGCTGCCTGGTTCCCTGTAACTTCACTTCTCACAGTGAGCTAGATATGTGTCCAGGCTGAACAATGGGAGTGGACACGCTCCTTCAGGTATACAGGGCTGAGGCTCTTGTACATCTGACAGGAGGGCACTCAGAAGTGCTCTGATACATCAACTGGACTGGAGCATTTTGTCCGAGCAAAGTGTAAAGCGCATATTACTTTGGTGTTATATCATCTCCACTAGTTGCCATTTTTTTGCTGAGCCTAATTCAAAGCGTTAGTCAGAATCTTTAAGACTTTAAATGGTCTGGGACAGAGATACCCACTTATATGTACCTAGCCAAATACTTAAGTCAACCTTGGAGGCCCTTCTCTCCATTCTTCTACCATTCTGTAAGCAATTATAATGAACAGGCTTTTTCAGTCACCTTGTCAGACTTGTGGAACATCCTCATCTGCTTGCCCCATTGTCGCTGGGCCTTCTTTTTTAGAACATTTGGCAGAAGGTGTGTTCTAGAAGGTGTGGCCCACTAACATCTGACAGGCATGACGTTGGTTACCCCTGGACTAAAGCAACTGTATCTATGTGTAATCAGAAGAAGCGCCCATTTTGTCTACTGAGATTTATTGCCAATTATGTGTGTATAAGCCTTAGAAAGTGTGATCCTATGCATGCCTTCTCAGACATAAGCCCTGATTAGCTCAATTGAACATACCACCAGGTCTGTTGCATAGGATTTATGCCTAAGTGTACTATATACTGGAAGTGGGCAGGAAACTGATCGAGAACTTGGAAAATGTTAAATACTGAAACATCTGCTCAGTCTTTACATCAGACTATTCAAATTTGAAACTATATATTAGGTTCTAAATCTGCTGCTGACAAATGCAGCTTCCCACGAAATAGAAAACCACCAATATCAATTTGGCACCGAAGAGCAGGAAAGCTAAGAGCGTGTAGCCCTGAATGGTGCCAGGACAAGAGACCACAGGGAGTCCCAAGTAAGTTTCTCAAGTTTTCTAGAGCAAGATCATATGTATCATTAAAAAAAAAGAGTGTTGGGGAAAGCAATTCCTGCCAAACTTCTGGATATCAGACAGCTAGTAGTAGTAGCAGTAGTAGTAAATATATTTGCATAAAGAGTTGGCATCTCCAGCTAAAGACCAACTCCTGGCTCCATGTCAGTAGAAAATGTCTACTACGCCCAAATGCACACCAAGACACACAATTCCTGTGTGCATATGTTCTGAGCTCTTGTATAGAACAGCGAGCAAACTTTTGATGGGATGGGTAACCAAAAAAAAAAAAGTACAAGTAACTTCCATTATAAGGTAGGTGTGCTGTACCATTCCCCAGGCAATTTAAGATCACAACAAAATATATTATTCACCATCATATTGCAATTGCTGTATTTAATTTAATAGACATGGGATGTTCTTGATTAGGTTTATCACAAAGTCAAAACACCGCTGCTATTGGTTGTCTTTTTAAGTATTTGTTGGTCCATGGGCTGTGCCTATTGGTCCATGATAAGGCCTGCTTGTAATGTGGCAAACAGCTCCTTAAACTGTGGTCCTTAAAGCAATTGGGAATTCTAGGTGTGCTTTTGTTTTCTTTTTTACCCTTACCCTCACGGTTTTTTGCAGAACAGTGTGGGAGGCATGCACACACATCTCTTTGGGGAGCTGCGTGTCTCCCACCTACTGCTTCTTTCTTTGGGGCTTCTCTGACTAATTTTAATACAGATTCCACATCTTTATATATACATAGGGGGGGGGGAATTCACTGTAGACACTGTAGAGAATGCAGACAACAAGGCAGCTCCATAAAATTACAGAATACGGAAGCTCCATTAACACCAAAGCAGACAATCGCAAGAGTTGCTCCCAGGGAGTAAAAGTCCTTGCTAAGAATGTCAACTGCCAATAGACTACATCACCTGCTCCTTTAGCAAGAATGTGTTTCAAGTAAAACGGTGTCGAACACAATGTGTTCTCAAACATTCAAATTGTTCATGGTCATCAATTGGGTTAGCCACATAATGCAGACAAATGAACGTTAAGGCAGCACGAAGCTGTTCTATTCTGGGAGCAAGTCGGTGCACTTTTTAAACCACACACACTTTCCTCACACTGCCAAGCATGCCTTTACCACGAGGTTAACATTACTGGTAAACAAGAAGCCATATTAAGAGGTGCAACAACTGCAGATCCTTGAAGATGCCAAGTGTTGCAGTAACTTCTCTGCAGTTGGATCATATGAATAATGCCAAACTGACAGGAAGCCACCTCTCTTTTTCGCATATCTACTCCAAATCCACAGGATATAAGAACTAAAAAGAAAGAATGTTACAAACTACACAGAATGATGTAACGAAAACAGGAGCAGGAGGGAGAGGAAGGGAAGAAGAAGGAGGAAGAACTAAGGTTGGGGTATGCAGTGCAAGAAGCAATGAAAATATGTCAAGGTTGAGGAGGTCCCAGTGGGCACCCTCGGAAGTGCAGGCTAGTGAAGCAATAGAGAAGTAAAAGGGATTTGGTAGTTCATGCCTTACTTATTTCAGATCCAAAACAGCAGGATGGCATGTAAGCTCGAGATGGGGCACTGAATATCGGCCCACAAAAGTAGTATGCAAAACATGCCAGTGCAAAGTGTGGAGAAATTAGCCAACTCATTCAAAGGTCCCAGTAAATGGCCTCTCCCATGTTGGTATGAATATGAACATGTAGGACAAAGAGCCATCCACTGTGCATGGATAAAACAATATAGTTGTTTCTCTGTGTGACGCCGTGTTCTCAATTAACCCGACTGAATGTTATACATCCCAAACTTTAAAATGTAAACAAAAAGAAAAATCAACACATTTGTACTTTGTTAATGGAAGGTGAAACTTTAGGACATGGAAATAATACTGTGTGTACAACAGGGATGCTGAAGGAGGACTCAAGGGATCTCTCAGCAAAGGTGTGAATACGACAAAGACAATGGGGCAGTGCAGAGGTTAATAGACAGGGAGCAGACACTGTGGCAACATAAGGGAAGTACATAAAACAGGGGGTGGGGAGAGTACGGAACAGGAGAGGCAGTTCTCCTACTGTAATAATCTTAGGCACCTCTGGCATCTTAATATAGAAGCCTGGAATCAAAATTTCATTTGTATATATACCCACATGTGTGCATGTATATATATATAGATATAGGTATATTCCTGCAAAGAAGTTAATGCGAGAGTCACAAGAACCAACGAAGAAACAAACTGTTGCTATAAAGTTCTCTCTCCTCTTTGAAACTGTGGGGGGGGCTCATATATAGAGATACATATATATATATATGTATGCACACTTGGACGTGTATATACATATATTTACGTGTATATATATGGAGAGAAAGATAGACAAAGGTGTTATCTTCCTGTACTCTTGGCAAGGGGTTAGTCCTGAAGTTAGGAGGAGTGAAGGTAGGGCTGAGGTTGGAAGGAAAGGTAACGAAGAGGGCATACCGCTTTCGGCTTCTGCAAACGACAAGAAAAAAAATGCAAATCAAACACTTTGGTAAGAAATCAACTGACACCAAAACAAAGGCAAAAAAACCCTTTTATTTCAAGTCCTCCACAGGCTGCAACATGTTTTGCACTTCTTTTTTCAATGAAAAAAAGGTTTTTCTGCTGAGAATGAGGACAAAATGGAGAGACAGGGAGAAAGTTCAACGGAGGAGTAAACATGGGGTGTATGAGAGAAGGGTGTTGATTCTCTTTCCATTCTTACTTTCTTTTGCAAAAAAAAGAGGAAAAGTGTTTGGGGTGGGGGAGACACTGTCAAAGTTGTATTTGAGGAAGGAAACCGTGTTTTTAGTAGGGTACTGAAATATCTAGTTGCTTGATTAACTTTCCCTCTGCAGGGCTCTTAGATTAGATGTTTCAGTTCTGCGTTGGGTTGCAAATGATGGTGTCCTTGAGCCTCAAGGAAGACAAGAAGCAAACTGAACCCATCCAGTTGGGAAGCTCAGCAATGTGGGTCCAGCTGACCTAAACTGAAGAGTCACCTGGAAGTCCCCTTTTCAATCAAATACTAACACTCATCCCTAAATGTATACTCCTGCAATCAAGTTCCACTGAATTAAGCTTGTGAGATACCAGAAGGTGACACACTCTGGTCTAGAAGCACAATACTAGTGACTGTGGTGGGATTGGGAGCAGGGGGAGAATCAATATGTATACCACAGATAATGATTCTATTAATATTACTCAGCTGATAAATGTTAGGGTATGCCAAGGCATTGGTCACCAGAGAGCTGGTTTAATGGTTCACACAACTGGCCATAAATTATTGTTGGCATTTCCTAGGCTACTAACTAGAATGGGAAAAGAAGCTTCGCCATGGGCTGGGAATGCCTGCTGCTGCAGCCACCTCCAACGTATGTTTCGGGAACTTTGGGGCAGGAGAAACTGGGGGTATAGCCTGCTCCTTTCAGGCTGTGCCATCCTCAGTTCCATTCACCCAAACTCAGGATGCTCACCTATGCAAGAATTCCCTGCTAAAATTCTCACAAAACTCCCTTAAAAACAAGCTTAAAAGATCAATGAAATGCCCAAATCCTTGGGTATACCTTCAGGTAGCTCTTTGTACCCTAGCCTTAATTTCCAAGAGGATGCTCTTGATATATATATTTTTTGTCTTTTGTGATGAAAGATTTGTTCCAGTTTCCTTTGAAAATCATGAAAACCACTCTGGTTAACTCAAAAGAAGAGAGTGCCCAGTGTGTTACTAAAGAAAGGATGTGGGAAATGTACATTTGATGCAAATGTTAGTAAATGGCAACAAAGGAAATTACTGTGAATATTCAGAGCAGGAATTATTGAATGATGTGCGAAGTAATGTATGACAGCAATTGTTGAGAATGTGGTATTGGATATTGTAGCAGCTGGGGTGGCAGGGCAGAGGCATCGTCCTGTCACCTGGACAGGACAGGACAGGAGCAGAGATGTGCAGGTTCTCCAGCAGAAGCGTCAGATTGACTCTGCTGGTGAACCCACACAGCACCAACTTCATCACCGCATTGTGCAGGAAAGCTGCAGCAATGCCATTATTGGGAGCAAAGCCACAGTCAGCTCGACTACTAATGAACAACTCTGCTCAAAATCAAGCATAGACCTTATGTTTGCAAATACATCGTGGGGCTTCTCAATGGCAATATTTATTTTGAAACTGGAACAACTTTCAAGTTTGTGAATGTTTGAAAATGGGAACCCTTTGAAATAAACAGAGATTAGTATTTGACAACATAAAACAAACATCTGGGATCACATACACCCTTTCTACATATCACTTGTCGGGAGAGTGTTACAGGAGATACGTAGGACCAAACGTGCATGTTTTTGCTCCAAACATTAGTATAACAAAGAGTGCTGAATCTGTGTTTTCAGAGAGTACTTAGGTCACCCAAAAGCAAAACTGGTAAGACACCAAGTAGGAGATCAATAATTCCTGGGTGGGTGGGTGGGTTGTCTGTTTAAAATGCCAAGGAAGTGTGACAAATTTTGGATGGTTCCTTTCCAATGAATGACTGGCCTAGGTTCACCCTGAACCTAGGAGAGGTTGGTGCACAGGTGAAATAACAAAGAGCGCAATAAATTCCCACTGTAAAACCTTATCAGAAAGCACAGTTTAGTTCAACTGGTAAGCTGTCTTTATCAGACCCAATCAGGGCTGTTTAGAAAACCGAACTCCCTTACTTTGCACTCATCTTTAGCTTTATGAATGTTTGAAAGGTCACCTTCCATTCACATTCATTTCCAACAAGTGCGGCAAACACATTCTCATAGTTTCAGTCCTGTTCTTTCCTTCCTTCTGTGTTGCCCTCATCTTTATTTGTTTACATTGCTGTAAGCAATGTGGAAACCCATGATTTTACCAATCCCAACACTACACCTGACATGATTACACCACAATCTTTTGTATACAATATATTGTGGGTTGAGACAGGTGAGCTTTCCATAGCGTTCCCCCCTCCCCAACTTAACTAGGAAATTATTCAAATTCCAAGGGGGATAACTTAGGTAATTTTTCCTGGGGCTTGGGGTGTGTGGAAATGCTGCAGTTGTCCATGTGGGGACAGCTTTTGGTTACCACCCTCTGATTTCACCCCTGCAACTCATAAAACTGGCCCTATGAAAGGTAGTGGAGCAACCTAGCTCCATTATGTATTTATTCAATCATTCTATTTGTATGCCTCTTCTCCACATAAATGTGCTCACAGTGGCAGGGGGGCAACTTTGGAGACCAACACACCCATAATCCTTGTCTGGTAAAGGCTTTGCTTAGGCTGTAAACAGCATTTGCCAGTCAGGAAAGCTGGCAATTCTTCTCCCATCTGGATATCACTTCGAGCAGAGAAAGAATCAAGGGGTCTTAAAAGCTTGCCTCTCATTTGAGGCGGGCTTCTATAAGCCCTTGATGTTCTTCTCTCAGCCTGGCTTGGAAGAAACTCATTGGCATCTACAGTCCCCCATGGACAGTGGTATTGAAAAGCCTTATGGGCAAGTAAGGCAAGAGGACTGCAAAGGTGAAGATGGAAAAAACGAAGCTGAGCCAATGGAACAAATGATCACTGGATAGCATTAAGAAACAAATGTTTGGCAAGGTCCCCCTCGGCCTCAATAATCTGTTTAACTGTGTCGGAAGAGACACTTTCAAAGTGAATTATGCAATAGTTAGCATGGAGCTACATGTAATCTTTACAATAAATTATTTTCACTGATAACTATACACACATCTATAGTAGCTGTGTATTTACAAGGACTAATCGGAACCATCTGTAGAATTAGTTCAAAGAAAAGAACCTTTTGCAATACTGATAAACACTGACAAACACCGCAAACCAAAACAAAAGAACAAAGTTGATGCAATTATATGTACGATTGCATCGAGATTGGGGTTCTTTTTTGCAGCATTTTATGCAGGGGTAGAAAAACTGATCCCTCCAGATGTTGTGGATTAGAGCATGGCCAATGGTGAGGGATTATGGGAACTGTAGTTCAGTAACATCTGAAGGGTTGCTACCCTTGGTTCCTAAATATGCAGTGCATTTGGGGCGGGGAAAAAGAGAGAGAGAGAGAGAGCGCGTTTAGCAACAGAAATTAAATCACTGTTCCTTTCAACCATCCTCATGGGAGTCTCAGTCAGAAGAGAGATGGTGCAGCCATTTGGTTGGGTTATGTGAGCTGGTGCAGCGATGCCACAATGAGTGAGATTTGGAATGTTTCCATAGGTATGAAGATCCATTCAAGGGAAGGAAGGAAGAAATATAAGCGGGCCAAGTTATCAAAGGTGCCTTAGGAAAATGGTTTTGTCGACAATGACTTACCTGCTTTCCCGTTGTTCCGACTTGTACTCTATGGCTATCATTAAGAGCTTTAGCTTCGCAAACACCAGCCTGCCAGAAGGAAGGAAGGAAAACAGTCACCCTATCATGGGTAAAAATGAACACTTCTTCATTACAAACGTTGCCAAGACACAATTTCGGCTGGAAGTAAAAGGTGACAGCACTGTTGAGGCTAAACCTGCGTTGGGTAAGCGAAACAGCGTTGTGCCAAACACTAAGCTGTCAGTGCATGTTCTTATTTCCAAGGGAAGATTATTCCACATGGCTGATACAAGCACAATTTAGTTCAGGGGTAGCCAACTTGGTTCCTTTAGATGAGACTGTACTTCAGCTCCTGCTACTCCCAGTCAGTGGTGAGGGATGATGGAAGCTTTAGTCCAGCATCACCTGGAGACTGCCATATTGGTTACCCTTGCTTTACATAATGCATAAGCAAGAATCTTTATGTTGTTTCAAGCCCACTGATTTTATATATATGAGACCAAACATTTTCTAAGCAGCCAGTTTTAGAAAACAATGTTTCAAAGTTAGGGGAACACAATGAAGGGGGGTTACATAAATGAAAAAATCCCGGTTTTTTTACACCCTCTTCCGCAGCTTACTGTCCTAATGGCAGCTGCAATAGGGACCTTCTTGAAGGTAGGAACCAACAATAGCAAACATTAATTCTAATAAATGCTTTTCACCATGTAAGTACTATGGCAAGATTCAGAAAAAGTAAAAAAAGAAGAAGACATTACTCTTTCCTATTTTTTGAAATGCTAACATTTTATTAATGACAGCAGTATGAACACAGAGGACCAACTGTTTCCACCTACCTAGAGAGAAATAAATTATTCTAATTTATTATTCTATTTTGGGGGGCTATTGAACTTACCACTCACATAAAATAGATTTGAAACATTCTGTATACCTAGTTCACTAAAATATGAATGCATCATTCCCCATCCCAACACCTGCAATTATCATGGAACACACAGATATAAACATGGACTGGTATCGGTATTTTGGAAACTTCAATGCATATAGAAAATAGAAGGATACTAGAAAAAGAAAAGGCTAGTCACCCCTTTCTGTGCACCATTCCACCTACAGTGCACAAATTAGGGAAACTGTGAAAAGGAAACAACACACAGAATCCAACCATTCCTGCCACCACAATAGCATTAAAACTCCACTTTAGCATGTGGCAGTAGACAGAAGTTCCCATAAAAAACAACACCTTTCACTAATTTGACACCACAGGGAAAAATATCCAAAGTGATGAAATGTCATGAACTGGCAGGATGTTAGAGAGGAGGAAGAGAATCCTGGCGAGGGGTGTAGCACACAAGCTGAGGATGGGGAAGCAGAAGTTGGTGTAGGAAATACTCACAGAGTAACAGGCAAGGGGATGGGGGTCAGGGCACAGGAACCCGAGCAGCAGGACCCATCTCCAGAGCCAGAGGGGCCCCTGGCTCCATGAACACGGCAGGCTCTGATGCATAGGAAGCAGCAGAAGGGACACTTTAGGAGGCTGAGGCAGGCAAGGGCCCACAGCCCAGCTCATAAGCTGGCCAGGTGGGGTTCATTAACTCTGGGAGGAGGTGTGTGATTCCTGAAGCCTGAGTAGGCTCAGAACAGGTGAGGGTCACATGCCTCATCAAGCTCAGGTGCTACAATCAAAAAAGGGAAGCAAAACTGAAGTGCTGTTTTTTGGGGGGAGGGGGACTATGTTTGTGCAGGACTGACCTCCAGCTACCCTGACCCCTGGGTCAGCTGACCTTTGTGGTCCCTTCCAATCCTATGAACCTACAAAATATTAATTTACAGCACATGGATTTTAGCTCAATTAAGTAAGTATTCCCCCCCCCCCACATATACTTTTTACACTTGGTGGCTAGAATTAAGGATTGGTGCTGGTGTATAAAGGGATCAATCCTTTCAGATGCCAGTGGGGGCAGGGAGGATACTGGAACTAGGGAGTGAATTTTCAATCAACCAATTAGAACAGGGGTGGTGGACTGAACTTTGGCCTTGAAACAATTTTTCAAATTGTACTATCGAAATTTTAATCAATGGTTCCTTGCACTCACTTTTAATAATTCCTGAGTCGTGCCACCCCAATGGTGAATTGGTACCAGTTGTGTTGAGTAAGCGTGTTGTTGTTTTTTGACACAATCTATACGTCAATAGTTTGAAAATAGAATGATGTCCCACAGAATGATGGCGCATCTCAAAGGAGAGAGTTCTCAGACGATGGAACGGCATGATCTGGGGTATTATAATACATATTTTGTGGTGCTGGGTCAAATAAACCATTTAGGCTATTCACACAGCTTTTTGTTGAATAAGGAACTAGGAACCAACTTCAGTATCATTTATTCATTTTTTAAAGACAATGATGACTTCATGGTTACCACCTATATTCCAACTACTGAGGTACAGATCTTATAAAATAGAAGAAGAAGAAGAAGAAGAAGAGGAAGAAGACGAAGAAGAAGAAGAAGAAGAAGAATCACATTCAACCTCATTAAGCACACTTGGAACCCATTTTGGTCCTGGCTCATGTTCTCTAAGGAAAGGAAAATAATGTTTCCAAGTTGTAAGAAATAAAAAATATTTCACATTGCAATGTTAAACATCTCCTTTTAATTTTGTGTTTAATATCAACATGAAACTGCTCTGAGAAATTGTCTGGAGATTTGGTGAGAAGTGCTATCGGTAAGCTCTGTTCTGTTACTCCTTTTCTCCCGTTTCTCCTTTTCAATGGAGCCAGATGAGACAAAGGAAGCGCTCAACAGGTGCCTTACATCAGTGAAAAGACAAGATATGGGTGAATGAATTAAAACTCAAGCCAGATATGATGCAGATGTTCATTGTGGGAGGCCCAGTTGGTATGGGATTTGGCAGTGCCCCTTATTGGGACATTACACACACACCCAAAAAAATACCACAGGCAGAGCATGTGGTCTGGGTATGCTGCAAGTCCCAGTACTTATCTTGGGTTCACAGGTAATGACAGTAGCCCAAAAGTGCCTTTTCTCAGTATAAATTGGTTTTTTAATTATGACAGCCCATACAGGAAGTTAGTAAGAGTAACTTCAAAGCTCAAGAACTTTAATGCACTCTATATTCTACTATGAGAAAATTCAATTGGTTCAAAATAGCCAGGGGTTAGTAACAGGTCTTTTTCTTGCCAATTCCACCCCCACCCAGTACAATTTTTAAAGTGCTGGTATTAGGAATGGGTGATTGCCTTTCTACTAATCGCAAAAGATCTCGGAGTTTTCATGGTGTTCTGTTTGAACATTCAAATAATTACTGTGAAGTGGCTACCACTGCTATCTCCTCCTCCTCTGCTTGCCTTAAGATAAAATATGAACCTTACAAGGGAGGTGGTGGAGGCGACAGCAGTGGAGGCGGGCTTTCCCAAAGGCACATGGAACACAGTATTTTTCCACCACAGACTCAGATTTGACTGCAAATCCCAGGATTACTAGTGGGGAAATTTAGCCCGTGTGCCATTTATTGTAGGAACAGGTGCACGTATAGTCATACATGACCCCAGTGGGAATAATGTCTATGGCAGAACCCAGTGACACCTCTCATTTCTTCTCTCTCTCTCTCTGCATCGTGAAAGGGTTAGGAGGAAGCACTGGCAGAGGCAACAGTAGCAGGTAAAGCCCTCATTGGTTCTGCTTCCTCAATTGCTAATCCTAACTAAAAATCAGTGTGACTACCCAAGAGACTGCTGAACCCTTCTGCATGCATGCATGTGCATGCATACACACACACACACACACACACACACACACACACACACACACACTGTAAAACTCTCTGGACACCCTCTGCCAATGCCAAAACGCTAATATGATTTGATTGGCAGGGGAAAGGAGCAGGTTCCTTCCAATTCTATGATTCCATGAGTTTGGCTTTCTACATTAATTTTTGCTCCTACTCAGAGCCAATTTGCATGGTGGAAAACTGGCTGTGGGCATGCAACATTTTCAGGGGTTATGAAAAAATCTAGTTGTGCAATCTGCAAATCTATATCTGTAGATAGAAAGGCATTCATTCAGCTGAGCCCCGGCTGATTTCACCTCAAACAGTTTGCAGGTAGGCAGCGTGTGTGGCCCTGTGCAGCAGGCCTTTATTAGGGACCTAAATAATTGGAAATCACTGAAGCCCCAGGATGGTTCTGTGAAGAAGAACTGATAAGCAAAAGACTTGCAGCAAGTAGCAAATCATTTATCTGTATTGTTTTGCCTTGTTAGTAGCCAGCCAAATGACGTCTCTGACTCTGTGTGTGGCAGCAACCTTTTATCAGATGCGCCAAACCATCAACAAAAACTCTGAAGTGATTCCAGTTCCCATTCCTAACCACCACTCAGAGCAGGAAACCGGAAGGGGTAAAATAATAATCAGACCTCCTTCTATTCGCTGCCCTCTCAATTCCAAGAAGATACCATAGATATCCCACTTGACAAAGTAAATGAAATATAATTAAGCTTTATAAACTGGAAGTAATTAATTCCAGCATGAGGTTGATGGAGAAGAACAAGACTTGAACAACAGGGATAACGTGATGGTCCTCAGTCTAAGACAGCTCTGAATAGGCACACTTTTTATTCCTTTATCTTGAGCTTCCTGAAAGCATTTACTATCCAGCCCCCTAGGAAAAAATATCTGCTTTATCCCAAATGATCAATGTTACATGATGCAACAGTGCTCTCAGAAACGATGATTTTCTATGGCCAGGAAGAACCAGCTGCACAAGATCTACCAGTAGTATGTGTTACCAGTAGTATGTGTTAAAAGGATCTAGGGGTCTTAATTGACCATAAGCTTAGCATGAGTCAACAGTGTGATGCAGCAGTAAAAAAAAAAAAGCTAATATTATTCTAGGCTGCATCAACAGATGTATAGAGTCCCGATCAAGGGAAGTGATAGTACTAACTTCTCTGTTCTCTCTTGGTCAGAGCACACCTGGAATACTGTGTCCAGTTCTGGGCACCACAATTTAAGGATACTGAAAAAGCTGGAATGTGTGCAGAGAAGGGCAACCAAGATTATCAAGAGTCTGAATCAAGCCATATGAGGAATGGTTGAGGGAGTTGTGTGTGTTTAGCCTGGAAAAGAGGAGACTTGGGCTGGGCGATATCAGCTTTTCAACATTGTGATGTATTACCAGCCAAACTTTGTGATATAGGGATACACTGTGATGCTGGAAAGTAGAGGGAGGAACAAGCTGCATCAGTCCATGTCCCTAAATAAAGTTCACAAAGAGAAGAGAAAAACTACAGTGTTTTAATCACTTTCATGTTTGGCCAGCTCAAACCTCTGAACTTCCCCCTACTTCTTTTTCACTTGGAGTTGCTCTGAATTGCAATTTACATGTTGGCCCTGATCTTTTCTTTGCTCGTCTTTTTTTTAAGGTTGAGACCTGTGAAAAGCCCTCTGAGAACTGTGCTAGCTTAATCAGAACCTTTCCTTTCAAATTCCTCAGACTTTTTGCCTAAGAAACACACACGCACATTTTGCTTTGCATTTCTCTCCAGGCAACATTTTGGGTGGCAATTTAAGAACCGGATTATCAATCCCTATAAAAGAGCAATATCCATTACAAACTGTTTTAAAGCACGAACGGCTATTTAAAGTGCTCCATCTCTGTATATTATATCAAAACAGCTGATTATAGGTGTGCCGCCATGTGACTAAACGATATGTACAAGCAATTTATGTTTGTTTTCAAGAACCAAGTACAAGCACATTTTAATGTATTCTATGTTACCATGAAACAAAACACAAATTCCTTCCTGTAATGAAAATATTCATGCTCCAAGCTTGGTGATATACAGCACCACATCCTAATTGCCGCTGAGCTTTAATTAACCCGAAGTGAGGAATCATGTTATCATTAAAATGTTGGTTAAGTTTGAGTTACTGCCTCTCTTTAATTTAAATCAGAAAATAGATAATTAAGTTTCCAGATAATCAAATACTTCAGGAGCGTGCCAATGTTTTGGGGGTGCTCCTAAAATTCATTAAAGGCCTCTTTCTTTATCGATTCTACCTCAGCACTTGGTACAAATGATAGCCGTAGACTGAACACAGGCATAGCGTAGGCATGTTTTCAAGAACCATATGGAAGCACAGCTGCCTTGACAATGAAAAATGCTTTGAGCTTTTGCTCCCAGTGGGTTTGCTTCACGTGAACCAGGCCCACTGGGGCATGATTAGCTGCACTGCAAAATGTTGCAAGAATCGTTTCAGATTTTATGTTTAGCAGGTGACATTTTCTGTTCAGATTCATATGAAGCCACGGGGACTGCTCACCACGTTAATAAGCCAAGCACCAAGCTTTGCAAACTACTGCAAACCCTGCTAATGGTGAGCACATAAACTCACAAATCAGTTTTATACACTGGCAGGGGTGATTAGAAAAAGGATGAGTAGAAAAGCATCTTACGTATTTCTATACCTCACATCTTCATGCCCCTTCATAACAATGAAAGAATCAGGCCTCTGAAATGATGCTACATGGAAATGAAGTTAACATGCAACTTAAAGAGTCCAGAAGTACCCCCCCCCCTAAAAAAAGAGTAAAATTATAATCCTCATATTATTGCTGAGATTCACTTGATTATGTGATGAGAATTTAAATATATGGTATAATTTAAGGTTACCAGACATCCCCGTTTCCCGGGGACAGTTCCCAGATTTACAAATCAGTCCCCATACAAAATCCATTGAAGCTGAAAAGTGTCCCCGGATTCACTGAAAAAAATGTGGTAACCTTATTATGTATGTGTGGTGGTTTGGAGTTACTCGTGCGTAAACTGTCCCCGTTTGGGAGCTTAACTGCCTGGGTTAAACCGTCTTGACTGCACAGCCCATCTCAGCGTGGCTGCCTCAGTCGCTAGCAGAATCTGTCTGTGGGCGTTTCTTAAACCTTTCCCAGCATAAAAGCTGTTTCACACCCAGTTGTCTCCGCCTCTCATTGCGCGGGAGTCTCCTGCGCAGGGAGGGCGTGGGTAGTGGAGGACCAGTGCTCTCCTCATTGATGTCCAGGGAAGAATCCCGGAGCCCTTCCCCCTCTTCCCCCATTTGCTCTCCTGGATCCTTGGTGTTATGCTGATTTCCTTCCCCCTCTATCAAGCTGCGTCTCCCCCTGGTGCTGGTACCTTCTCCTGCAGAATCGGAGAGCCTCTCCTTCTCCTGTTGCTCTGATGTCAGTTTCCTGACAGTATGAATTAGATTTCTATGTGATAATCTGTATCTCATAGTGAAATAGTTACTAATACAGGAATTAAACACCTCTTTTTTAAAAAAATAATAATATGGCCAAATCATCAGAAATGTAAATGTATTTGAAACATCTTACTAATTTTGAAAAAACAAAAACACAGTTTTATGTGGAAATAAAAATGTTTTATCCAAAGTTTGTCACAGTCTGTGTAGGTTGAAGGCTAAATGGAATGAAGACTTGCAGTGTGAAATAGATGGTGCTTTATTTTCATTGCAAGTAAGAACATGATTTGAGCTACATATTCAAACTATGTTAGCACTAGCATAGCTAAAATCAGCATGCTACGATCAAACTGCTCAAGCCTAGAAACTATGTGTGGCCCTGCTATTACTATAGCCAGACGGAGGCAACCCTGACTGCTTATGATCAATAAATAGCACACAGGAGAATGGAAAACATTTATGCAACTTACCTAAGGGTTATGCAGCCAGCCACTATTGTGAACATGAGCCATTACTGATAACATGTTCAATTCGCTGTTTCCTTGGGTTCTAGCCTCAATTTCTCTCCATGAAAATCTGATCCCTCAAAATACGCACCTCTACCTATTTACCCTACTATGACAACAGGTTCCTTCCTGGCAACCTATTTTAGGCAACACCTTTCAGTCTGGGTACTTCCTTCCTGCTCCCAACACACACATATGGCCTGATGCCCTCACATCTGCCTCTATGGTAACCTGATTATGACGCAGCTTTGACATTATGGCATTATGACATCACACACAATGTTTGCCCCCCTGGATCTGAATATCAGTTGGTCATTTGGCCACCAGACCTACTGTCCCGTTGGGATCAAAGGGTAAGTTGGGTGTCTCCAAAAAAACAAACAAGTCATCATCTTTGACATCTCCAATGACGTTTCACCAATGTGGTGTTGGCTTTGTTTGGTTACGCACTGTTATATTTCTTAATGGTTTAAACTTTACTACGTTTAAGGAAAAGAAAAGCAAAAAACTGATTTAACTGAATTTCATTAAAAACACAAAAATAGTTTTGACCAAAGCCTTCCAGTATACAGTGGTATCTCGGGTTAAGTACTTAATTCGTTCCGGAGGTCCATTCTTAACCTGAAACTGTTCTTAACCTGAAGCACCACTTTGGCTAATGGGGCCTCCTGCTGCTGCCGCGCCGCCGGAGCATTATTTCTGTTCTCATCCTGAAGCAAAGTTCTTAACCTGAAGCACTTTTTCTGGGTTGGCAGAGTCTGTAACCTGAAGCATATGTAACCTGAAGCGTATGCAACCCGAGGTACCACTGTATATCTTGATAGTATCTGTATGTATATTATTAATCAATAAAGTTTATATTCAATATGTTTATTGTACTAGCTAGAGGCCATTTCTTGTATCTTAATATGAATCAAGAGGTCATAGATTAGTTTAAGAACAGTCACAGAGGAAGTCTTTGCTTGAAATGTATTTGGCTCTTTTAATGAAGTTCAGTTCTAATCATGTTAAGCTGATTTACTGTATTGGACAATCCTGAAATTTTTCACTGCACATATTATATGATGGAGATGACAGATGCAGTTTGTCACTTTTATTGAAGGCATTGTGAATGATGTATAGTAATAAACTCTCTGGCATGCAAGACAACTATTGACATAATTGTTATAAACAATTCTCCCCCCCCACCCCCTGCCATCATAACCCTTCGTTTTTACCATGTGTACAGCTCAGTCACCTGGTTGTAGCTACTCAACAGTTAAATTCCCCTACTTTTGATTAAACCAGGAGGCTTGTCTGCAAGTTCATGGAAGTCTGTAAGTGCCCAGCCACAATCAGAACCAACTCATGGAAGAGACATTTATACCTAGATAGCTGCATGTTTAAAATTAAACCCAAGGCTGATGTTCTGCTTGCAGAAGACCTTGTACAATATCTTATGCAAGCATGAGATCCACTATAGAATTTACCTGCTAGAGCATCCAAGTGTTTGCACAACAGCTTATGTGGCTGTTTTTATTCTGTAGATGATTATTTTGGTCGAGCTGTGTTATAAGTACCAAAATATATGCAATGCAAAGCCTAGAAAATGTCAGTATCCTAAATATGTCTCCGTCAACATAGCTCTCTTCTTTGTGAAATGTACCTATATGAAAATTAAAATAAGCCTGAACTTGAGGTTGGCACTAATTATTCTTGTTTTGGTCAGTTTTTTATAATTGTTCATAATGGAAGCAATGTGTCATGTAATCCCATCCTGTATAACCAGTCCTCTGTGTACTTTGACTTAAAGTAAGTAGATATCGGCATTCTGGAAAAATAAAAGAATGATTCTGCGACCTGCGTGTATATTGCAAAATAATACCCCTCTGCCTAGATTTACTTAATTTATTCTGCTTCAGCTATTGATGGGAGGAGGTGCTAGGGAGTTATGAAGGAACCCAAGCCCCACCTGACCCATGGAAATCCTATTCAGCTCACAAGCCTCATACAAATGTGCATGGACACTTTCAAGCTCATTTTCACAGCGATAGGAGCTACATACCTGCCTTTTTAAAAAATCAAAAATGGGGAGCAGAATTTCATACCAATTTCTGTGCTTTCATGGTATGTCTACAAAATGTGCAATGTCGTACTTCTTGGGAAATAGCTCTAAGAAATAGATCACAAGTAGTCGCTGTGGGTTAAACCACAGAGCCTAGGACTTGCCAATCAGAAGGTGGGCGGTTCGAATCCCTGTGACGGGGTGAGTTCCTGTTGCTCAGTCCCTGCTCCTGCCCACCTAGCAGTTCGAAAGCACGTCAAAGTGCAAGTAGATAAATAGGTACCGCTCTGGCAGGAAGGTAAACGGCATTTCTGTGCGCTGCTCTGGTTCGCCAGTAGCGGCTTAGTCATGCTGGCCACATGACCTGGAAGTTGTACGCCGGCTCCCTTGGCCAGTAAAGTGAGATGAGCCCCGCAGCCCCAGAGTCGGTCATGACTGGACCTAATGGTCAGGGGCCCCTTTACCTTTACCGTTAGTCTGTTTCCAAAAAACCCACTCCCACTTCACATCAATTCTAAATGCATTTACAGTACATGGGGAAAAAACCTTAGTATTTGAAGATGTCCTGCAATGCTATTGCATTAACACTGACCCATGGTACAGCTGTACCTTGGAAGTCGAACGAAACCCACTCCAGAAGTCCGTTTGATTTCCAAAATGTTCGGAAACCGAAGCGCGGCTTCTGATTGGCTGCAGGAAGCTCCTCCAGCCAATGGGAAGCCACAGAAGCCCTGTCGGACATCAGGCTTCCAAAAATAGTTCGCAAACCGGAACAGTCACTTCCAGGTTTGTGGCGTTCGGGAGCCAGAACCTTGCAAGAACTAAGCTGTTCAAAAACCAAGGTACAACTGTATTGGGGTTTGGAACAAGGAGCTTCTGGTGCCGTTTGAGAGGAAGAAGGCGGCTTACAAATAAATGGTTGCATAAATACTTACTCACAAACTGCAGGGAATGACAAACCGACAAAGGCACTAGAAAGATACTCTGTATACATTTCATTAGAAACTCCTTCCAAGTAGTATTTCTGCCACGTATCCTCCTCAATCTGGAAAGGAGAAGAGAGAAAAAAGGGGGTGGGGAGAGCAAGGAGAAGAGAGAAAAAAGGGGGTGGGGAGAGACGGTTTTAGAATTTGCAACCACATTCCGCAAAAACAAATGGAGGTGATTAAAAACAAATCAATTCTGAGGTAATTAAACATGGTATCTCAGTTATTTGCTTTACCAATTAATTATGTCTGTTAAGTTTCCATTGAATGTTCTCTCTATAATTGTCAGCAAGGAGGAAAAATAATAATAATAATATAGGCAACTTTTGGAGAACAATGGCCTTAGATTAAAGTAAGCTAAGTCCTATGAATTGCAGGAGGAACTTGGAAAGTTTAGTGAGAAAAATATTCAGATGTGTCTTGTATACAAAGGCTACAATATTACACAGTGCTTTCTCCCAGTAAAATTAGATGCATTTCTGAACAAACCAACATAGGATTCGGCTGCCAGCTATTGATACAGATATAGATATACACAAATTTCCATCTATTTCAGTTTTCTACTACAAGAAAATATTATCTGCCCCCTTTTGGATTACCCATGTATTTTTTATTATTTTTTAACAGCAAATTGATGTTGAGTCTTATGAAGGAATGGCTAAGCCATGTAAGCAGTGTGTATTTCTGTTTTTTATAATAATAATAATTAATAATATAATTTTATTATTCTAGCCAAAGGCCATGACAAACCTGCAGCAACGGTACCAATAAAACGATACAAATTATATATACATAATATTACCCAACATCCATGATGTAAACAGAGGCTGCCAGAGACCCCAACAAACTCCAATCCAGCTTGGTTTCAGATTAAACATCTCAATCAGCACAACAATTTATAGCAGTTTTATCTCTCTCCCTTTTCCTGATTTTTTAAAATCCAGTGCAAGATGTATATTTTATAGACCCACCCTATTTTTTGTCATTGAATTTTTTTTGTAGATTTTAAATATTATTTTAATGTTGCATTTTAAATGGCTGTAACCCACCCTGGGACCCTAGGGTGAACGGCAGACAATAAATTAAAAACAATCAACCAATAATAATCTATCTGTTATGTATGTGACATATAAATTCCTTATATGAAATATGAATGCATGTATCCAGCAGTAGTCAAGCAAAGATATTAAAACACTGAACTGGAGCAACTCGCTGAAAGATGCCCAAATTAATTCTGTAGCCATTCAGTAATCAATTGAAAACATCCTGAGGCAATGACTTATATCTGACTGTCATGTTCAAGGGCAAACTGCTTCAGAAAAGCATCAGTGATAGCCGGTGTGTCTCCACAAAACACAAGACTCTTTCAACGATGGTTTCTTACTACAGATACAAATGCCTTTCAGGTCATAGAGCTAAACCACTTGTAAAGTGAGCACTGTTTGCTATGGGAAGCAGCTCAACGATTTCAATCTAATGCTTCAACGATTGGGCATGTCCAAATATAGGCGGGGAAATGCTCCATGTTCTAAAGAAAGCAGAGTGGTGGATATGCATGTGTGTAATTGGTTACAAAACGGGTCAGACAGCTAGCAATCAAGGAATAGAAGTGCCATATTACCATGTAGAGCACAAATCAAAATAAGGTCCAGGCAAAATAGTAAAAAAAAAAAAAATCCAATAGTAAAATTAAAATAGTAAATTAAAATAGTAAAATTAAAAAACCCAAGCATTTTCCTCTGAACTGATAATGGATTAGCAGTAGAAAATCGGTAACATACATAAGCATCTGCAGAAATAAAACCCCACAATTTATTCTCTTGTATAGAGACAATTTGGTTTGACCTTTGTAGGTGGAAAAAAGGGCATCATTGGAGATAGATTGCAATCCTATGAATACTTACTTCGAAACAACCTGATTTAAATCAATGAACTGTAAGGCTGCAAGGCCTTTCAGAACTAGTTTCATATTTCTCCTTGGATCATTCAGCCCCACTTAATTTTTAGTAATTCTAAAATAGTATTTATACAAAAGATGCACACAGTTTACTGATTTTCTGGTTAAAACCCTACTGCTAACTACACTACTCTTTATTTTAGTATTTAGCGGGGAGATGTCAAGATTATTGTTACTATTATGCAACCTGAATATCCCACTCTTCCTTCAGATATTTCAGAACAGCTTATGCCAGGAATAGAGAACATCATGCCCTCTACATGATGTTGGACAACAATACCCATGAGCCACAAGCCAGGAAGGTCAGTAGTCAGGGATTATGGGAGTTGTAGTCCAACAACTTATGATGGGCACCATTCTGGCCACTGTGCTCCCTCCAATGCACTGATCAGGTCCTTCAGCTCTAGTCACTGATATGAGTTCATTAGAGTAACACTGGCCTTGCTTGCAACTATCTCACACTTTAATACCATGAACTTACAGCTTGGCTTAGGCTGCAGCACAACATATCCCACTGTAGCTGGAGCAGAACACTAATCCTTTCCTAAAAGGCGAGTGTAGTCCTGGTGGTTTGGGGGGGGGATCAGAGGAGGGATCATAAGAAAGGAGGGGTCATGCCACTGGCCAAAAATTGAGGTGTGCACACTTCCTCGACCAGCCTTTGCCAATCTGGTGCCCTCCAGATGTTTTAGACTATAACTCTCAGCAGCCCAGCCAGCATGGGATGACAATGAGTTATAGTCCAAAACATCTGGTGGGCATCAAATTGGCAAATGCTGTCCTAGAATATTTCATCATTTCATATATGTTGCTAGAACAGTGTGGAAGGAACTACAGTGAAGTGGGACCCACAGCCACATTCATTTTGGAGGAGAGATGCTTGACCTGGGTGACCCCATTCTTAGAATACTGTCAGCATTTAAGCAGGGACACTCACAAAAGCAAGCACCCTTGTTTGAGTGCTTGAGAGCAAACAGGATGCAGGACTAGATGGGCCTTTGGTCTGATCCTGCAAGGCTCTTCTAATGTTCTTAAAGTGAGCACAGTGCTACTCAAGCTGGTTGTGTGAACCATCAAAACCACCACTATGTTCCCTTTCTCTAAAACCTTTTGGGTCAGGAGAAAATGGTGGTATCTGCTGGTGCTTCCAAGAGGCCCAGCAGAGTAGCTTTTCCTGCCAAGGACGGAACTGCAACAACTAGTTTAGCATTACAAAGATTTCTGAAGGATTGTTACTCACTTTCATCACCAAAACCACCATCAGAAACATAAAAACTGTCCCATACCGTCATATTTTTTTTAAAAGCTGAATTTTACTCTGAAGTGCTTTTTCAACTTCGTCATTTCACAAGCTGAAGTCATACGTCTTCCAAAGTGTATGAAAACCTTTGAGGAATATATCAACTATCAAACCCTAAAACAGCTAGCACATCCACAGAAACAACAATGAAATGGCGATAAAGCCTGGGTCTGCGGCACATGATATCTGAAAGAAACAAGCACATCTATTTTCTTAGGCTCTTCAGTACTTAATAGAGAGAGATTTATACCCAGTGCCTGAATAGTTTATTCGGCAAAACAAACTTAAGGTTTTACAGCTGAAACCTGTGCTCTGAAATGAAATCCATTGTTGCTGGCTCAACTTTATTAGCCCATGTTGTACAGAGATTGAAGATCTCAGGTACTGAAAATCAGCTGTCATGGAGCTAAAGCAATATAGACTTTGTGTCTTCAATGACAGAATTGTGTCTTTATAAAAGGAAAGGGAAGGTCTGTTTCTCACGGTACTCCAAGTGCTTTTTCACAAGGCATGTATGTTTTGTTTATAAACCTTTCCAGTTCGGTTAAACTTCGTGGTGATGTCTCATGAGACTTTTGGAGATCCAAGGACAACCACTGGAGCCTACATTCTGTCTTTTAACCAAATCAGTCGTAAATTCGCCAGGGCTAAAAGTCTGCAGGCTGAGAATTGGCGAATGAGTTCATATTAATATGTGAAACTCAGCCCTTAGTCTTTCTGCTGCTTCCTGTCTTTCTGTTGCCCAGTCAGGGTTGTTAGGTCACAGTGCAGCAGTGACATCATAAGCCACAACTAGCTCAGCTCTACTTCTATGTAATTATTGACGGAACAGCAGCTCAGGTAGTTCTAGAACAGAGGTGGTGGACCTGCAGCTATCAAAAGCTGTGGGCTCCAACTCTCACCAGCCGCATGCAGCATGGTCAGGGATGTTGACCAGTTGTTGTCTAGCATCACTGGAAAGGCCACAGGTTTCCCTTCCCTACCTCTAGGCCAAGCACCCCTTAGCCCAGTCCTCAGCCCGTCAAACCCGCTCTATATACAGCATGCCTCCTTCCTTCTTACAAATAGTGCATAGTCCCTCCCTGTCCTTATCTCCTCCTTTCTTCAAAGTGATAACTCCACCACACATATCCGTGGGCCTCTGTCAGGGTGAGCTCCCATTGCTCGGTCCCTGCTCCTGCCCACCTAGCAGTTTGAAAGCACTTCAAAGTGCAAGTAGATAAATAGGTACCGCTCTTGCAGAAAGGTATACGGCGTTTCCGTGTGCTGCTCTTGTTCGCCAGAAGCATCTTAGTCATGCTGGCCACATGACCTGGAAGCTGTACGCCGGCTCCCTTGGCCAGTAAAGCGAGATGAGCACCGCAACCCCAGAGTCGGTCACGACTGGACCTAACAGTCAGGGGTCCTTTTACCTTTAACATACATCTAGCAGTTCAGATATTGTTCCCTTTTATTGATCAGCTGTCCTCTGAGGGAAAATATGAGCCACATCAGGTTCTGGTAGAGAAACAAAACTCTTCCCACCCACCCCTCCTCAATTCGATTTGGTTTCAACAGTGAATCGGTGTCGGTTCAGTTTGAACAATCAGAGAAAAATTGTGGAATTGCTTTCTCATTACACACAACAAGCTGCAAGCAGCAGATCCAAAGGATACAATCGGGAATAAAGTATGACACTAAAAGTGTGTGTGTGTGTAGAAAAATGCACATAGGGGAAAAGAGGGCATGAGAATCTAGGACCTCAGAGAAACAGCATGAAGTGAAACCATGGGCAAGGCAAGAAGGTTCAGAGGGAAAAGATGAGTACAAAGTACAGAGCACGACTAGACACAAATCTGGCCTGTGCACATTATAAGGAGCTGATGTGTTTCATATCCTTGTCACTTGTGAAATTAAACACCTTGGCAGGTTTCTACCCTCAGGCCCTTCCCAATACAATAGGAAGTTCCAATAGTGAATTTCCTTTGGAGGACAGAGGAGATAAATGTTTGTTCAGACAGAGCAGGTATTTTTGAGGTGCAACTTGCAATCAAATTTAATTCATTTATATATACAGTGGTACCTTGGGTTACAGATGCTTCAGGTTACAGACTCCCCTAACCCATAAATAGTACCTCAGGTTAAGAACTTTGCTTCAGGATGAGAACAGAAATTGCGCGGAGGCAGTGTAGCGGTAGCGGGAGGCCCCATTAGCTAAAGTGGTACCTCGGGTTAAGAACAGCTTCAGGTTAAGAACGGACCTCCAGAACAAATTAAGTTCTTAACCTGAGGTAGAACTGTACACCACCCTTCATCAAAAGATCTCAGGGCAGTTCAGAAGATAATGATTTTGTTAACTCCAACACCTTGGGAGAGCAGCTGTTCAATGTGGCCATGAGTTGCAGCACACATGGCCTTAACTCCCATTCATGTGGGCTCATTCATGTGCAGGAACTTGCCTGCAGCGCTTCCCCCAGAATTTGGATGGCTCTCTCCCTGAGTTCATCTACCTCCTCACTGAGATGGTCACTGCTGCCCATTCACTTACCCTGGCTATCAAGAACTATTCTCCTGTCACTGATTTCTCGCTCAAAAGGGCAAATGCAAATGCAGACACGACCAGGTGGACCAGCAGCAGAAGAGCCAGTGAGGTCTAGGAGCTGGCAATGGGCCCCCTGTCAGTGCACAGGCACTGGTAGATGATGCCTGATTGTTGATGACCCAACAATGGGCATTCTGACCTGCACAGCTGATATGACATGTGAAGCCAGCTAAGCACACATTCTTTCCTGCACTTGTTCTGTATCCAAGCACCTTTTTTGAGGGGGGCCCTATGGAGCTTTCCCCACAAAAACCTGCTATTTAAAGCTCAATCAGCACAAACGTCAACCCGTGGAACTCCCGAATTGACATTTGCTCCGATTCAGCTTTAAAGAGTGGGTTTTCGTGGGGAAAGCTCAGTGCAAGGCAGCAAACAAACAAAGCAAAAGAAAAGAAAAAGACACGGAGCGTTAGTGTGCAGACCTCTGTCTGAAAGGGGCAAAACGTAAGTGTAGATAAGCATTTAATTTGCTATACTATTTCCGCATACAGCAACAATTCTGTCTAGTCCTGAGTATATGTACATATTTATGTACAGTGGTGCCTCGCGAAAAGAATCCGTTCTGTGATTCTCTTCGTCTAGCGGTTTTTTCGTCTTGCGAAGCAAGCCCATTGAAGGATTAGCGGATTAGCACTATTAGTGCTATTAGCGACTTTTAGCAGCTTTTAGCGGTTTATCTGCTGATCGGATCAGCTGATAAGCGGCTTAGCGGCTTAGAAAAAGGGGGGGAGGGAAAAAACCAGCAGGAACTCGCAAGGCATTGTCGTCTTGCGAAGCAAGCCCATAGGAAATTCGTTTTGCGAAGCACCTCCAAAACGGAAAACTATTTCGTCTAGCGAGTTTTCCGTCTTGTGAGGCATTCGTCTTGCAGGGCACCACTGTACTCATCAGTATTTTATTATTTTACCAGTAATATAACTCTGATGTGGGTACATCCTATAAATTACTTCTGCTTAATTATTTCTTCTTTTGATATTAAAATCCACATTACTAACTCTCTCTCTCTCTCTCTCTCTCTCTCTCTCTCTCTCTCTCTCTCTGTGTGTGTGTGTGTACACATACATACACTAAGTATTTTCAGAAATTGCTCAGATCATGCACAATTGAATGTTATGTACTTTAGTTGCCTTGGCTTTGTTTTCCTTTGGCCAGGTTAGATGCAAAATAAGAGTTTCCATATGAAGAATGCTGCTTTTTTAAAAAAAAAAAAGCAGAAGAAAAATATTCAGATGCAAAATAGCATTTTTGGTTTTCTAAGTTTGTTTTACTGTGGAGAGTTTAGACAAATAATTTGGCTGCAAAGTTAAGCCATAATCAGTTAAGTATGTGCAATGTCACCACTGATCATGCACCGTTGTCAGTGATGGATCAAACATTTATGATGTATTATCCTGCTTTGCAATCAGGCTTGCGAGGGGGGGGGCAGAAACTCTCCACTTCAATCTATTTTTCTAAAAATGACAGGACTTCTGCTCAGATTTTGCTGGCAAGCTTCTAACATTGTATATTTCCACTAAAGTTATTTACCTGAAGCATTTTCTATATGGCCTGGGAGCAACTGAGACTACCTCGCCATTCCCCTATCTCCACAGAGCTGGAGCAGGGTGGAGGCAACACACTCCGCCAGCAAAATCAAGAGGTAACGCATGCAAGCTTCAATGCTAAAAAAATTTGCTTCTTGTTTTTGTGGTCCTGTTCGTGATTGTAATCACATTCTTGACTGCTGCCGGGCGCCTTTAAAAACAAAACAAAACCCAAAAACCCACAGGCTTTTTTTTTTAAAAAAAAAAAACCTGATAAGAATCCAGAGTAAGGCCAGGAGGTTTGAAACAAATGCAGAACAGGACAGGGAATTGGCACTGAGCAGAACCCAGGAGCACAACCACCACCAACAGTAACTGTGCTGCATGTTTTATCACTTTGTTGCAGGCGCACACATCCTGAATAATAATAATAATAATAATAATAATAATAATAATAATAATAATAATAATAATAATATTAATAAATTATTTGTACCCTGCCCATCTGGCTGGGTTTCCCCAGCCACTCTGGGCGCCTTCCAACAAAGACCAAAAATACACTAAAATGTCACGCATTAAAAACTTCCCTGAACAGGGCTGCCTTCATATGTCTTCTGAATGTCAGGTAGTTGGTTATCTCTTTGACATCTGGTGGGAGGGTGTTCCACAGGATGGGTGCCACCACCGAGAAGGCCCTCTGCCTGGTTCCCTGTAGCTTTGCTTCTCGCAATGAGGGAACTGCCAGAAGGCTCTCGGCACTGGACCTCAGCGTCCGGGCAGAATGATGGGGGTGGATACGCTCCTTCAGGTATATTGGGCCGAGGCCGTTTAGGGCTTTAAAGGTCAACACCAACACTTTGAATTGTGCTCGGAAACGTACTGGGAGCCAATGTAGACTGGTGTTATGTGGTCTCGGTGGCCGCTCCCAGTCACCAGTCTAGCTGCCGCATTCTGGATTAGTTGTAGTTTCCGGGTCACCTTCAAAGGCAGCCCCACGTAGAGCGTGTGCAGCCTGAGAACAAAGCGCTGGACTTTGTGGAAGAGGGGCTGGGTCAGGATGAGATTGAGGTCCAACAAAATATATGTGCACAAATAAATCTGATAAACTTTGGAATTGTGGTGGCATGTAGATAGATGCGCCTGTTTTGTTAGCTTCCCCTTTGGAATATGTGATACCCATATGCTCGTGAGCATATTTTCTACTTTCTTTGTGACTTTTTCTCTCTACCCCCTGAACTGAAAAGGGCAGAAGTGAGGTGCAGAGGATGCATTTCATGAAAAAAATTATCTCCCATGAAAAAATATCCAGTTATTTTCAGTGATTTGAGAAGGAGAGGTGCAAAGTGAGGTGGGGTGGGGATTTCAAAGGGCACATATGCACTTCAGGGTTCTCCCAGTATTACTCTCCTGCTTCCTTCCCCCAGTATCTGATTATTTTGGTACTTCAGAATGATGCTGAACTACTTCGCCAACAGAATTATCTTCGGTTTCAGATTGGTCCAAAATGGCTTTCTTCTGTTTACTATCTCCAACTCTGTTTAATACCAGAATTGTAAGCCACTTTCCTCCAACAATAATTTCGCCCATCTTCTTTCATTTTAACAAAAGAGGAGAAAAATATGAATTCCCCGGTGAGAATCTTCTGGGAATGACTCCCGTTTCTTAACTTACGGAATTTAAAGCAATCCTAGCATAAAACAAACAAATATTCTATATAATAGCATTCCTGTTTGCAAAACAGGATATACTGTGTGTGTGTGTGTGTGTGTGTGTGTGTGTGTGTGTGTGTGTGTCTTGGGGACATATATTTATGGCATTCCTAAACATCACATCAGGGCCATCCATAGGTGGCCCTTTGGAGGTACCTGCTGCAGCCCAAATATCCCCACTTCCTCCCTCACCTCTGCTTTGAGAAATCTGTAGTGTTAGAGAAAGAACAGGAAGATTAAAAAGAGATACTTCTGTTTCCTTCTCAGCCAATTATGTATATAACCGCTATTTAGGGTGGGAGACTGAGGAAGAGGAAGGTCTGCCAGGTGGGAGGTTTCAGCTCTCTGTGTGTGGAGATTAAGATAAAATGGTGACTGAGCACTACATAGATATATTTATAATTTTGTGTTTTATGAGGATCATATGAGGATTATTCTTAATGTATTTTGCTCCCCCCCCTTTAGTTTAAGTTTAGTTTTCCTTAGTTTTCCTGTTATATTGCTTTTTAAAAATATATATTATTCTCTTTAGTTTGAATTTTATGGTATATTAGGTTGAAAAGCTTTAATAAAATTGATTGTCTAGGGCTGTGGAAGCCTCCATGTATGTGTGACAGAGAATGAGTGAACAGATGAATGAGAGAGGGAAGGAGGGAAAGAAAGAGAGGAGGGAGGAGAATGGATTAATAAAGAGGAAAGTGGGGGAAGAGAAAAATGGGTTTTCCTGTTCACTTTGGCCTTGGCCACCACAGGTGTGTAGCCCTCGGCCACTTCCCTCCATTGGAGTGTGGCCCTCAGCCCCTACAAGGTTGTCTACCTCTGCTATGCTCTAGGCAGCTTCTCCATGTTTGCTGTGCAGAACAATTATAAGAGTATTCCGTCCCCTTTCTTTCATGACTGCCGTCCTGTTTCCTTGCATTCCGTTTGTCCAAATGAATCAGCCCAAGTTCCCAATCTGGGGAGAGCAGCCAAAGACCAAATGGGAGCAAATTAACACTGAGGGAACTAGTGGGGTTTTAGCCGAGAAGTCCCTACTGTAGTCGCCTCCAAATGCTTGAGAATCATTAGGCTTTATAATTTATTACTATTTTCACGTAACCCTCGAGGGCCTCGTTGACTGAAGAGGATAAATGAATTATTATTGTTGGAGACTTGGGCTTTTGTACAGACACATGTTCTGTATTTTATACTTGAGGTAAGGGATCCATTGGCCACTTGATGGGTTGGAAATGGGGTGTGTGGAGAAGCCAAGAAAGGAAAACTTTTGTGTCTTTTTTTTCCTCTCGGCACTTTGTTGCCATATGGATTGGATAGAGATCACTTTTTATATATGTGTGTGTGTGTGTGTGTGTGTGTGTATATATATATATATATATGTTTTCGTAGATTTTCACGGGTACAGGAATGCAGGTTTTGGTGTCCTCGGGTGTCTTCCCGTGTAAAAGTTGGGGTGTCTAGGCGACGTTTCGACGAGGTCTCACTCGTCATCTTCAGGCTGGTGCTTTCGGCTTCTTCTCTCAACAAGAAGCCGAAAGCACCAGCCTGAAGATGACGAGTGAGACCTCGTCGAAACGTCGCCTAGACACCCCAACTTTTACACGGGAAGACACCCGAGGACACCAAAACCTGCATATATATATATATATATATATATATATATATATATATATATATATAAAACAAACCTGTGGGGGCTTTCTACATTGATAAACATGTGGTTTATCTGAAAGAAATAAAGTATTAAAAATGCACTTTGAACAATCTTTAATGCCCATGGATGTGCCAAACAAAAACAAAAGCATAATTTTGAAGGAACCTGGCCCACTGCCCAATTTGTAATAGGCTATGGGTTTTATTTTCCTTTGGAATATGTTGTTTAATGTTTTAACCATCAGAACTGATGTATTTCTCTCTGTTTTGAGTTTAGGCCATGCACTCTACTCAGCCCCATGACAAATTGAATCCCATGCTAATGTCCTGTAATAAGATGAGACATTACCTTTATAAATGACCTCATGGAGAAGAGGTTTGCCAGCATTGTCGATAGGCCTGGTGCCAGGCAGCTCTGGGCGATGAAGCCCAGCTTGAGTTCTGCAAGGCATATTGCATCATCCCCTTCTTTCCAATTCCAGCTTGGGATATTTAGCAGATGGGCCTGCAAAGGAAAAACACAGGTTAAAGAAAAAGGAAGAAAAAAAACCCCAACCAAACATTTGCATCTGCATTTTGCTAACAAAGGATGGGGAGAGGAGGGGGGAACAGGCAACTGCTCTAGGGTTGCTAGTTGTTCGGTTAAAAAAATCACTTCTACCCTACTCATAAATGAGTGTACCAGAGCATGTGCAGAGTGCCTTTTCTTATTTGAAAATAGTTGCCCTAAGGGCAGAATGGCCCCGAATGCAGAGTCCTGCCCAAACAGTGTCATATTTCGTGCACAAGAAATGAATTTTATTGACGGTACAGTGGTACCACGGGTTACATACGCTTCAGGTGACAGACGCTTCCGGTTACAGACTCCGCTAACCCAGAAATAGTACCTCAGGTTAAGAACTTTGCTTCAGGATGAGAACAGATATCGCGCAGAAGTGGCGCGGCGGCAGTGGGAAGCCCCATTAGCTAAAGTGGTGCTTCAGGTTAAGAACAGTTTCAGGTTAAGAACAGACCTCCGGAACGAATTAAGTACTTAACCCAAGGTACCACTCTACAGGAAAAGAACACTGAACACCCAGGGTATTGCTGGTTGATGTCCTTTTAACAGGCAACTGGCCAGGAGGATGATATTCTGGCTGGCTAGTACAACTAGCTGTCCCACAGAGAAATGTTGGAAAACAGAAATGTACCGCTCCAGCCCCTTCACGTCTCATCCTCTGTGTTGTCATAGTTGGATAAATCAAGGTTTACCACATTAAAAAGTACTTACAATTTTGCCACATATTTAACCACACGTTCACAACTGATGAGTGGAAACACTCAGCACAGCGCTTAGCAGTAAGAAAAGTTCAACCAATAGCTTGGTTACCTCTTTTGTCTTGTTTTTTTTACTACACACACACACACACACACACACACACTGCCCATCTGGCTGGGTTTCCCCAGCCACTCTGGGCAGCTCCCAGATAAACACGATAAAACATCAAACATTAAAAACTTCCCTAAGCAGGGTTGCCTTCAGATATCTTCTAAATCTTCCTTGACATCTGGTGGGAGGGTGTTCCACAGGGCGGGCGCCACAACCGAGAAGGCCCTCAAGCTTTAACTGGTTAGACTGTTGCAGAGAACCCATACTAATGACCAAGTAACCTTGGGATGAAATCCTGGAGTAAACTTGGTCATTCAGAGAATTCTGCCAAGTGGTGAGGATGATTTTACCACTTATTACCGTATTTTTCGCTCTATAACATGCACCCGACCATAACACGCACGTAGTTTTTAGAGGAGGAAAATCTGTAGGCATCCCACCCACAGGCATTCCCTCCATAACACGCACAGACATTTCCCCTTACTTTCTAGGAGGAAAAAAGTGAGTGTTATGGTGCAAAAAATACGGTAAGTGTAGATGGTGGTAATATGTGCAATAAAATGGCTGTAACCACCCTTAAAGGCTGTATCTTAATCAGAATGTAACTGTGTTACAGATTAGCTTTATTCATAATTTCCTGCACATTACTGAAATTTACAAGAGAGGCTTATGAGTGTGGTGTTAACAAGAGAAAGTTTGGAGATGAGCATCCCACAGACTTTCTATTACCTTGTTGTGATACTGCAGCATCTGGGTGATTATTCTTATTTTCGGATGATAATTCTTGATGGAAATTACTCTGAAAAGAAAATACACCAACATTTGTTATTTTCACTCAACAGCAATTCCACAAATATGACTCCATGGCCAAATAGGATGTCATATTTTTCAGTTCAATAACTCCTTCACGTATACTTCAGTGGCTACTTAAAATACAGCTTTCCATAATGCCTAAACCAGGAAACTATGGCTTAAGGGCTCCCTCCAAACCATGGTTTGATCAAAAGGGGCAAATGTTGCACAGCCTACTGTGAATTGTTAACACAGGACTTTATGTCCACCATTTCCACGCAGAAAACTCTATAGGACTGTGTAGTTCAAATTCAAACTTGCTAACTTGCTGGGCTCCAGGTCAAACACTGCGCCCCTGAATTGTAACAACTTATTGCTCTGTTGGGTCGTGTCTACACTGTTAGCAAAAAATAAATAAATCAATATGTTTGGGCCCCATTCCCTTGTTGACTAGCCTGGGTCACTCATACGACATGGTGTTTCTCTATACACACCATCCATAATACATTTTGTACATTGCAATTTATATCCCATGATTAAAATGAGGCAAGAACCTCTGGTTCTGGCTAAAAATCCATACATATTCTATCCACTTTATTAAAAAGCAGGAAGACGCAACACAATACTACATTCATTGGAAAACAAATAGTAGCTCCTGTCAAACAAAGGGTGGGGGGAGGAGACTTGTGACCTGTCCTTGAATTGACCATTTTGTGACAGTACAGATAATGGCTAAGGGACAATGTCCCAGATGTAGGGCAGAACAGGAACGAATGATTTCACAATGTGGTTCAGCTCCCAAGGGGTGCAGTGAATATGAATGCTCTTGCCTTGCTTCTTTCCCCCGCCCACAAAATAGATCTCCAAAGCCTTCACCAAACAAAGAAATCTTATGGTAACAATACCACAAGCGAAGATTTCCAGTCAGCTACTGGGAGTAGAGGGGAATGTATTGCTCCTATATTCCACAGCCAAGCATGGACTTGACAAAATTGGTTGCATAGCTTGCTCTGACAAGCAAGAAGCAATTTGCAAAGATATTTATCCCACTCTTAATTCTCCTTCTTAAACTCTTTTTTAGCTGAAGCATTTAATTAAGCATTCAATTTTATTGAATCAAACTCGTTTGTTCTGCAAATACGCAGGAGGATTCTGTTCACCCAATAACTTTTTTTTTAATTAAACACATGGAATCTATTTAAAAGCTCACTAATCTGCATCTGGATTTCTCTTTAATCTATGTATATAATTTAAAATCAAAGCAAGAGTTCTCCCACCAGATTAAAATGTGCCTTTGGAAAATTAAAGAAGCCAGGGTTGTGTTTTTTGGGGGGGGGGGGCAAGGAAAGGGATATTCCACAACTTTGTTGCTATATGTAGTAACAGAGGTTCTTGTCAGATCCTAGTCTTGCAAGTCAGATTTGAAAGAGGGGCTAGCCACCTGTCAATTATGTCAGATGATTGGACACTTTGAAATCCCAAAGTTGGGACCTCAAAGCACCACACAAGGCTTGCAGAGAGCCCTGCATGGTACTTTAAAGCAAATATGGATTTGGCCTAAGAGCCAAAGCCTGCTTTCTGTAGGTAAACTCGATCCAGTAGGCTTCAACTGGTGTGCGGTACAGTCAAAGCTTGCTTTCTGCTGGGAAGTGTGAGCCAAGAGTAAAACCAAAGCCAACTTTCTTTGTGCATTGGATGCCTGAGTGAGTGCCCTGCTGGTTCCCCAACCCTGCCATAGGTATTTGGTCACCTATTTCCTAGTTGGTGCTGTTAATCAAGTTATTTGCAAAACTGCCCAAATAGGAACAGGGAAGCACCCGTGGTACTTTTGTAGCTGGTCTGGGGTTTACCTCCCCACACTGCCTTGTGGGAGAAGAGAAGGCATGAGCTATCAATCACACCATGCCAGAACTACATATGGCTATACACAAATCCAGACTGTGATCTCCGACCCACAGTCTCTGGAGGTCGAGTGCTTGAGTAGGGGTTGGAGCCTGAAACGCAATAAGCACAATGTATATATTTTGTTGATGAGGCAAGGGTAGAAGGCCAGACACATAGGACTTATACAAGGCCTGGTGAATTCAGAGGCTCCTACCAACCTCAGGGTTTGAAGTTCCATACTCTTAGTCCCCTATTCCTGAAGAGGGCTCTGACTCCTGAGAAAGCACAGTGCCATGTAGCTTAGTAGGCTAAATCCTAGCTCACAACCTTGAGATTCTGGGTTCAATTCCCAGAGCTGTTGTTGCCATTATGGGTGACACACTGCTGCTATTCAACCTCAGTTGGTTTCAACACTGGGGCTGTTACAATAGTCCTATGCAAGCCCCATCAGAACAGCAGCTGCTCTTACTTATTCTACTGCTGCCTTAAGAACTTCCTCTCAAAATGGCACTCAGGAAAAAATAAAATAAAGAAGAATGGGCACCACCCCATGCAGCGCTCCTTGAATTTAAACTGCTTCTCATAGCTCTGCCTTCATTTTGCAGCATGTGTGTGTGTGTGTGACAGGCCAATAAAATTGGTTCTGAACATGGGCCAATTCACTGCATTAGTTCATTTTTAATGGCACTCTGACATTTTAGTGTTGTTGTGGATTTTTTTTAAAAAAAGGGGGCAGATTGGTTCCATTAAATAAGATCTATATGAGCACAATGCAAATAATAAGGAAAGCTGTCTTATTATAACCCTACATTTGTGATTGCTTTGCTACCTTTCTGCCATTGAGATGAATCATAACATTTTTTTTCTTTAGAAATCAGTACCACCTAGATTGGGAGCTGTATTTTTCAGTTGTGAATAAAGCTTAAATCCAACAGGTTAGAAGCAAGGAGGAACTAACTTCCTATGGGAAGGAGACTGGTGTTACATGTCCCCAACCAGTCAGATTGTTACATAGCTAAATGGATTATGAATAAAAAAAACCCTTCTTACAAGACTCATATGACAGGGAGATTTGCTTACCACACAAATGATGCATCTCCCAAGAGTCTATGTGCTATTTTTATGATATGCTGAAGGAACCACTTAGTGGGAGCATTATAGATTCTAGAAATGTGTGATAGCAATAATGAAGGCAACTAACTGCAACCACATTAGCTAAGATACTTGTGAGGGAAGGGTAGATTTTAACAGTGTGATCCTATGGCAAGTGCTAGATTTGGGAGCATGCAGCCTCAGTGAATGAAATGTTGAGAGGGAAAGGGAGAGGAATGTCTCAGCATTTCCTGCCTAGGGTGTTGGACTTGGAATCTGAGCAGTTCCTGTTCTGCCCAGTTCCCATTTTTCTATATAAAAACTCAATTGTTTAGTGTGGCAGCACTGACACTTTGGAACCCCCTGCCTTTTGCTATCAGGCTGGCGTCTTCGATGGATTTTGTTCAGCATCTGTGGAAGACATTCTTATTTAGACAAGCCTACCAAGATGTTTAGAAAGCTTTATGAGTTTTAATTTGTTTTAGCATACTCTGTTGTAGGTTTGGTTTTGTTTTTTAATTATGGTAGCGATTTATTTATTTTTTAGTGATAAGGTTATCTATTTTTTGTAAACTGCTTTGTGGCTTTTTCCTCCAATCAAGCGGTACATAAATTTTATGAAACAAACAAACAAATAAATTCCTGAAAAGGAGAGAGAGGAAGAGGATGCTATGAGAAACACCATCATTATCCTCACTTTTAACCCAACGTATCCCGAGAGCTCAGAAACAGATTGAAAATATAAAAGGAAACAGTATGAGATCTGTGTTCATGACCCAGTATTTCTTCTCTGAGATTTTGCTGCCTGAGGCGGGCAAGAAGCTTCATTCAACATGCAGAAGCTGACTGGACTAACAGTCGAATCTTACCTCTAAGTCCTCCACCAGGCATGAGGCGGTCGGCTAATTTAGGTGGGAGGGGTGCAGGACATGCCACGTAGCAAACATAGCTCTGTCCTTCAAGGGAGAGGAATGGTCAAAGGGGCATGGAAGGGAACAGCAGGAGGGACTCCGACTCCTCCTCCTCCTCAGCATTTGCTGTCTGAGGCAGTTGCCTCGCTTGCCCAATAATAGGCCTGGTTCCGTTCTTTCTATGTTTCTTTGTTTCATGGAGTAAAACTGAATCAAAATGCCCTCTTCTAAATTACCTCATAATATTGGAGGCATCTTCAGCATCTGGGTCAGCGCAGTATTTGTTGGCAAGGATTAGGCACGCGTCTGCTGACTCTATCTGGACACCAAAGAAGAAAACAAACATAAAGAGCAATCTGATGTTTACAATAATTTTCTCCAACGCTTATCAGCTTTCATGGCATCTCCTCATTCCAGCACTAGACTGTGGAATCGTGTGTGTGTGTGTGTGTGGTGTACCATGCCATGAGCTACATGAGTCACATAAGAAGAGCTTCCTGGATCAGTCCAAAGGCTGATCTAGTCCAGAATCCTGTTCTCACAGTGGCCAACCAAGGAGGGTATCTCTAGTCCTCCACTACTCTATTCTTAACACCATATTGTCTCACGCAGAGGAGACTAGGCCTCAAAAGCCTGGCCTTTCCACAATAACAGCATTCCAGAAAGTGGAAGACTCCTGAGGATTAGAAACTGCTTGCTTAGTGAGGTGGAGCCACAACACCAATTTAACTGTAGGAGTGTCACTGCCGTTTACCAAGAGATGGTAGGGAGGTCTGTGTGGACACATTGGGCACAAATGCCAATGCAACTCCCACTCTTGGTGCACGACAGCAACACCACTGCCAGGAAGCTAGTGTTGTGGTCCTGCCCCACCACACAAGTCGCTTCTGCCAATGATGTAAACTCCATAAACACAGGTGGGAGGAAGCAGGGAGGGGTAACACATATCCATGGCTGTGGGGAGAGGTAGAAGAATCCTCTTTGAGGTTTTCACAAATTGGAAGAAGAGTTGTGAAAAGTCCAGGGATAGAGGGACTTTCAAACTACTGCAGGCCAGGATGATCTACGGTTGAAAGTGTTGCCTCAACAGAAAACCCCCAAGGAGTGAAAGCAACTGAAAAGAACAGGTAACATAACATCAAACCCTGAGCCTTTACATAGATGAGGTACGGGATCCTCCTTCACACATTATCTGCATTAAGAGAATCCACACACAGAAAGAAGCAGCAGGGTCATGTTGTTGGTCTCACCTCCGACATCCATATATTAGACGTGGATGTGACAGCTGAGGAAATCTATACATTCAGACCTCTATGCATGAAGGTTTCCATGGGAGCTGGAACTCTATGCAATCAGAGTTTTAGCTTCCATAGCTTCCTCTCACATTGACATCCTGGCTCAGACACTGCCTCAACTGTGGGCATCTGCAGGCATATTTTGATGTTATTCCATGGGGGGGCGGGGAGTCACTACCCATTCTGAAAATAACAAATGCTTTCATACCTTTATACCCGATCTGCTAGTTTACAAGCACATCAAGTCCCCCGCCTCTTTTCCTGTGATAATTAATTGAAAGGTTCCTTTTGATCCCCTCTGAAGTTGGAATAACCAACAGATTGTTTCGAGGTTGTATCTGTACTACAACCCAGTATCACTTTTACTCCCATTGCTATTCCCAAAGGATCATGGGAACTGTAGTTTAGTTTGGTAAAGATGCTAAGATTTTCTTGCCTTCCTCACAAAACTACACATCCCATATTTCCACCTGGAAAGAAAATAACTGTAAGTGTACAGCAGGACCCTTAGTTAAATGCAGACACCAAACAGAAGGGTAGAAAAAAAGGAAGGAAACCAATACCTTTACTCTAGCCAGGTCATGCGGATTGAGAACTGAACCCTGAAAAAATTCCACCTGAGTGAAGTGTCGTTTAAAAAGAGCTTCCAACTCAAGGTTAGGGGAGATACTAAATTGAAAAAGAAAGGACAAAACAAGCAGAATAAAGTCAGTTTGTGAGCATTACTCCTGTTTTTTTCCTTAATTTTACAAAATTATTTAATAGGTATGGAGTCAATTCTGTAGGAACCATGAGTGGTTTATGTTCTAATTTTCTCTTCCTTTCTATCTCTACTAAGGTTGTCAACAATCCATAATTTTACTGGTCCAATCTGGCAAGTCATCAGAACAGAAACATTTAAAAAGAAAGAAGAATAGGAGAAGAAGAATATATGCATTGTTGTCATTGTAATTTCCCTACATTCTATAAAAAGCTTTTTTTTTAAAAAAAAAAGATGGTTTCGTCAGAGGACAAGAGACCGTCCATACTATTTATTTCATTAGGAGGCCAATTCCAATCATTTGGAGAGTTACTGTGGATGCCCTCACTTTGCATTTAGATCCCTTTTTTTAAAGCACGAGACAGGAGACAATCTACCTATGCTGAAACACACAGTTTTAGGTGTCAGCACTGTCTTATGCAAAAGTTGGAAACTCTAATGCCTCACCATTTCCACTTTGCCATCCTTGGTGACTTGCTAGACGGGAACAACCTAAAATGCTCAGAGCTTTGAGGCGATCCTTTCTATAGTCATTCCCCACTTTGAGTAACACAGTGACCATACTAAGCAAACTGTGACTTTGCATGACTTGAGCAATCAAATGGACTCCCAGTGAGAATATCAGGGTAGTTTGGCTCCTCTTGCTGTGAGCTTAGCCATGGTTTGGTTTAGTATGTGGCGTTACTCCTATGTGGGTTGTGTAATGGCTTACTGCTTGTGATTTCTCTGGGAAATATAAACCATGAGCCCAGTTTGAGACAACGGCCGTGATCCTTCCCCTAAGTGCTCAGATATTTCCTCCTTTGTGCCAAGCCAAAGTTTGGCTTAATGTTACATGAGAACTGAGCTAACCTGTTAAAAACAAAACAAAAGCACCACTGTGCCATTTGCACTTTGCTTTATCCCACACTTCTCAGATAATTATACCCCGTTTAATGTAGCCTGCTGTTAAGGGCACTGATATCACTCGGTTCAAAATTGCTCCCAGCATTTAACTGATAAGAGAAAGGTCAAAACTGCCTTACAAGCAGCTTTGAAAAAAAGGAAAAGGAAAAACAACAACCCTGTCAGTTCTAGAAGACATGTCAGATCTGATGTTGGATTTTATTGTAATGGCAGGATCATGACAAACAGCAACTACTTTAGAGCATTCGTGACTATTGGCAAGGGCATTTATGGGGAATTATTAAAATCTGTCTAGAGAATCTGAGATCCAGCCTCTCTTTTTTATGTGTGTATTGTTTCATAGTCATTAATATTTGCAAGAGAGGAACACTTCTGCCTCTCTGGAAGTTTGTAAATAGTTAGTTACCCATCTAACCACCTGTGGCAATCATGGATAGCCTCCAAGCAGGGAACCAGGAAGAGACACTTTCATAGACTGGAAGAGAGGAAGGAAGGAAGGAAGGAAGGAAGGAAGGAAGGAAGGAAGGAAGGAAGGAAGGAAGGAAGGAAGCCTTCCTATCTATCAATACCATATATGATTGAACATTAAGTAAGTGTAAGCAAGGGGACACGGGTGGCGCTGTGGGTTAAACCACAGAGCCTAGGACTTGCCGATCAAAAGGTCGGCGGTTCGAATCCCCGTGACGGGGTGAGCTCCCATTGCTCGGTCCCTGCTCCTGCCAACCTAGCAGTTCGAAAGCATGTCAAAGTGCAAGTAGATAAATAGGTACCGCTCCAGCGGGAAGGTAAACGGTGTTTCCGTGCGCTGCTCTGGTTCGCCAGAAGCGGCTTAGTCATGCTGGCCACACAACCTGGAAGCTGTACGCCGGCTCCCTCGGCCAATAAAGCGAGATGAGCGCCGCAACCCCAGAGTCGGTCATGATTGGACCTAATGGTCAGGGGTCCCTTTACCTTTAAGTGTATGCAAGTGGGCTAGTAAGAAATATTGTGGACTAGAAACTTGTGGATTGACTTGCAAAGCTGGATACAGCCAGAAACAGAACTTGAATAGCATAATGCATCATCTCAAGTACAATGCTTCTGCTGTTCTTATATTCAATTGCCAGCCATTTTTATATACAGTAATATAGAGAAATAAAGTCATGCACATGCATGTATGAACCTGCTCTCCACAGAAGTATCCAATTTGCATTTAAAATTTATTTTTCAGAACTGTTTCAGCCTCAACCTAAGCCCCAAATATCAAAACAATAGTACCTGGGGGAAGGGCTAACAGAGAGCATGTAACAGGTTCTTATTTAAGCCAGAAGTTATTTGGGTTGGGACGATTTCTGAGGCTTTGCCAGATGGTCTTAGAGACTGCACAGCTTATTGTTTCTAGCACCCCAGCAATTCCCTGCACTTCCCCAAAATGTTATTTAAGAGCCAGGCAGCCTGTTGGTTTAGCACCATCGGAGCAATGATTAGTTTCCAAGACATGGACAAAAAGTAGGCTTATGCTAAAAAAACAAAAAACCATTCTGTACATGTGCAAAATCTCATTTTACATTCCGAGTTGCAGAATAACTTCTCAGGGAAATTTATGCTTGGATTCATAATGCATTCAAGCATTACTACCGGGGCCAATTCATAATCTGAAATAAGGAATGACAAACTAATTTGAGCCAGTTTTGCATCTGTTGATTGAATTTTGACATTCCTTCCATACATGCAAAATATATAAAACCTTTTGTGGTCATCCTCTTGTTAATGACTAGGGCTGGACTGTTTTTTTGACTTCATGGTACAGAGTGATGAATTTTTTGTTCCAAGTCTTGGGAGTTATAGGATGACAAGATATAGAGTATATTTGAGGCCATAATCATGTTTTCTTACACTGAATGATTTCCTCTTTAATAAGCATTATAATATTTATAGTTATTTTTAAGAAGCGGGGGGACAATGGGTAAGCTTAACTGTTACAAAGTATTATAGCATTGTTCTGCAGTATAGGTTGTGAAACAAATTTTGCAAGCACGAGACACCCACTGAATTCAGCTCTTGTGGTACACTAAGAAATAGACTCCTGCTAATGGAATGGCCATTGTGCAAGTGGAATGAAACTTGGGTATCACCCTATATTATGCAGGCTGGTGGTTTCCAAACTTCCTACTTTCTAACAATCCTGTCCATCTTAACTTGTCTACTGAAGAGTCAATGCACATTCACAACAGACAGAACGTTTGCTTCTTATTGAAGTTTCATGAGCATCTTTCTAGGTACAAGACCACACACAGTTCCACTGGGTTGCTGGCCATGATTGTTGGTTCTCACTCCTGTCCCACATGAACTGACAGACAAACTTCACTTTATATTTTTTCTTTCCTTTTTTAAAAAAAAATAATTTAAAATAGCATGTTGAAGCTGGTAATTGAAGGTTTGAATTTTGTACTTACTTATGCAGAAAGACAATTTCTACGTTCACATCATCCCTGTCCTTGTGCAGGAAGTCCTTCAGGAAGTTGGACACGCTTTCCAAAGTTATGTGGCCACAGACAACTATGTGCCTGGGACAGGGGGAAAAAAAGGGAGGGCACAGTTAAAAGTTTGCTGAGAGGAACGACCAGGCAGGAACACAAGCAAGCGCAAGAGAATTAGGAAAATCACTGCTTTGTTGTGGAAAGAAAGAAATGTGAAAGGGGGAAAGGAAAGAAGCACCATTCTACTGGTGTGTGCCTCCAGTTCATTCCTGAAAGAGAGAAAGGAAAATACCGACACATTGAGAAGCCCAGAGACACCAAAATACTTCACCGGTCTAATTTAGCAAAAGATTATTATGAGTAAAAGGCCAACTGGTTATGTGCACATAATAATGAGACACAGGCCCTTTTGGGTGTAACAATTCTGCTTGCTTAACTATGGCCCATTCACTCATCCTTCACCTCTTTCCTCTTTGCTTAAGTGCTTCAAACCTGGTCTGTTTAAACTAGGAATTCCTCTTTACACACAAAAAAGGGGAACTCTGGTTTAATGCCTGTTGACCTAGCCTGATCTTAAACCAGATCTGAGTTTGGCCTACAACTAGTAGTTTCTAGTGATGCTTGCTGAAAGGGTTACATGATGCTTTACCAAAGGTGTCATGGACTTTGAAGACACTTGAACTCAGAACACAAGGGAGAAACGTGCTAAGAGGAAGGCACACTTGGCAAATCCACACCATGATCAACTCCCTCCCGGGAACCTATATCCCCACTGTGGAAGGATGTGTGGATCCTGAATTGGCCTCCACAGTCACAGTCAGACTCATTGTTAAAACCGTGTTTATGGAAGCCAATCTTACTCGGCTACGAGTGATCGCCAAAGAAGAAGGAGAAGAAAGAAGAAGAAAACATGATGCTGGCGGTTTCTTTCAATCACCAGGTTTATTGCCCATGATAATCAAAGGTTCCTTCATCTGAAAACTGTTTGCTAAAAAGAGATTATTCTACATTATAGTACAGTGGTACCTCGCAAGACGAATGCCTCGCAAGATGAAAAACGCGCAAGATGAAAGAGTTTTCCGTTTTTTGAGTCGTTCTGCAAGACGAAACGTCTTGCGAGTTCTTGCGAGTTTGTTTCCTTTTTCTTAAAGCCGCTAAGCCGTTAATAGCTGCTAAGCCGCTAAGCCGCTAATAGCCACTAAGCCGCTAATAGCCGTGCTTCGCAAGACGAGAAAACCGCAAGACGAAGAGACTCGAGGAACGGATTAATTTCATCTTGCGAGGCACCACTGTATATTGTAAGAGCTAAAGTTGTAAAAGAACTGAAGTCTTAACCCAGATCTTGCACTGGTCAAAGGTATGCTTGGGGTAAGCACCATGTAAAAAGTCTATTTTCCTAAAACTATAAATTTATTTAGCTAATAAGTGATTATTCCTTAACCATATCCTCAATTTAATAATAATTTAATAATAATTTAATTTCAATAAAAATATGCTTATCCAAAGAAAACATGATCCAGGCTTCTTGTTTAAAAGTATCCTTCCTCTTTCCCTTGGATTTTTTTCCACCCAGCACTTAATTTTACTGTGTAACTGTGTATCTTCTAGAATTTTGGGATCGGTGCCTTTTCTGTCTTTCAGGGGGTACTCAAGGGTATGCAGTACCGGCACCTCTCTTTTCTGTTATTAAAATGTGTGGCACTTACTGTAACAACTTCATGGTGAGTACTTGCACCTATTTTTCTAGAAAAAGGAAGCACTGGTGATCACCAACCTTTATTTATAAGATCTCAATCAGGGATTGGAAACCCATTGACTCTCCAGATGTTGCTGAACTACAACTCCCATCAGCCCCGACCAATGGCCACGCTGGTTAGGGTTGAGGGAATTGGAATCCAACAACACGTGAAGGTGTAGCCCTGACAGTGTCTATCTCAATTTCTTCCTGTGAGTTTAATTTGCCGTAAGGAAGGACCCAGTGCACTGTGAGCAGTCCCATTAGCAGGGGCAAGGTAAGGCCACTTCCCCAGGTGGCAGGAAGCCCCCGCCCCCCATGGTGAACTTTGAACTGGAGACTTTCTAGCTCTCAGGTAACCATCCTTAGTCACCATGCTCCATAGACATAGAAATCTGCTGTGTCCCTTGAGAGTCACAGCTTCCTCACCTCTATATGCAGATAAGCCATTTAACCTATCGTACATAACAGCTAGGGACACGGGTGGCGCTGTGGGTTAAACCACAGAGCCTAGGACTTGCTGATCAGAAGGTCGGCGGTTCGAATTCCCGTGACAGGGTGAGCTCCCGTTGCTCGGTCCCTGCTCCTGCCAACCTAGCAGTTCGAAAGCACGTCAAAGTGCAAGTAGATAAATAGGCACCGCTCCGGCGGGAAGGTAAACAGCGTTTCCATGCGCTGCTCTGGTTTGCCAGAAGCAGCTTAGTCATGCTGGCCACTTGACCCGGAAGCTGTACGCCAGCTCCCTTGGCCAGTAAAACGAGATGAGGGCCGCAACCCCAGGGTCAGCCACGACTGGACCTAATGGTCAGGGGTCCCTTTACCTTTACCTTTACATAACAGCTAACGCAGCAAGACTACAGATCCCCTTGCAAATACAGTGTTACCTCTAGTGGTACAGTGGTACTTAATTCATTCCGGAGGTCTGTTCTTAACATGAAACTGTTCTTAACCAGAGGCGTGCTTTTGCTAATGGGGCCTCTTGCTGCTGCTGCACTGCAGGCACATGATTTCTGTTCTCATCCTGAGGAAAAGTTCTCAACTTGAGGGAACTCTTCCAGGTTAGCGGAGTTTGTAACCTGAAGCGTTTGTAACCTGAGGTACCACTGTATTTTGTTTTACATGCAAATAAGTAAGATCTTAAGTTATACACAAATATTTTTTCTCCAGAGGCAGAGAATATGGCGGACTGGAATGACTAGTGAGGGCTTTGGGCTTCCATTACAAAGGCTTTTTCTTCTTCTTTTAAGTAACATAAAAAGGGGTTCCTAAATGTAGTATAAGCATTCACTGCATAGTTTGCAGCTTAATCCTTAATTTACACATGTTTTCACAACAGTGATTTCCACTGAGTGCATTGGGAGTCATTTCCTGGTAACCATAATTAGGATTGCAGTCTTAACATACCATTGCAAATGAGCAACCAAAGAATCAGATTTGACAGTAGCGAATATGACAGCATTTTATAATGTTCCATGACACAGCCTCCAGTGCCTTACATCTCAATCCTAATTATTTTTACTTAGAAGTAAGCTTCTTTGATTTCAGCTGAACTTCTTTTCAAGAAAGTATGTTGCAGATCACAGTGGGGTGGGGAGGCAGGCAACTCCAACTGACATCAATGAGATTGATTTCCAAGTAATACAATAGTCTATGATCTTTGCGGAGTGTTGAGTTTTTGCTGACTATTTAGTGTGTAAACTGGTTCAAAGACTGAGCTGAAATGGCCAACTGAGGGATGGACATTTTCATCACAACACAGATTAAACTAACGTTTTTATTCCTCACAAGTTTTCAGAAGGTTGCTGCATATGAATTATTGTACTCCCATGCTTCCTGCCATTAATTTCCCACATGTCTCCCAATATTCATTGGTGATCTATGGGAATGAGCAGAGACAATCTCTTGCTGATATCCTACTACAGTGTGCATATAACCCACTGGTGAACCAGTCATGCTAACTGGTGTGGAGAATTTGACTACCATCATGTTTTCCCCAATTCCGCAACAGGTGCAAAGTACGGGGGAATTATCCTCACTACTTGGCCAAACAATGGCAGCGACCAGTTTGCAAAATTGAGACTTGCCTCCCTTGGAAACCTACCACCTCCTAAATGGTAATCTGTATTCATTAACAGAAAAGAGCGTGGCTTAAGTTCATTTTGTTAAGGCAATGGCACCACACTGTTCAATACACCAGTCTCGTGGAGGGTCACCAATCCTCCCCCTTTTGTTGTGCACAATGTAAGACTGTATTCATCAGCTGGCAGCTGAACTGGCAGCAGGTGGCAGATAATGAGCAAAGCACTTTCAGAGGTAACATTTAGACCATCCAGGTCACTCCTGCTTTGTAATTGTTCTGAACACATTCCAGTAAATGTGTCTGTGTGGTGGTGGGGAACCACTGACTGTAAGCTATGAGAGATAGGCAGCAAGCAATCACCATCCATGTAATTTAACATTAGGGGCCTTTATGAGCTCCTGCCCTTGTTTCATAATTCAATGCTTGACTAAGAATGTGAGAAATAATTGTGGGGGTCTTGTTGGTGGGAGGATAATAATGCAGAACAATGGATAAATCGAGAACAAGCACAAAGGCTTCATTAACATCACCACCCAACATGGTTCTACTTGGAGTGGCGTCATTAGTGACAGTGAAATTGCACCATTATATAGCACAGTACATCTTATATAGCATTGCTTTCTTCAGTGGGCCAGAAAGAACGAGTTAAAACAAAACCCTGTATATTTAACAAGTTCTTTCTAGCCCAATGAAGGTTTCTTTTTCAAAAAATAAAATAAAATCATTATAGTGATTCTGTCTATATGCCTAAGTCCAAGGCTTTTATTATTAACTCTCAGAATGTGTGTTTCTCCACTAACATAATCTAATGCAGAGGATGTGTTAGGGTGCACAGAGGGATTGTGAGTCAGTAGGGGGGAAAGAGCACAGGAAGACTCTGAAGAAGAGCACAGAGATGGACAGATGGCAGAAACATGGCGGAAAGGAAGAGCAGGGTTGGGACAGGATGGAGGGAAGAAACAACAGGGTGGAAGGAGGAGGGACCAGTGTTAGTGAGCAGACTGGCAGAGGATAAATTGAGCTAGCACAGGCTTCCTCAAACTCAGCCCTCCAGATGTTTTTGGCCTACAACTCCCATGATCCCTAGCTAGCAGAACCAGTGGTCAGGGATGATGGGAACTGTAGTCTCAAAACATCTGGAGGGTGAAGTTTGAGGAACCCTGAGCTAGCACCTCCTTTGCGGAGCAGTGCATGTCACTTGGGGAGGAGGGTGTCCTATTTATTTCCGAGGCCACCTCTATTTTCCTGCAGGGGGAAATTCCTTACTCTCTGGTGGGGGTGTCTTCTTCCTCCACCAACACAGGGAGAGTTCGTTTTTGTTCTTGTTTTATTGGTTTGTTTTTGTTCTCGTTTTATTAAATATTTTGTGTTCTCAATTTGTATTTTTATGTTGTGAACTGCCCTGTCATCTATGGGTGAAGGGTGGTATACGAATTTGCCAGTGTTTCAAGGTGAGCAGGACTCTGCCCAAGCCTTTTTGCTGTTCCCCATGAGTAGTTCCTGGCTTATGAAAGAGTTAAGTGGGCAGAACCAAAGCTGCTAAGCCTTTCAGCCCTTGCTCGGTTCAAAATATGACTCCAGTTAAAAATTAGTTGTCAATGAAGGCTTATCATTCACATTCTGAATAAGAAAGGCAGGCACAGGGATGGCACTAAAAACCCCTATATGCTGTTGACATCATCCAGCAGCCCCACCCTTCTCTTATTCCCATAGGATTGCCCATTTTCTGACAGCATCACAAAACCAAATCCATACCTAAAGGAGCATGAAACTGAAAAGCTGGCCTATTGGCTATAACCAGTCTCCCTCCCTCCTTCCCTCTCTCACAGAGTTTTGGCTTACTTTTTTAAAAGCTCCTTCTTACAGCACAGTTTCTAATTTATGCAACCAAATCTACAATAATCTCTCCATGTGGCCATGTCACCACCATGAAGACTACTCTTTGCCATGTGCTGCTCAATTGCCAAAAGGAAATGATGGAAGAGAATACAACATTTTAACAGCAAGCATCTATTGATCTCCACATGCCACTTGGCACGATTCAAAGATGTGCACAGCAGGTCAATGTAGCCATTAAGGAAAAACTTGCTTGCCTGACTGCCTCCATTCTCCAGCTGTCCTCCTGTCTCCAATACATGCCTTCTATGTTTTCTTGTCTGTAAGCAACACAACCTATAGTCTATGGTGAATGACCTCTGTTACCATTTTATCCTTGGCTAGTTTTACCTCTCCTACAATCCACTGCCATCTGCCTGTGTCATATGCTTCAGTCCAAAACTGGTTTCCTTTGAACAACCCATGACTTAATCACCATAATAACCTTGTTAAGCCCTACTTGTTGAATTTCCTACGACCTTCTCAAGCACTGCACTTATTTCCAACCCAATTCATCCAGATGATTAGATTCATCTAGGAATGCCAGCAGCTGATGTACACCAATCCAGTAGCTTTTGAGCAGCTTGCCTCAAAAGCGAAATATTGGCCAGGGATTCCTGAATACAACCCACCACTTCCAAAAGCTTACCAGCTCATGTTGGATAAAGCAGGAGGTGGAACATGGAGTCTCCTCTCTCTGTCTGTCACCTATCTAACATTCCCCCCACTGAAACGAACTGGAATAACTAACTACTCTAGTACCAGCCTGAAGTGGTTGATGGGGATGCTCCTGGGGCCTCTCAAGGGAATAAAATACAAACTGCCTTAGAAATACCCCATACTGCTTATGCCTATGAATATCTACACCTATGCAGCTTCCCATCTCCTCTGTGATCATTCTGCCCCACCCCAACAGAAAGGTGCTTCCAACCCATAAAACTCTATCCAGCCATCAGATCTCCAAGCTAAGATTGCTCTCGTAGTGTGCAATAGCTTCACTTCAAACTTTAGCTGCTCAGTAGAATGTTAAGAAGAAATCAGCTGGTTCTAGACTGTCATCTTGAATCGAAAAGAATCACTTTTCACTTGCTAGAATAAGTGAAATTTATTCTACAGATAAGATCAAAACCAGATTGTCTGCATGCTTAAAGAATGTTATTAGGGACACGATTTCAGAAACCCTGGAGAACCCATATTGTTCCAATCATCTGATCTGAAGAGTTACAGATTCCCCAGTTCCATGCCAAAATTCATGTCTTAAGTGTTCTTACTTCAGCTTCGTTAAAACAAAATGTTTCTAGAGGCCAACTTAATGAAATTAGAGATGCTGACAAAGCTCATTATGACAAGGCCCATAAATGAGCTTCAGGGGCTCAGACCTTCACCTCAAAGGATAACTGAGCATCAGGATACCCCTGAATTCTTCTCAGTTCAGATTAAAAACCAAGTCAGAGAAGAATTCCTGGCTTACTGCAATGCTAGCAGCCCTTGAAAAAACTATTTCCCAAGGGCCACCAGGGCCTTCAGAGAATGTAAACCAAACAGGAGCGGACTTTGGTAATATGGCACCCTGAGTGAGAACAAAATTTGGTGCATCCCCTCTAAATATTTCTTATTTTCACAACAATTCATTTAGGTACAGTTTACCCATTTGTATAGGGACGCGGGTGACGCTGTGGGTAAAACCTCAGCGCCTAGGACTTGCCGATCGCATGGTCGGCGGTTCGAATCCCCGCGGTGGGGTGCGCTCCCATTGCTCAGTCCCAGCGCCTGCCAACCTAGCAGTTCGAAAGCACCCCCGGGTGCAAGTAAATAGGGACCGCTTACTAGCGGGAAGGTAAACGGCATTTCCGTGTGCTGCGCTGGCTCGCCAGATGCAGCTTGTCACGCTGGCCATGTGACCTGGAAGTGTCTGCGGACAGCGCTGGCCCCCTGCCTCTTAAGCGAGATGGGCGCGCAACCCCAGAGTCGGACACGACTGGCCCGTACGGGCAGGGGTACCTTTACCTTTACCTTTTACCCATTTGTATGTTTTATTATTACTAGTAACACTACTATAGTTTGCACCCCCTTGGCTTGGTGCCCTGTGCAAGGTACTGCACTGCCCTAAATCTGGCACTGAGCCAAAGAAGAGAGGAACTCCACTATCCCTCTCACTGCAGCTGTTGCCACCACCACCGCTGCCCTGATAGTTGCAGTTTAAAAGGGCTCCTGAGTCCCACAGGGGTGCTGCAGAAAGAATGTAGTTGGTCAAGGGAGCCATGGACTCAAATAGGTTGAAAACCTGGCTGGTGACTAGGAGTTGCTTGAGAAGAACAAGCAAATAAATATATTTATTCAATGATGATTAACATGCAATTCTGGAGCCAAAATCACTGCTCCATGCTGGACCTTAACACTGCATCTCTTTAGCATGGAATAATTAATTATAAACTGTCTTCTCGGAATTTATTACAATTCTTAGTTATTGGTTTGAGGTAATCTTGTTATATGTGGAGCGGGGGGGGGGGCTAACTCAGAACACTTTATTAGTACTAGACCTTTAGTTAATTATTGTTTTTCTTTTTAAAACTTACTCCAAATTCCTCTGGAATTGACTGCTTCCCCCTTTCCCACTGGTATTAGCATTTAACAAAGGCAAAGCTGCAAAGTTTGGGGTTTTCCCATGATACCATACTGCTAAAACTCAGGCCCAGAATGGAAACTAGCTCATCAGCACCCCACTAGTTCAATACTGAGATGCTGTGGGAAAGTTGCAGTTTAGCTAGAGCAGGGATATGGGTGGCTCTCTAGATGTTAGTGAACTACAACTCCCATCATCCCTAACCATTCGCCATGCTGACTGGGGATGATAGGATATGGAGTCCAATAACATCTGGAGGACCACATGTTCCCCATCTCTCAACAGGAGTTCAGCCAATACTAGAATATCCACAGTTACTTCTAGCCCAGACCAGCAGAGTTTAGTTTAGTTTAGTTTAGTTAATTGTTTATTTATAGTTGTTTGGTGATGTGGGTGCTGATTTTATATCAGGCTTGCACACATGGTCTACAAAGTCAAATGGCACTAATTCCAATTCCCATCCTCCAAAGTAAACTAAAACTGTTAATACAATAGATGCACCACTATGATTTAGCACATTCCGGTTTTCTAAACTTCTAACAGACAATACACACACACACCAAGTTAAAAATAGAGGTACATTTACTCATTATATCAAATGTTTATTTTTAGAATATGCACAAGTAAGGCTCACCAGTCCTCAGAGGAGCCCACTCTCATCTTTTGCTTGTGTATACCCCCCCCCCCAATTTCTAGGAGGCAATTCCAAGAGCAATAATTCTTGCAGTGGCTGCAAGCCCTGATCAATGCATCATGCGGAGATACAGTGGGCTGCCTCCTCTGTGGGTAGATATTGAGGGCACACAGGAGCCTTGCACTTTTAAATTCATTTATTTTCCATTGCCTGCTGCCCACACTTCTTTCACTGCAGACTTGTGTAACCCAGTGAACAGTTTGGAAAGTATAATTTTAGAATAAGTGAGCATGAATCCATATGAACAAAATAGGACATTGTTTTTGTTTCTTTTCCCTACGTACGTAGCTTTGCCAACCATAATTAGCAAACCAGTTCCCTCCCCAACAAGATGTGTGACAAGCCCAAAGGTACCCTAAGGAAAGTACAGTAAAGACCAGTTGGGCCCACATAAGCTACTCTCGAAATTAAAACAATGGGAACCTCAGCATAATCCTTGAGGTGGGATATTCCCTTTCTGTGCACTCACAGGCAAACAATGCAAAATGCAAAGCTCCCCTGGCTGTTTATTTTCAAGGAAAATTACATCCATTCTCTTGGAACAAATATAAAGAAACTCTTAAAAAGTCACCCTTGCCATCCCATCATTTTAAATCACAGGCAGTAAATTGAAGATTCTGTTCAACATCCACTGACCACATTGCATTCATTTTGTCAAGTAAGTAAATGAAATATGACATATATTGATCTAGATGTCTCTGTATAACTACAATATTTATATCAAATACATGTGTCGGAGTCTCTCCACACACACACCCCCCCGCATCTTCCTTCTTAACTTTCTAATTGTGCATTTGTCTACTGGCTGTCCAACATCTCTGCTCCCACTCTCTGGTTCTCCCCTGCTCTTTCTCTCTCCACTCCAGGAGCTGGCAAGCTTGAAGAAAACTCAAGGTATAACATAGCTGACGTAAGGCCAAATCCACACGTAGATCATTATTACGTTTTTTTTTAAGTGCGTGGAACAATATTCTTAATAACTGCTTTCCCCATTAAACCTATAATGGAACACTCTTTCACATAAATAAAAGCTGTGTATGATTGAGCTTGGGCAGATTAACCATCTTGGGCCTAGATTCTATTACATGGTGGTTAAGGTGGGGAGGGGAGGGGGGTCAGACCTGGTTCAAGAAAGTTCTTAGAAACACCATTCTTTCAACAGTTCTATATTTTTGAACCAAAGTTAGATCAGACTATTGCTTCAACAGGACTAATAGAACCCAAATCCTATGTAAGAAGTCATAGAAAGTCATGCTCAAAAGAAACCGCAGAAGATAACTGCTTTGAAGAGCTTGTTAAAAAAACAACAACACACAAGCTGTTTTCCTGCCTAGGATTTCTAAAGGAGCAGCCATGGAAGAGGACAAAGGTTGTAACACTTGATTTTTAAACACAGGGATTAATTTAAGCCTGCCTTGCCCACAGATACATGGAGCTAGATGACTGCATTGGTATCTCACACGCAAAAAGGGCAACAGTGGCCCACCAGGGAGCTTAGTGTCAACCTTGTTTTGCAGCCTATCGCTGATAACAAAACAGCCCCTGGTAAGGTTGGTGGGCTGTCTTCAATTCAGTCACCATTTGTGAAGGCTGCTGCACAAGGATATTTAGAAGAAGAATGAAGTATTTACCCAACCTAAGATCTGCAGGACTTCTGACCACACCTACCATATCACCAGCCATGTGTAGAAGCAGCCCACTTGAGAGAGCTACATTAGCTCTGAGAAAGCTTTCTTTTTTTCAGCCTTGTCTCTCCAAGAGCCCTTCTCCTTTTGTGTCCTAATCTATTTCTTGGTTCTAATTTTAAACCCCAAGTTTGAACCTCAGCTGGTGTGCATATTCCACATTTGAGTTTGCTCTCAGGTTTGAGCTCTAGGCCTGCCCCTTGACCTCTAGCAGCCTGTGAGGCTGCTCTCCCACCTTCCCAAAATAGCAGGTCACTGGCCCTTACAGAGAGAGGGGGGGAGAGGGGAGGTGTGGGGAGCTCAGCACTGTGTGGCAGGATTGGCTCCACTGCAACTCAATGTGCAGTGCCAAACTCCCTGTGCCTCACCCTTCCTGTCTCAATAAATGCCACTGATCCAAAGTTCTGGAAAGCCAAGGCAGCCAACAGGGCCCCACCTGGGCTGATTCACTGGTCTCTACTGACCTTGACCCTGTAGCAAGTTCTAGCACCAGGAGGCAGGAGACTCACCAAGTATCCTGACTATTACCTGCAGAGCCCTGGGACAGAAGGAAGGTTGCTCAGTGAGGATATTTCGCCATCTTGAGAAATGTGAGAGCCATTTATTGGCACTTAAAAAGTGGCCTTATTGAAGCAGGAAGTACCATGACATTTGCTACTGTACAATTAAATCAAGATTGCTGAGAAATGTCATTGATCTAACTGCAAGGGTTATTTCTTTGTTCACCCCCCCCCCAAAAAAACCCAGTTTTGCCTGAGTAACATTTTTTTTAAGACAAAACTTTAGGGATGTATTTAGAAACCCCACAATTCACCTCAAATTTCACTTTAGCCAAAATTCTAGTAGCAGCTCTACTTTTGCACTAACCAAGCAGGGATGACTCTAAGGTATAGTAAGGGGTAGTAGGCATGCCCCCAAAATAATTTCTCACTACTCCATTGGCTTCTCCAGCTTTCAGTCTCAAGGTCCTATGTAGTCCAGACTACTTCCCAAACTAGTTTTTTTCTGGAATCCCCTCGTGACCAAGGCTATAGCAATAAAACTTAACAGTATAATTCAAACTCAGTCCAGGATAAATACTCTTTCATTTGCTCTGAGACATACAAACACTGTCTCAACTGTGAGCTGTCTTTCTTTTGCATGACATACTGTGATGAAGTGGACAAGCAGTGTCTAGATCTTTAGTCATTAAGAACTGAGACCAAAACCCAAAAAGAAAATGTTAGCAGCTGTGAACATGCAGTTAGGACAGCATGCTAGCCAGCAGATTCATAGGACACCGCAGGATTAAACCACACTTCCAGCACCAGCAGTTTCAGCATCAACCAGACTTCTGTCTACTGCTCTAATCCTTTGAAATCCCGGCAGTTCTTGAGCTTCCAGAAGCAACAGTTAATACACACAAGAGACACCCTGCTATTATTAAGCAATCAATGTTTTTGCTCCTGCTCCTCATTTTACAGTGTTTTTTTCCTATTAAATGGCCTTATGATCTTTGCATAGCTTGCAATATGATTTGAAGTTATAACTAAGCTTTCCACCACTGATGACTACCCTTTTCTAGGGTTACCATTTTAACTGGTACATTAATCAAGAAGTTGTCAATGTGGTGCCCTCCAGATACCGCTGGACTCCAACCCCCTTCAGCCGCAGCCAGCATGGCCCATGTTCAGGTTTGATGGGAGCTGTGGTTCAACAACATCTGAAGAGCTACCTTTTATCTATTACCATTGATTTATGATTTGGTATGGGTCCATTTTAATCAGTTGGAGTAATGACAAATGTTTTGGTTTTTTAAAGGCTGGTGGGGTTTTTTTGTCCTGACAAGCCACACATATCAAAATTTGAAATGGCACCCTTGGGTTTCCTGAACCCCATTAACTCAACAGATGCTGGGACAGCAGTTGCGCATGGCTCCTGCCGCAAGATGATTGGGGTGGGTGGGTGGGGTCTAAACCTTAACAGTATGAGAAACGACTGGTGTTAACTTCACCTCTTAAGAGGTGTTTAATCTAAGGGGGGAGAGGGCATCAATATACCAGGTCCATTATATTCGCCCTCAATTTCTGAGAGGAGAGGAGGGGGAGAAGAGAGCCTATAAATGGAATTCTCAGTTGCAGGATGTAGAACCATAATAAGAAATCAGAGTGGAAGTTCACAGTATGGTATTTTGAGAAAGTTGTCTATAGGCTTGACAGTAGATGTATATTTAGTAGTTAAAGAGGTACAAGGAAGGAGGATGGGGGATTGAGAGCAGACTATTATTTTAATCAGTGTTTTATCCAGAGTTAAGTAAAGCGACTGGGAAATAACTATGCAAAGGGCATTTATTGCTGAAACACTTCAGATGAAGCCTTGGAGTGGTTGAAAACAGAGCCTTCCCATGTTTTCTAACTTTTCTCTTGAGAATTTCAGAGGAAAAGAGACTGCAGTAAGCAGTTAAATCACCAGGAGAAGGTCCAAGTCGCTGTTGAAAGTTGCTGAATTTATTCTTCTGCATTGTCAAGAATCACAATATACTGACAAAGTAAAATACAGTTTGTTCAAGTGCCATATATTTATGTATCATATTTCTGTCCTCTTTTGAGGTGAAGGAAATAAATGTCCACCATAATGCTAATGCAATAAATGTGAGCGTTCACATGGGTTGTGAACTGTGTATCTGAAGAAGTGTGCTTGCACACGAAAGCTCATACCAAGAACTAACTTAGTTGGTCTTTAAGGTGCTACTGGAAGGAATTTTTTTGTTTTCACATGGGTTGTGCAAGTCATAGTGCAGAAGCTTAATAAAAACAATTGTGCTAGGAGTTGTTACAACATCTTTCACAAATGCAAAGCACTCGTTGGATTCAGTTGCTGTGCAGCAACATTAGTGTTACACTAAGAACTAGCACAGTGGTAGTTGCGCAAGTGGGTTGCCACAACTGGATAACACCCATAGAGCTATTTTATTTTACCTCACAACTATGGAGACTAAGAGACGACAACCCCCTGAGCATCATGAATAAGTAGGGATCCAAATTTAGCTTTCTATAATTTAAAAAGCAGCAGTATTCACATTAAATTAGCATGGCTCTTCTTTCCTTTAAGCAACATGTGGATGAATGCACATGGTTTTGAAGAGGTTAATTTCAGTGGAACTTTTCCACTGAGAGATGTTTCTCCCAGGCCTTTTAAATCAATATTGTATGGGCTTGCTCTGTGTCCCTCATTTTAGTGAAGTACTGGTAAATCAAGCACAGCAAGGAAAACAGGACTCTCCATGTGGTGGCCCCAGTACTCTGCAACACTCTGCTTCTTTGTGTATACATTCTACAGGTGAAAGCATGTTTATATATAAGAGACCTTCACATCCACTGTGACTACATTATTTATTTAATTTTGCCCATGCTGCTGATGTTTAAGTATTTGATTTGTTGCTATTCTAGTTTGATCGTATTGTTTTTGTTTTGCAATGTTTTAATGTGGTGTACAGTGCTTTGAGTGAACTTTTACCAAAAAGCAACTGATACTACAGACAGGTGAGGTTTTCGTTTGTCTGCATTTCTAAGTAAAGCGGCCTGAATGGCACTTCCTGACCTAATATGTGGACCGAAGCACAACTATTCCTCAGTTTTTGCACTTCTCTGAATTTTGTTATGTGCATCTCGGCTGAAAAAACAACACTGAAATGCATGTAAAAATATGCATTTTTAAGATAAAATGTGAATATCATAGCTATGCTGGGGCACGGGAACCTACAGCACATAGCTCAAGGTCTTCACCGCTACAATATACAGTATTGCTTAGTGGAACGTCATTTGAAGCCTAGGAAAATCAGAGGAATTATTAGAAAATTTAAAAAGATCACAAGACAGGACAGTAGTCTAGGTCATATGCTCTTCCAATAAAAATGTATTTCATTTGCCTGTTCTTCCAAGTCAATTTAATAGGAAATGATATTATTCCTTTTCAGACAGAGTTCTTCCCCTCGGCTATGGGAAATCTAGAGGCAAATTGCTAAGTAGAAGAAAAATAAAACCATGTTATAGCTCAGAATCAACATACTACGTCTAATCTATCCAAGGTGTCTTGTCAACTTAAATTATCTGTTTGTCTGTTCGTTTACACTGACTGTCTCTCCTCAGTTCTTTTTTATGTCTGAGAAATGCTGCTATTAAGTCCCTAAGTTTCCTTCCTGAAGGAATCTCACAGATTGTTCTTCTTCTTCATGATAGGCTGATGATTTGGTAAGTTATGGCTCATAGATGAATCAAAATAAATATCTGAGAAGCAATAATGGACCGTGAGAGAAACGAGAGGTCTTCATAGTGCTACGCAGCAGAGAACCAAAGCTAGCTTAAAAATAAAAGGCATTCAGACATACAACAGAAACTTAAGAGGTCTCAGGATAAATGCTGATATTACTTAGTGCTTTTAAAAGCATTTTCAGCAACAAAACGCCAAAAAGAGTCAAGGGGGAGGCATCCCTCAAGGTAGTCCTTGAAAGCAGCCACTTATTATGGGAAGATTGCCCAGTGTGCTTTGACCAAGGGTTTTCCTCTGAAGCAAAGGTCTAAATAGGCCTCAACACCTCACTCAATAATAAACTCACTCAGGTTTTTGGGGTGATGTACCGGGAAAAAAATCATTTACAATGGTGTGGCTCACAGATTCATGTTTGATTGACTGCATGCATGTGCTCTTATTTGATTCTTGCTTAAGCTCCTTTTGCAAGATTTATCATGCAAGGGACACATTTTGACAGAAAAATCGACTGAAGGAGAGAACAAAACGTTGCCGAACATTCCACATTTTTGGCATGGTTTAAGAAAGGGAAAAGATACAGCCATGTTACTCAAATCCATTGACTGGCTGTACAAATAAAAACTGAAATGAGAAACATGGTTGTCATTTAGCACTAGTGACTGTAGTGATTGGAAATGTTTTTCTTGAAAAGCCCTTAAGAGTGCAAATGTGCTGCATATCCCTAATCTCATTCATCCTCATAACAACTCTCTGAGGTGGGCTACTGTTATTTACACTTCAAAGATGGGGAACATGTGTCAGGGTGAATTTGCGTTATCAGGTTGTGGTTGCCTCTCTATGGGTGCCTGGATTAGTGTGCAGACTTGTGCATCTTCTAACTAAACTGTTACTTAAATGTGGTCTGGTATAATTCTGACACATGCCATCCCATAATTTCTCCAATGGAAATTCCAACCTCCTGCTTTAACTAAACAAACATTCCAGAAGGGCCCATTTGGCAATGTTACTGGAGGCAGTTACATTCCGCCTCAAGAAAATGGCTGGTTTCAAAACTATTGGGGCTACTTCCACATTGGGCTGACAGGATATAAAGTGCTGCTTTACCTTGAATCAGGATACTATTTCATTAATTATGTCTTACAGGAGCAAGTACTTGGGGTAATTATATGTTATCCTAACAAACCTGCAAAGTAGACTAGACTGAATGAATTTCTCAGAATTTTCTTCAGTCTTAGGTTGCCAACTCCAAACTCTACTCTTCCCTCTCCCCCTTTCCCTGCATCAGGGCTGCAGTAGTTATGATTTAGCGAGTTGAACAGGATCCTCCACATATGCCAGTCAATGAGGTAATCAATTATACCCTTTGCATCCTCCTCTCCTGATAGATGGCAAAAGCAAGAGCTACAATTTTAGCCACTGGGCTGCATCTGGGACACAGACTGTGGTAGGCCTCAGTGGCTGTCAGATAGACCTGTTGTTGTCCACCTAGGGCTAGATTATCTGTTCTGACTTGCTTTCCAAGAACTCATGCAGTGACTCTTCCGAACTTGTTACCACATATTTTAATAGGAGATATCAAAAGCAGAATCTATAATCTTATAAAAGCAAAGCACATACTGAACATTTGCCTATGACCAAAATATTTTCCATCATCACCATGATCTCCACTTGTAGTGGCTTCACTCAAGCTGGTATCCTATGCTTCAAGGCACACCACTGTGGGATTCATTATTCCTACATGATCTGCCTTGGAAGCTGAGAGAATCTGCATTAACCAAAAACATGACTGGGGCCCTGCTTCACTTCAGGAGCCAATGGAAACACTGATGGAAAAGTCACAAATTTCAGATTTATTGAGAGGGAGTTGCAAAGACTTAATATATATCTCGCTTCATAAGAACTACTGACAACACATAAACTCCAGAAATAATCAATAACAACTGCATTGTGGCCTATCATGAACATTCACAGCAGGCAACAAAAGCCTAATAGATAACGGTATGAGGATGTAAAACAGGGAGTAGAATCAACCAAAAGAATCCCTACCAAATCAAACACAACTTTGCCCAAATTGTTCCAAGAAGATACCTAGTCTTTCACAATATCCAACAAGAAGGAGGCCTGAAAAGTGTGGAGTAGTTTATATATGAACCTAAATGTCCACAAGCAGTGAATCTGCCCCAGCCATCTCCTCCTTCTAAACAGCTACACCAATTGGTAGGAGAGGTACAGAAATGTAACCCTTTCACCTGGGAGAGCTGCACAAACAGCCCATCCCCTAGGTAAGAAACAGACTCCTTGGATACAGAGAAGTGGAACATTGTGACATCAATGGCCAGTGAACCAATCACCCTACTCTCTCCATATTTGAAAACATCAAGTTCTAAAGGACAAGTTGGGCCCTGTTGCTGGCTTTAACTATTCAAGCACCTAGTAGGATTCCTGCTTATCCTTTATTATTCTTGTTGACTGATTATTAATGAAGAATCTTTAGTGTATCCAGAATACTTCATATATAATCTTCCATAACTCTTACAACAACGCTGATATGGTTGGACAGAATTATTATCCTGTAGGTATGAGAGTGGACTAAGTCTGGAAGATAGCAGCTTACTGAGGATCACTAAGTGAATTCATGGCTCAGGCAAAGTTTGAATCAGAGACTTCTTCACTCACAACACATAGCTAAATCAGCTTTCTGTTAAGTACTCTCAGTACAAATTGTAGATCATGTTGGTGATAGGGACAAAAATAGTCTCTAACATAGGTCTGTATTACTTGAGTCCCACCAGACGGAATGCAATCCACAAGCCATGCGGGATGGTCCACCAGAGGCTCAGTGAGTCTCTAATTTTATGGCCTGCAGAAAGTGAGTGCTTGTCAAGCACCAAACAATAATGCTGAACTACATTTGGCTTGGTAGGTAATTGAGTTGTGAAGGCCTGCTCTAAGCCTTTATGCCGGAGTTTTCCAAACTGTGTGTCGTGACATATTAGTGTGTCGGCTGCAGTGTGTAGGTGTGTCGCGTGAATGCTCCCTGTGCTGCTTCTGGGGCTGGAAAGGGGTTAGTTTAACCTCTGGTTTATTAGTAAAACTGGATTACTGTGTCATGAAATGATGCATGTCTAAAAAGTCTGTCACCGACATAAAAAGTTTGGAAAGCTCTGCTTTTATGCCAACATGCAGAATGAACCTATGCCTGTTGACTCAGAAGTAAAACCCCACTGAAGATTCTCTAGTAAGTGTGCATGGTATTACAGCCTTAAAGCATTATGGATCAAAACTATACTGTCTTCAGAACGGCAGCCTGCTGCCATATAAGCCTATTTTATGCTTTAAACTCTGGATGGCAATTTATATATATATATTACTTAAATAATATGTATAAACAAAGGAGCTTAATGTATGTTTCTTCCTGGGAGAAGGAAATGCACACATAATTTTAGGACTCTGAGCAACATCTTTCAACAAAGTTTAGCGGCTCCAGATTTTGCAAATGCATTCAATTTTATCTGGAAACTTTTTGACATTAGAAATTGCAGAACTGTAGTTTCTCATTACGTTTGCTGCCAGAATCTTTGCTGAGCTGCTCAGCTAAAGACTTATATTGCTAATTATTACCACATGCCTCCTATCCCATGCAATGGAAAACTTATTGGTTCTGACAACCCATTCTCTCAATGTTGAATTCCAAAGGAAAACTCAAATTTTTGGCCAAACATAACATTTCATCAATCTTGTTCTACTGACTGCAAAACCAATATCAAACGTAAGATGCTAATGGTTTTTTACTGTGCCGTTCCCAAGCTAATGTGCTCTGATGAAAGATGTACGTGAGCAAAGGGCTTCTCCAAAGTATTTAGAAATTAGTTTTTTGAACCAGGAAACAATGCATAAAGTTAAATTGAACAGTCTGTGCACTGATGACAGAGTTCAGCTTCAGTCAACAAAATATACAAGCAAATAGAAGCAGATGAACGGAGACAAACATAGAGTATGTTTAAAAGAAAGCAAAAGCCCCCAGAGGCAAAACAGACTTAAGCAAGCCCCCAAGCTAGCAGTGAAGCCTATGAGCTAGTTGTTAAGAATCAGCAGGAAGTGGGAATTTGAAGATCAGGTCTAGGTTTAGAGAAAACAGAGCACTGCTGGGTACCAGTGACAAAATAGCTTATCTTACAGACTAGCTTCTTGAAAACTCTATTTATCAGGGCAAAATGTAAATGGATGAGATATCGCTATAATCCTGTTACATCAAAGTACTTTGTTCAACATTTAAACTTCAACTGCAATCCTATTCATTCCTCCCTGGGAACAAGGCCTACTAAACTGAGAGGGGCTTATTTCTGACTGGATGCATTATGAAGACCTGAACTTGTTCAAGAGTAAAGAAAAGTCAGCATTTCCCCGCAATGGGGTGAGCTCCCGTCGCTCGGTCCCTGCTCCTGCCAACCTAGCAGTTCGAAAGCATGTAAAAGTGCAAGTAGATAAATAGGTACCACTCCGGCGGGAAGGTAAACGGTGTTTCCATGTGCTGCTCTGGTTTGCCAGAAGCAGCTTAGTCATGCTGGCCACATGACCCGGAAGCTGGACGCCGGCTCCCTCGGCCAATAAAGCGAGATGGGTGCCGCAACCCCAGAATCGTCCGCGACTGGACCTAATGGTCAGGGGTCCCTTTACCTTTACCAATGAGGGAAACTAGATTAAAAATGAAACACCTTCAACCTTTAACACTGGCCCTCTTCACATGTAACACTAAGCCAAACCACATTAGTGTGAGCAAGCGAATGTGTGGGTTCCTAAGGAGAAGATCACAACCATTATGTTCTTCCTCTGGTGCTACTGTAAGCTAAACCGTGGTTTGATTAGCATTACTTCTGAACCTGGAATCATGGTTTAGCTCCCCCAGACAAACCATGTAACCTGTGGCTACAACTTCATGACTTGTCTGCAGCAAGAAAAGACAATGGCTCTAGGCTTGAAGGTAAGGCTAACTTGCATTACAGCAACACAGCAGCAGGAGGACCATAGGAGGAAGAAAGAGGACATGATGCCGTCTCTGGGAACCTATGTTTGCTCATTTGCCCTAAACCACAGTTTGGCTTAGCATTACGAGCAAACTGGGTCAATGAGTCCTGTAAAAATGAGAAGTGAGACACACATCAAAAACACACTAGAAGAGACGTTCAGAATGATTAAGTCCTGTTGAAATGAATTGGACTTCGAAGTAACCAATGAAATAATCCTGTCACGGCATTCCATTGGACTTTATAGCTTTTCTTCTCATAGTGCAGAATAAGGTGATAGAATTCTGGCCTGTACTACTACAGATTGCAGGCAAGGAATGCCGTATTTCTGAATATTCTCCTATGTTTCCAATATGTAATAAATTTCTGCATTGCAGAAGGTTGGACTAGATGACCCTCGGGGTCCTTCCAATTCAACAATTCTACAGTTCTATATAGTAATAGAAAATGTTATTTTACACATGCGGAGGCTTTTGTTTTAATGCAGCAGAGCATTCAAAAACCCAGTCTCTGATTAACAGCCTGAAGTTATTGTAACTCACTTATGCAGGATTCTACCTACTGTTTTTAAGTTCTATCAGAGGCATTTCAATCCCAAAGCTAAATTTCATGTTTAGAATTGCATGCACTTCAGGGCTCAAATAATGTCTGAATTTAACAGGGTTTGTACTTGTGAAATCTTCCTTCACAGCACTAGGATTCAACATTTTTTTCAATGGATTGGGCTCGTCACATGAGCTTCAACAGGGAAAGGAGAGCGAAAAATCTCACAGTATTTAACTATTTAAATAAATTGCATCTAAAGAGGGACATTCCAAAATCCTGGAATGCCATAGACAATGCAAAGAAGTACTAGTTTGGAATGAGTTAGGATAAGATCATAGGTCTTTTGGAGTTTGTCAGATGTGGAGGCAAAGAGGGATGGATCCAATATCATCATGCTCACATCACATCAAAAAGCGACACAGAGCTAGTAGTTCTCACCTCCTGTCCGCCCCCCTCAAAAAAGACACCACAAAATGGGAAAATGTGGTTTGTGGGTTGAGAGTAGCGGCAACAAGGTTCATTAAAAGGAAATAGTTTGAAAGTTCACTTTTCTATGGTCTATCTGCTACAGCAAATGGGAATTTAGTTTGTTGACTGGTGAGTTGAATGTTGGGTTAGCAGACGAGCTCTTTCCATCTTTTGCTATGGAATGGCAGAACATATATTGGACTGAAGACGAAAGGAAACAAGGAGACTGAATGAAGATACAACAGGGTGCAACTGGGAAAGGTTAAGGCCCTGTTCAGATTTTCTGAGGCAAATTCTTGTTAACAGTATGCTTACGGTAACCAATAGTTCTTAGATGTGAATTTAGTGCAGTTAATTTCTGAAAATTAGTAGAACTCACATCATGACATCATTAAATGTTTCTGCCACCCATAAAGGGACTTTAGTGCTGATGTTATTTGTGTATTTATTCTCTATTTATAGATAACACTGATTCTGTTTTGGAGACGGACACAAGTTGTGGTCTGGTTTCCTGGCCGAACTGCTGACAAATCTTCAGAAACTCTGCTTGTTGTTAATAACGGTCATTTTAAAAACCCAACTAAAATAAAAATTAGATTATCAGCAGAAAATCAGATCAGTGAAGGGCTGCATCTGACAGTACTTTTGGCATGAGTTATCTCAACATCAACGTCAGAGTCACTTGAAAATATTTAGGTATGTCCCACTATCACCAATGAAACACATTTTCAGGGAGAGATAGAAAATGTAAGCTAGTTTGTCAAATGCCTTGAATGGAGATGGATCCATATGGTCTCTTGTGACATTAACATGGGAGCTGGTTCACTTACAACATTCCCTAGCTTGGATGCGAGTGTTCAGAAAAAAGCAGCCACAGAAGCAACCCCTCACTGACATGGAGATATTTGACACAACAAACATCTTAGTCCTATATGCTGACTTCAAATTAATAATAGCAGGGTCATCTTCCAGACTGTGTTAACTGAGTTCTAGCATTACTAGTAGTTCCTTTATCGAACAGGGGAAACCACTTTGACTTGTACCTTAGCATGGCCCAGGTCTCTTAATATGCAGTGTGACCACTTAGGGAGGAAACGACATTTGATGTCAACAGGACACACACACAAAAATGGCACGTGGGGGAGAGAGAGACAGAGAGACAGACAGACAGAGAGTGCATATCAGGGTGTGTCCGTGAGTCAGATGTCACCACCATGGCAGGTTCTTTTAACGTCACACAAGCACACCTGGTCTTCGTCTCTTTTTGGACTTACTTTCGGCCTCGGGTAGAGTTAAAAGTCCCTCCGTATTTCTTCCGGTTAAGGATGAGAGCAGCAATTTCTGGCACGTAGCGCGCAAACATTGCCTACATGCGTGAAACAAAAGCACAAAAAAAGAAAATGGCATGCAGAGAGTGTTCTACTGCACCAGAGGCAGCAGAGCCTCATGGAATACTTACTTTCTTCCACTAACCGCACTATAGGAACCACCATATTTCTTGCGGTTTCCTATTAACTCTATGATTTCAGGGACGTAGCTGGCAAACATGGCCTAAGGAAGAAGATAGGAGACAGAAGAAAAGACTAAAAAGAGAGGCCAAAGAAAGGGGGATGATGAATATTTTAAGATATATCATCTTTAAGATCTGAAAATGCAAAAGACTTAGATCTACAAAAGGTGTTTTTATCCCCTTCAAAAAGGTTTTAAAAAGGGTTTTTTCCCCCCCATAAAATTAAAACAAATAAGTTTTGACATAAATGTTGGGTCTCAAAAGAAATGCATGTCTGGCCAACTAAAGAAAATGGTCAAAAGAGGGAGAAAGGCACACAAAACAAAAACCAAAAAAAAAGAAGAAGCCAAGAGCAAAATGAGGTCAGAGTGGCATCTGAGTGATAAAGTGCAGCTGCATGGCTAACACTTTCTGAAAAGGGGCAAGCGGGGATATTCAAACATTATACACCGCCAAAAAAACCAAAAACCTCCACCAAGACAAAACGAACCAAAATATGTATTATTGCTAAGCTGATGGTGCTAATTTATAAAAAAAAGACAAGGGGTTCCTCCCCGTTACCAAAGAAAACAGGATGGTAGCAGAGGCTTTCCTCCACACACATGAGAATGAACAAGATGTAACTAAAACGTATTTTTAAAAGTTTGTCTTTTAAAAAAGTTGATAAGAACATGTAAAGATGTAAAAGCAGGGGGGGTGATGGTGGGGAATGGAATCTGCCATGTTTTGTCCAACAAACATTTTGCTTGTGGCTGGATACTTCTAAGAGCTGCTGCCAGCGAACTTGGCCTCATTTTTTGGCACACAAATATGGCACCTCTTTTGGAAATAAATGAGTATGAAATACTGCATTTATAATGCACTTAGCAGATGCAACATCCCCAAGAAAGAGATGTATACAAGATATACAAAAATATGTGAGAGGATTTTAAAAAATACTTCAGTGACTGCATATATGTACATTACATATATTGTGGATTGAAGTCGATAAGTTACTTACCTTAAGGAATGAAAATCTTAATGCTAAGGGTGCTGTTTAAGACAATTTAAGACAAAAAATTGCAACGGTTGCCGCATTGTCTTTAGCATTGACAGAAAAATAAAGAGGCAATTTGATTAGATACAAGATATGTACATCTACCTATCTATGCAAATATTTTCCTTCTCGCCGTTCAGCACGTACTTACTCAGCTCCTCAAGCACAGCAGAGACATACTTGACTGACTCCTCTTAGGTAATTGGCAATGACTGCCTGAGTTAGTACCATGTTACTCCTGGTATGGTTGCCATGTGTCGAAATGAAAGAGAACACAGTTTTGCCATTGTCTGGAACGGGCAAGCGGCTCTTTAAAGGTGGTCCTAAGCCACAGTGTTTGTTGGAATATTGGGAAGGAACACAGAGGGTGGGGAGGGTTCTTGAAACCGCAGCTAACGTTAACATTATTGCTATCATAATCACCAAATTAATGCACTGCCAGTAACCGCTAACTGGAAAGTTCATACTGAGAACTCCTAAGGCACATTCTGTACCTGCATGCATTATAATCTTAAGCACACCACCACAGTCATAGTTTAGTTATAAGTCAACAGCTCTGCATAATGATAATTGTGCATACATTATTATTGTTATTTAAAAATAAAAATGTGTTGTTACTCATCGGTTTATTATAATTACTACACTAAGGAGAAAAAAATCCAGCAGAAAATAACAAGAATTTTACCAGTCCCCCGAGGATGAAGAAGACCATGAAAAGGCGACCAAGGGTTGTTTTTGCATAAACATCTCCATAACCAACAGTGGACATAGTAACCATTAGTAAATAAACACATTCCCAATATGTAAGCGCTTGGTTATTTTGGAAGTTTTCCCATGGATCCCCTGAGTTCTCCACCTACAATGAAAGAATAACAGCAGATGAATGATTCAGGTGTACAGACGCCCACAAGGCTGAAGAACAGAACAGCCCTTTACAAAGCTTTGTTGCATGAAGGTAAGCAGTCATTGGGTGACTGAAGACAAATTCTTTTATTTCTAGCTAGCAATTAATAGCAGCATTACAGGGGGCTGTTGGGATGTTGAATGAAATAAAGACAGTAGAACACTATAGGAGTGTTCCCCTGATTTTACATATACACAGGTCCTGCTATCTGAACACAATGTGTTCCCTGGAAATCATTTGTTAAGCAAGCGTTTGCATAATGAGTTGACAAATTCCCTTGATTCCTATGGGGAAATTTCTAATGTGTTTCCGACTATGGAATTTTGGCCGCCCAAAGCAAAAAACAACCCTCTGATTTGTCTGATTGCTCCCCTCTCTTCTTCCTCCCTCTGTTCTTCAGTCAACCTGCAAAAGGCAAACAATGAGGGAAGAAAATAATGCTCTGTCCTGATACCTGAATCCACTGTGTGTGTATAGCGAGGTTTAGATACTAATTCCCTGAGTTTGGATAAGTGAATTTTCATATAGCAGGTGTTAAGAAAGCAGGACTGGTGTGTATAGGCAGGGAAGTGTAGCAGTTGTGGGTTTTGGATTTACACTGGGGAGACCCAGGCACAAATCTCTATTCAACCACAAAGATCACTGAATAGCCAATCCCTATTTCTAAGGCGAATTGATCTCACAGGATGCCTGTAAGGATAAAACAGAGGCTCAAGCCCTACCCTCAAAACTCTGGAGGAGCGCAGGATGGAAGTGCAATGACTAATGCACAAGACAACTGGGGGAGCTATTACTGCAATATAAGGCACTTTTCCCCATAAGAAGCTGCCTTATTACTGAGTCAGACCATTAATCCATCCTGCTCATTGCTCTTTACACTGATGGGCAGCAGCTCCCCAATTTTTTGGGCAGAGGCCCCTCCAAGCTCTACCTGGAGATGCTGTGGATGGAAATTGAGACCTTCTGCATACACAGCAAATGCTCTATCACGGAGCTGCAGGGCTTCCCAAGCCATAGCAAACTTTGGCACACCTGCGTCCACCGTCTGTCTGTGCAATAATAATCGGCCACTGTGCTGCTCACAACTGACCAGAGCAGTCACACAAATTCCTAAGCAGGAATAGGGTGGCAGCAGCTCCCATCTCCTGGGAGCCGTTGCCAGAGTTCTGACCACCCACCGCAGTAGCAGGTGTTGATTTTCTGGGGCTGCAGAGGCAGAGAAGGATTTGAAACATTCGGGCCACTGCTGCAACAAAGATTCAGTGACTGTCACTCAGGGATGCGTTTCAGTGAACGGAAATGGTCCGTATGAATCAATTCCCACCAACTTGTTAGCTGGAAAAGGTTTCCATATATGTGAGTTTCAGCCATGTATGACTCAACAGAGCGTTAGGATCCAAGAGATTTATTTAGCCCGTACCAAGGGAATATGTTTGTTAAAGTAATGTGCCTCAAGTGATTTGTGCCTTGGCCTCAAAAAGAATTGCTGAACGCTGACTTAAGGAAGAAACTAAAGCATTATTTATATAACAATTAAAGTATCATTTAAATATTTTCTCTCCCTCTCTCTTAAATATTAGTAACATATAAAGTGCTTGTTAGAACACAGTGTTTTTTTCATGCATTGCCTTCGGTGACATTTCCCCCCCCTCTTGCTGTTATTAAGGAAACACTACCATCTAGTGGTTACGTTTTGTTAATGGCAATCTCAGTAAAAGACTCCTGTGATTATACAATTATTTCAACCTCTAGGACCAAACAGCACAGTACTAGTTGCTCTGTGATGTCTTCTCACCCCACCCCCCATGGATTGATGTTGTGCAAATGAGTAATGGCTTCCAAGAGGGGGAGGACCCGCAGGGTGGGAGCGAAGGTTTAATCCTTTCCTCTGCCTTCCCAAGCAGCTTTTCTCACCAAGAGGAAAGAGGTTCCTGAAAATATCTGGAGGTATGTATCAGGAATCTTCAAATGGCTGTGGATTATTGGCACATGCTCACAACATGTCTGGGGGGGGGCGGGGAACACAGTTCTCCTTTACAGCCAGCTGTGTACCTGAGCCATCACAGAAAGTGTGAAATGGCTTCTTGATGCCTCTTAAAATTCTTTAATCTATATTTATGTCAGTGCTTTGGCCTGGGCAAGCCAAGTTTCACATAAATGGAAATAGCAATGTGAACATCCCCAAGTAAGTTTTTCCCCCCTTAAAAAAGCAACCCAAATACTTACCAAATGTATAAATCCAGCTGCTGTCAGCCACGTGCTAATAAATATTGAGCACAGATTCACCAACTTGATGGAATTACTGGTTTAAAGAAAGGAAGGGGGAGAGAGACAGAAACAAACAAGATGTTTTCAGAGTTTATGTTTTAGCTGAGCATCCTTCACTTCAGTGTTCTTCAATCTTGAGTCCCCTTTTTAAATGTGGTGTTGTTGTTTGAGGGGGTGTTGTTGTTGAACTCCATGAAAAAAACCCCTCCCTGGTGTGATATGGAAGTTCTCCAATGGCTCATTCACACATGCGAAAACCACCAATGGATTTTTCAGTTGTTCCTATTAAGAGCACAGGTGTATGAACCAGCCTAATGCTTCGGACATTTGCATCCTTCTCATGGCTCATTTTGGGGCAGTGTAGGTCCTGTTTTAGGCAGAACTGTTTTCTGCCTGTAGATGCCTTTTCTCTTTTCAGTCAGGGTTCTAAATATAGATGGACGGATTAGTCACCAACATTTCCCTGCTCTTTAAGCTCTTTGAGACATCTGTGCAATCTCTGATTCTGACTGAGTCCAGTCTAAGCCCCTGAAGTTGTACTAAAAACCTCATTTAAACCAGCAGCGAGGAGACATAAATAATCAATTCAAATTTGTTCACGTTATTCAGTTTAATACGTCATTGGGGGGGGCAACAACCCCTGAAAAACAGTTGTGCAACTAGGTGAAATTGCAGAGGTGACTGTCTTAAGTGCCAATAAGTAATGGATTTGTTCTTTCTAGCACCGGGTGAATTATTGGGATGTTGTCAACTGTTCCTTGCTGAGATCCAGCTAGAAGACATTTGAACACTGAAGCAGGCACCCACAGATGTATATCCTTCACTGGATGATAAATTGTGTGCAAATGACTGCTGAACAAAAGAATCCTAGTCTGATCCAGTGACTGTACTGTGAGACACCGATCAGCAATTCAAAAATGGGAGCAGGGAATTCAGATTAAGCCTCTGCATTCCCTCCCTGTACCACTCAGCTGATTAACGCTGTCACCTCAGCTATCTGACCAGGTAGGGAAAAAGTAAGGGTGGGAGAGATATTTGATTTTGTTTGCATTTCAATGAGAAAATGAATGCACCATATTTATATATATATAAACTGAAACACAATTATACTTTGAAATTTTCACTTTCCCAAATGTTGTGACGCAGCCATCGTGCATGGACATGCATCTGTTGGTGGAAACTGCAAATAAAAATGCACATATTTGTGGAAATACCGTACAGAAATTATAGTGAATGGGGAAACTGATTGCAAAAAACGTGTGCATTAGTTAAAACTACCTACTAGGAGTAATTTGCACTACAATGCTGGCAAATGTTCATGAGGATTTATTTATTTTTAATTGAAACTGCTGCAAAAAGGTGGATAACTGGATTTAACGCTGGAAACAATGAGTAACAGAGGGTTCGTTTTAACCTGGGGAATATTGTGTTATAATTTCCTGATTATTATACTAGAGCTTCTGTCTAATTTTATTACAGTGGTACCTCGGTTTTCGAACATAATCCATTCCGGAAGTCCATTCGAGTTCCGAAACATTCAAAAACCAAAAACCGGAAGCCTCAAAACACAAGCCTCAATACAGAAAACTCAAAATGGAGGCTGTGTTTCCTATTTGACTTCCGAGGCGCATTCGAAAACCGAGGTACTTACTTCTGAGTTTTCGGCGTTCGAGTTACGAAACGTTCAACTACAGCGGCGTTCGAAAACCAAGGTACAACTGTATGTTCCTTTCACACTATAGTATCTGTTGTGTGATGGAACTGTGGCTCTGTGATCGGTATGTTGCCATGGTATGCCACAAGCATAAACATCACTGGACAACATTGGCATGCTCTCATGCTTTCTGCACACGTGTCCTTCTGTATCACTATGATTCACCCACAAAAATAGCAGGAAAGAACTCTATGGTTGTCTACTGCTCCACATTTCATCACTTTATGTTCACGTTTTTCTGGGTGAATAGGGTGGCAAATGGATTTTTTCCCCTGGACGCAATACCCCGCCCATCTGGCTGGGTTTCCCCAGCCACTCTGGGCGGCTTCCAACCAATTAAAACAATACAGTGTCAGACATTAAAAACTTCCCTAAACAGGGCCACCTTCAGTTTTCTTTTAAAGGTAAAATAGTTGTTTATCTCCTTGACATCTGCTGGGAGGGCATTCCACAGGGCAGGCACCACTACCGAGAAGGCCCTCTGCCTGGTTCCCTGTAACCTCACTTCTCGCAGCGAGGGAACCACCAGAAGGCCCTCGGCGCTGGACCTCAGTGTCCGGGCTGGATGATGGGGGTGGAGACGCTCCTTCACGTATACAGGACCAAGGCTGTTTAGGGCTTTAAAGGTCAGCACCAACACTTTTAATAAATTAATAATAATAATAATAATAATAATAATAATAATAATAATTTATTTATACCCTGCCCATCTGGCTGGGTCTCACTAAACAGGGCTGCCTTCAGATGTCTTCTACACGTCAGATAGTTTTTTATTTCTTTGACATCTGATGGGAGGGCGTTCCACAGGGCGGGCGCCACTGCCGAGAAGGCCCTCTGCCTAGTACATGATGTGAAAGCAAAAATATAAGACATTAACAGGGAATGCCCTCTCTAGGGCCTTGAGGCTCCTGGTGGGGTGCTTTTTCAGTTGTAGGTAGTCTGGGTGGCGAGACTGCAGTTTCACGGTCGCGGGTGGCAGTTTTAGGCTTTGGGTGAAATCTTTTAGTCTGACTATCAATAGGGGGGGAAGTGGTGACTCACCCCCTGTGCGACGGTGATATCAGGGTTCCCCATTAAGAGGGGCTGTGAGGGAAGTCTCTGGCCTCAAGCGCTCAGCTGGCAGTCCTTGAACTCCCCTTAACAACGCACACACACTCCAGCCAACCCGAGTGCTGCTTTTGGGGCCAAAAGGGGGTGGGACAGAACAGGGGAATCCCCACTCACATGTGTCCCAATGACACACATGGTGGCAGGAATGGAACCCCTACGCAAGTGGGGAACACCTGTAAACTGCTCTGTGAATGCAGTCTGTGAGAACCTGCAACTGACAGGTTCATCCAGCCCTAGCAACAACAAGGCCCCTGAAGGATCTGTTAAAGAAATATCTGAGCATGGGGGGAAATGTTTAAAATAATTACATGAAATCTAAAGACCAGCTGATAATATGTCTCCCCCCTCTTTGCTTAATGATTTGCTTAACTGATTTTCTAAGCAACAGAGTAATATGAATGGCCCTTGCACTGATTGCAGGAAATAAATTTGTTTGCCCCAGCAATCCTTCAACAGGCTGGATGCACACAGCTTCTCCCTTTGGCTCTACACTCTACAAAACAGTGTCTTGTGAAGAGTGTTCTGAAGTGCAAGCGAAGAGGAGGAGGAGCCACAGGAGAAAAGGGCACTCCAGGAAATGATGCCCCTCTCTCTTCAGTTACACCAGCCACGATCAAAACACACTTTTTTATATGAAGGGAAATCAATGGTTTTATTTAAAAGTCAATTATTCAGTCACTTTAAGAGTCCAGGAATTTAGGCAGGGGGAGAAATGTCACCAAGTTTTGCACTTTTCAGTGTGTCACCGAGCAGTTCCTGATGGGTGGAATCACCCTAGGATAAGGGACAGGCAGATATAGTTGAAAACAGAAGGCCCCAAGCGATATTACTTCTCCCCTTCCATAGTGTGTGGTTTAAGGGGGCCACCAACCTTTTTGGGCTGGTGGGAACATTTGCAAACCATTTGCACTATGCACACATCACAATTGTGTGCGTGCTGCAACCTATTCAATTGCCTGCAACAGAATGCTTCTTCTGAATCTACTTTCAGTGGGCAAGGTGCCTGGTGGGAACCAGTGGGAGCGTCTGGGGTGCCTGCCTGCCTGTGGGCATCACACTGGCAACCCCTAGTGCAGCACAATTTCATGTCCTCGTGTCATTACACTGCCCAGGATGTGTGCGCGCACTGCTGTTGCACTGTGTTCTCAGGTTTTTATTTTAGGTTCCGTCAGCCTCCCCACATCAGATTGTAACTGCTGTCAAAAGCAGGGGCTAACAGGACTGATCAACTAGATACGTCCTAATTTTTATGTCCCTTTACTATGAAGAAAAGAAACTGAACAGAGCTATGTTAGAAATATAGGGTCACTAATACATTAGAAATATAGGGTCACTAATACATTAGAAATATAGGGTCATATTCAATTAGGTTTCACACAGAGTGGACCTATGAAAATTTATGGACTTAAGGTAGCTATGTTAATGAATTTTAGCAAGCCTACTCTTAGTAAACTTAGTTGAATGCCACTTTTGCATTAAAATTCTTATGCTCCACTATTTGGTTCTTAGAGGACTTGGGGGAGGAGAATCATTATTACATAACTTATCAGTGGATCCCCCCCCATCCTTTTTTCCAAAAATGGAGGGAAGTCTTCTGTTATTCAAAAACAAAACTGATACACTTTAAGACACACCTACATGCTTGTTATCTGGCAAAAGTACAATACCTAGATTATTTAATTATTTGAGGATGGTTGGATTGGGATGGATTATTATATTATTTTGAAATGCTAGAGATGCTTTACGGCAACTGCAAACTACAATATGGCTTCCAGCCTATTACTGGGCAAAAAACCAAGTTATCTAAAGGGATCACCACCTCTCATAGGAACCTGACTGTCTTCATTAGAGGATCTGCTCCCTTCACTGGAGACAGAATAGGAGACAACCAGGGGCAAAATCTTCTCCTTAGAAGAACACTGTCTGTAGCAGGGGTGGGGAACCTGAGGCAAAGGGTGAAATCTGACCCTCCTGGCCTCTACTTGGCTCTCGGGGCTTTTCCCAGACCACACCCTCTCTCTTCAGGCCACTCCTTGTACTACTGACTCTTGTTGGTTTTTTTATTTCTGGATGCAAGGATAGAGGGTGTCTGATTGTGTGTAGAATCTTCCCTACTGGACAAAGGTAAAATTTGCATACATTGCTCCACCTATGTTTGCATCTGGCTTCACCCTCTACCTTCACCCACATCAGATTGACCAAAAAAGAATGCAGCCTTAGGGAGTGATCTACTTTAGTATGCCTATTATACTTCTATTTAGTAAACCAAGCAGAAACTATGAAACTGCCAAGCTTGCGCAAGCTTGTACATGCCATGGGCACCCATTCACTGTTACTAATGAACTTATGAAATGGAGAGAAAATTCCAAGGACAGAAAAAGCACTGGGAAAAGTTCTACCCTGCATCACAGGTTGCACTCTGAAAATCATTACTACAGTTTTAAATCCCTGCTGGAGTGGTAAACTTAGCAACTGCAGCTATTTCCATCTTTCTGCCCTGCCCAATGTCCATTTGTTTGCTAAAGGCCTTGGCCCAGTATACCTGAAGGAGCGACTTCACCCCCATCGTTCAGCCTGGACACTGAGGTCCAGCTCCAAGGGCCTTCTGCAGTTCCCTCACTGCAAGAAGTGAAGATACAGGGAATCAGGCAGAGGGCCTTCTTGGTAGTGGCACCCAGCCTGTGGAACACCCTCCCGTTCAATGCCAAGGAAATAAACAACTATCTGACTTTTAGAAGACATCTGAAGGAAGTCCTCTTTGGGGAAGTTTTTAATGTTTGGTGTTTTGTTGCTTTTTATATATTCAAATGGGTGGGGTTTAAATTATTATTATTATTATTATTATTATTATTATTATTATTATTATTATTATTAATCCCTTCTAGGAGCAGCACTCTAAGTGTGTTACAAATAGGCAGAGGACAGGACAGACAAAACGAAAAGAAGTGGCTAGAGGAAGGTGTGAATTCTCCAACTGTATCAGGGAATTTAAAGGTACAAAGACAATCTCTAGGTTTTAATCTTGCTGTCAGACTTGTTGTGCAGTAAGGGCTTTTAAGACAAACATAAGAGAGACTAAGATATTTAGAGCTCTGAGAAACCATCTACTCCAGAATCAAAAGGAAAAGTATGTTTGTCATTATAATTCAGAGGCAAATATTGTTTCAACAAGCACACAGTGCTGGAACCGGACTAAGTTATTTGCACCTAAGTGGGATTTAAGTCATGAATAAATTCCCAGTGGGAACCTAAGTTCAACTAATTTAGGGTGAGACCCATTGTTAAATCAGTGCAAGAAGTCTGAATGCCAGCACTTCTGCAAGCATAAGCACAGAGGCTCAACTGCTACCAGTTAATAATAATCGTTCCTGTGCAACATCTACCACAAGCACAAGGCTTGTTGTGCCATGTTAATGAGGCAGAATGGCTGTTGCATGACTGGGCTGCAACAAATGGTTATCACCCTTCACCTAGTTCTAACCTACTCTCAAGGTTCCATAAATCTCTCCTTGGGGCATTCGGAGTAAGACTGCACTGTTGGTTTATCTAACAAACAAAATGGTCCTTGAAAATGTGGGAAGAGGGGTGATGCCACACTGCTTTTAAGCTGTGTTTGCTTTGAACTGCGCTCTACAAAGGTAAAAGTGCACCAAACAATTAAATCGAATCAATGAATGAATGCCATTCAGTATTAAGTTTGGTAAGGCAGAACTAGCTGTGAAACTGAGTGAAAAATAAGAGTATTTCACAGAATTTAGCAAGAGCAGTTAATTGCCACATTTATTCATGATTCAATCCTATGCACGTTTACTGAAAGTAAGACTCTTCTGAGTAAACATGCATAGGACTGTCCTGTAAATCCCTGGATTTTCTGTGAAGTAGAGAAAAGATGACTCCCAGGATTGCTGCTCTGGATAAAGCAATTAACTAGCCATTACCTGAATAGCAGCAGCTGAAGAAATTTAAGCATAACTTTTGTTCATATAATTAGACAGGAGTCTAAACCTGTCCTTTCAGTGCCCCGAGAAACTGTGAAATTAATCACTGTGCAAAAGGTTAAGGGGAAATACATTAATGTCTTATCTTACCTTGTTTTAAGGATATTCAGAAACTGCAAAATTTCTGAGAACTGTATCAGCCTAAGAGCTCGTAAAAATCTTAAACCTGCAATTTCAAAAGGGTAGAGGGGAAGAGAAAGAGAGAGAGAGAGAGAGAGAAATAATCAGGTTATTTTATCCCTATATTAATTCCAAAGGCAGCTGTGAAATCAAAAGTCACTAACATGGTGAATATCAAATACCTCTGAAATGTTGCTCCATATTGATCAGCCCCAAAGCTTAGCCAGCAATTTTCAGAAAAGTATAGATTTCTTTTGAGAAAAGTGAATATGAACCATACAAACACTTAATGCATTAAAACTATTTTAACTATAAAATGCATAGAGGATAATGTGTTCTTCCAATGATATATTCCTGAAAGCTCTTAACTCCCACCCACCCAAAGCTTCCTGAAAAAAATGAGTGATTATGGGCAAGTGATCAGGAAACCTGTTTTTAAAGAGAACCAGAAAGTACATACTCATGATTAAGATAATACTTTATGACGTAAAAATCTCTGGTTGACACATTCTGCATTATCACAACAAACTCCCTAAGTTCTAACGGCTCTCCAATAGACCATGGCTTAATTTAGTATAGGTTAAACTATACTACCACTTTTTAGCCAATGCAATTTTTCTAAGAAATTACATTTTTATTAGTGAAGCCAGGTTGTATGGATAGCAACTCTACGGATGACTGCACAGGGACAGAGAAATACTGTAAAAGATTAAAGGCTTAAATTATTAAGGGAGACTTATGGTGATAGGAAACAATTCTGCTGCAAATCTCTCTCACAGGAGTTAAAGGTACATTGGGTATTATACAGCTTATAAAGGAAAGAAGGAAGTTTAGAGGACAAATTTGTGTCTTTGTGCAGTTGTGCAGAGCACTGCATAATTATGTGCTCAGTGTCGCTTTTGCTGAAAATCACGGTGCATTATATTTTCCCTATGTATCACCACCGTTCGCTCCAGCAGAAACACAGCCATCTAAGTTCATTATCAGTTTGGAAGTTAAAATCAACAAATAAGGTACTAGTTCCAATATAATTGGGGAACTCTCCAGGTATGCATACATATAGAAGTTTTAAATTAAGAAAGAAAGAAAAGTTTTGTTTGTCTACAAAAAAAGAGAGAGAAAGAAAACAATGTCCTGTGAACTTTCTGAAGGTAAAAACCTAAGACTCTTACAGCTTACGACAGGCATTCTGGAGAGGGTGAAGTTGAGCATCCCTGCACTATATAGGAGCAAGATAAGTGAAAAGGGAACCTATTACCTTTTTCACTCCGCAGACCTTCCAACTATACAGTGGTACCTCGGGTTACATACACTTCAGGTTACATATGCTTCAGGTTACATATGCTTCAGGTTACAGACTCCGCTAACCCAGAAATAGTACCTCGGGTTAAAGACTTTGCTTCAGGATGAAACAGAAATCGCACGCCAGCAGCATGGCGGCAGCAGGAGGCCCCATTAGCTAAAGTGGCACCTCAAGTTAAGAACAGTTTCAGGTTAAGAACAGACCTCCAGAACGCATTAAGTTCTTAACCAGAGGTACCACTGTATAGCAATTTGTGACCTTTTCTAGTACTATATATATATATATATCATGGCACAGGAAAGTCTTTGGGAGACAGCATGGCAGTGGAAAATAAAAAGGTATCTGTCCATGTGTTCCATTCTATCCCCCCCCAACCCCACCACAACCTTTTCCTCATGGAGAGATGCCAGAACAGCACGCAAGGATTCAGTTCAAGGCTGCAGTGGCATGTGAAACAGGTGGGACAGTTGCGGTGGCCTTCCACTGCTGTTTGCTGGGATGGGGAAAGGGCAGAGAAGAGAGCTCTGAGCTGGCAGCATTTTTCCCCTGCAGGTGTGTGTGTGTGTGTGTGTGTGTGCGCGCGCTCCTGCAGGGCACTGCTGCTGCCAGCCTTGGGCTCCCCACCTCAACAAGCAGCCCACGGGGGTAGTTTAACCGGCTCATGAGCCACCCCTGAACCGAGCCTCCTGCTTGGTGAGTCCCCGCGCACTGTGCTGAACCGGTGCGGTGCAGCAGAGGAAATCACATCTGAACATGCCCAGACGCCAGAAATCATGGCCGCACATGCCCAGACGACAGAAAAAACACACACGCACAATCCGGCCCATGGAGAGATCTCCTCAGGACTTGACCAGCCCAGGCAGGTAAAACCTTGCCGACCCCTTCTCTACCTCAACAGAGTTCCACTGCCAAGCGGGCACCGCTGTGCCATGACCCTAGTTTCAGACTCCTCAACTTCAAGGGCTGAAGGGGAAGACTTTGAAACAGAAAGAAAGAGCATGACAGGGTGCTCTCAGATGACCCTGCTGGACCAATGCCCCTGCTTCAACCTAACACAGGATTACTGGAGGTGGTGGGGCTCTTCCAGTACCACCACACCTTGCAGCACAGGGGTTACAACACACTGCTGCTACCCACCCTGCTCACTTGCAGTTTCTGGGTCCAGCTTGGCCAGAGCCCCAAATAGGAGAGCTTGCCTTCTGCAACATTTTGCTGCAGATCCCACTTGCAATGTGCCTATTTTTAAAGGCCACTCCAATTTCTGCCGAGCAATCCAAGATTCCAGGGGTCTTGGCACTTAACCATCTGTTCCTTTTGGGAAAAATGAGGAGTAGCAGAGGCTGTGGTGTCTTTATGAGATATGGTCTATTTGCACATATTTGAGTCTGGATAAAGAGTGAGGGTTTGGGGCAACACGTCTCAAGAGTGGCATGCTTCAACAGCAGCGCAGCACTGGATTCAAAGACAGCCCAAATGCCATTTCTGTGTCTCTTCCACACAACTTGCATGGCATTGGCCCCAACCTCTTTCTTCCCCAAAACCCTTGCTAAAAATGTAACCCAAGCCTCATGCAAAAAGAACATTTTTTCCTGTGGTGACATAACCCCTGACAACCCCCCCCCCCTATTTTCTTTTGCTAACTAACACACAGCTGGGGGAGGGAATCAGGACACTGAATGTCCTGATGTGTCGGCTTTTGCCAGGGTAATGACTTTTGCATCACCTGTTTAGTTCTTTGCTGGCGCCTCTCTCAGCCAGTCTCCAGATAATGCTTGCTTACTTGACTTCTTCTTCTTCTTCTTCTTCTTCTTCTTCTTCTTCTTCTTCTTCTTCTGCCTTGCTGAATCCATTGATCAAATCCCACATTTACTAATTTCAGAAAGGATGGGGAGAACCTGGCATCCCATACTCCACTAACACTTAGTGGATCTAGAGTGAGATTGCATTAGATAGGCCCAAGTGCCCAGTGGATATTTAAAAATAAAACTTCTTATTTTAACTTTTGAGCAGCAGACACCCTCCCAATGTTATTCTTACAGCTGCTTTTGATACTCCTCTCAGCTCCAACTGTGGGCAGGAGATGTCTATATCAGAGGATATAGTTTTGTGTGCAAAAAGCTAGCATATCCTTAATAGCACTCTAAATCCTAAAGCTAGAAAGGCCCTAAGGCATTCCCATTATTTCACCTAAAGCATATTTGAAAAAGCTTCCAGCCTAGTCTTGAATAATTAGTTGATTTCGCTGTAATTAATTCCTCTATTTAATAGTGGAGATGAAAGGGGTCCTGGTAAGCTTACATAATTGTATGCATGAAAAACGGTTTTATTATAAATGTGCTCAGAACATTCAAATTAGCTGCTTAATAAAAACAACAATGTTTCATTGATGTTTTCCATGTTTATACCACTTCCAATTACTGTCATGAAGTGCAACCTACCATCACTTAGAGAAGGTATATTTTATTATAATAAAGGCAAAGTAGAATTCGCCATGTTTGAACTGCGTATATGCAACAACAACTACAAAACTGAAAATACCAGACAGTAACTTTTTATTTGGCTATGTCCCGGTTGGTAGGGAAATGTTGTACCAGCAGCTGAAAGTCCTGATGAAATAATCAAAATATGAAAGAGAACAAAATTCCAACACTATCATTTGGGGTGGTGGTGGTGAGGGTTTTATTAACTACGAAGCATTTTGGAGATCATTTTAATTCTCTCCAGCTTGAGAAAAAACACTAGTGTATCTCTGAATGCTTAGAAGTGCAAAGAAAAATCCCTTTTGGGGAGAGTGTTCGGTCCAAAACAACACAAGCTAATGCCCCCTACAGCCTCAGACCAGACTTTTATTAGAGAGTTTCCTCTTCCAACTTAAGAAGAAGAGGGGAAATTTAGCAGGGGTTTTGCCTGCCAGATGTAATCCATCAGTGAAAAACTCTTCCAGGCTCCTCCTTTCAGACCAAAGCAAATGTTTTGTCCCCTGTGAAGAGTGGGTCTGGAGAATCCTCCCCATCTTTTCATATTTTCCTAAGCCTTGATCCAGAAATGCAGATAACACATCTTTTTGCAGCCTTTAGTTCTATTCCTATTCAGAATGCTTTGCTGCTAAAGCAGATATGCTATTTCATTTTCTTAGTATCAGACCAGTGCAATGGAGCTGCAAATGGGAAAATAATTTTGAGGGGATACACCTAGGGATGTTGGAGAATTCCACTGGAAACAGAGATAGGAGTTAGGAGTTGCCACAAATTATGTGCTTGCCCAAAGTCAGGAAGGGAAATCATGCAAGTGAATGCAAGTCATATTCGCTAATGTCAGGGGGTTTTTTAGTCCACAAATGTTATTTTCAGCATTGACATTGGCACTGGTATTATTATTATTATTATTATTATTATTATTATTATTTCCCCTGAAATGCATTGAAGTTAGCTATGTAATGAATTATTTTAGTGGATAGTCAGATGAATAACGTATGTTTTAGCAGAAGCCAAACTGTAGTGGAAGAGAAACAGTGTTGACTGCAGTAAACACAGGACAGGTTTGAATTTGCAGCCTCTCCCTGCCTCATACACAGGATAGCAAATATTACCTAATAGGCATTACTGAAAGCTGATGAGATGAGACTCGTGAATTGAATGTAAAAATTGAGGGGTATAACCTATTCAAATGAATAGACCAAACAGGAAGGGAAGAGGAACAGAATTATATGTAAAGGATGTGTACACTTGTGAAGAGATCCATGACCTGAGCACAGAAGGGAAATTGAAAGTATATGGGTAAAAACTGTAGGAGAAGCAGTGACCTTACTGTGGGTGTCTGCTATAGACCACCAAGCCAGACTGACGATTTGGATGATGCCTTCCTAGAGCTGATTACTGAACATTCAAAAAGGAGAAAAATGGTAGTCATGGGAGACTTCAGCTACCCCGGTGCCTGTTGGAACTCAAATTCTGCCAAGAATGCAACAGGGAGGAACTGATTGACAAAGTGGAAGTACTGGGAACTTTGGGAGGAAGTGATCATGTCCTCTTGAGTTTTGTGATACAGAGGCAACGGAAGGCTGGGTGTAGTCAGACATGTACTCTGGACTCTAAGAAAGCTGATTTCAAAAAGCTTAAGCAACTATTGGGTGAGATCCCATGGCCAGAAAAACTCAGATAGACAGGAGTCCAAAATGGATGGGAGTTTCGAAGGGAATACCGAAGGCACAAATACAAACAATTCCAACAACAGAGAGAAGTGGGAGGCTTCTAAAGAACCTGGTGTGGCTGCATAAGGAGCTTACAGATGAGCTGAGATTTAAGGAGGACTTGTATAATAAATGGAGGAAAGGGGAAATCACAAAGGAAGAGTATATATGAGTAGCCAACAGCTGCAGGGAGGTCAGGCAGGCCAAAGCTCAGAATGAGCTCAGGCTTGCAAGAAAGGTTAAATATAACTTTCAAAGGTTTATTTGGCTATGTTCAAAGCTAGAGGAAAAACAAGCAAGGAGTAGTCCTCTTCATGGAGAAGATGGAGAAACGCTGTTGGGTGACAGAGAGAAGGTGGAACTGCGCAACACCTACTTTGTGACTGTCTTCCCCCAAAAGGAAAGCAGTGTCCAACCTGGTGATAACAGAATAAACGATGCAAGGTGGGAGTTGCAGCCCAATATAGGAAAAGATGTGGTAAGGGAACACCTAGCTACTTTAAATGAATTCAAATCTCCAGGGCCTGATGAGCTGCACCCAAGGGTACTAAAGGAGCTTGCGGATGTAATCCTCAGCCCCTAGGAGTTTGCTCCTAGGGATAGTGATGAATACTCTGTTGTTCTATTCCATCTGAAGAGGACAAGGGAATGAGGCTTAATCGCTCAAAAGCATGCACAATTACACCACTGCTTTTTTAAAAAAAACTTTCCTGAAGATACTCAAATATGCTGAAAGGTACTTCGGGACTTATATCCACCACAGCAAATACCTGGTTTTTACTTTGAGAATGGGAAGATGACATATATCCACCGCCTTTCTAGCTACAATCTAATTCTCATGTTACTAGGACCACCAGTACATGGAAACTGCATCGTTTTCTCTTAACAGAAAACTCGAGTAGCCACAGGACAAGGGGAGGCCTCAGCACACTTAAGTGAGCCCCATGGTATGCAAAAGAGCAAAATCTCAGTGCCTCCCGCAACCCAGTGAAGACCAAGCCTGCTGAGCGGCTTCCATGAGTCACAAAATACTGATTATCAGCTGGAAAACAAAAACAGAAAACAGTGGAAGAGCCGGAAGGAAGGAATTGATACGTTCGAGTTCCTTGCAGCTTACGGTATCCTGAAAAGGCTGGCTCTCTGAACATTATTGTTGCAGGAGGCAGGTCCCATATACACACAAGACCTGGACCCTTCCATTTGTAGAGTTATTTCCTCCTCCACTTAGTAGGAGTGCCCCTGTCCAGAGTCCCTGCCAGCCAGCCAACTCCTCTTCCTCTAGGACTCTAAAATTTTTGAAGAAGCAGCAAGAGATAAAACTTCTCCTCTCCCCAACCCCCTCACTGGACTTTTCTGTTCTTCTTCCCAACTGACACTCAACATTCAATGGGTGCTGGGCATTCAGCCCTCATAGAACTAGGTTTTTTTTTGGGGGGGGGGAGAACAGTGTTAGAAACTGAGATATGAAAGCTAGGAGCTAAATAGCACCTTCAACCTAGGTTATGGGGGCAACAACGGAATGTTTAGCGTCCTTTTTTTAAAAAAAAAACAAGAATACAAAGCTGGAAATGAATGAATGGCAGCTAAAATATTGTGTTCATTTTTCACATGGTCTAGTCCTTCCCCTGCCCACCCCTGTAATATTCTTAAGAGGGTCTCTTCTCCAGTCTTCAGACAGTAGCTGGAAGTGGGGGGGCAGAAAAGGTCCCCCTTTCCTTCCACTCTTCAGTTTTAATCTGAAATCTTAGGCGCAGTACTGCGCCCAGAGCTCAGGAACTGCTCACGCTAATAAAGTTCCCTGTCGCAAAATGCGCGTAGAACAAGGGGAATTTCAAACACGGGGGAAGAAGTGGTAGGCTCCTTAGGGTTTACTAAGAATAACTTCTTCTTCTTCTTCTTCTTCTTCTTCTTCTTCTTCTTCTTCTTCTTCTGCTGCTGCTGCTGCTGCTGCTGCTGCTGTAAACCTTAAAGTTTCCCTGATCACACCAACACCTACCTCTTGTTTCATAGATTCATAGAACTGTAGAGTTGGAAGGGACCCAAGGGTTACGTCATCCAACCCCCTGCAATGCTGGATCCCTCACCCAATTTGAAACTGTACTGGACTCTGTTTAGCTTTGCAAAGGTGCTAGCAGTTTTATTGCTGCACCACTAGGAGGCCCAATTTGATTCCATTTCTGCCAGGACTCTATCACTTGACTGCATGTTTGTATGACATAGAAGACAGAACATGAAACGCTTTGCGAAAGGCAGTACTTAAAAGTCAAAAGAAAACTGCATTTAATTTATAGTACAAAGGAAGCAGGTGCATGACAGGAACTGTGGGAAACGTTCATGGATCTATACTTGTGAAAATATAATAATCAAGCCCTCACCCAGACCCCCCCTTCTGCCATTAAACCCGGTCTTCCAATAAAACCACATCCCCCATTTTACAGAACAAAAACATAAAAGCCATCTATCTGGTGATACATTACGAGGAGGGAGGGTGGGATAATGACTCTGTTTAAGAAAATGTCTCTAGGCATATAGATGAAAGCACTGCATCCTTGCAAAAGCATTACAAACTAGTGGGGGGGGGAATCTGACTTGGAAAACAATAATATTTGCATCATGCATTCAACCACAGACAAAATCACGCAGGGCAAGGAAGTAAATAAACTATTTCAGTAATTTATACCTTACCCCAGTATGAGCCAACTTTGTAACAAGACACCAAGGTCTGTCGATACGTATTTTGCTCTTCCTTTTCAGAGGCACTATGCCCAGGTTTGACTCTGTATCCATTTTTGAATAAATCTCCATGAGACTTCTTACGACGCCGGGTAGTTTTGTATGTTTCCGTCCGTGTACCCCCTGTGGGGTTGTGATAGACCAAAATCTTGCTGGGAATCATCGCAGCAGAGCTTCAGGGTTAAGGGAGGGGAATTCAAAATTTACCCGAAAAGGTGTTTCCTCCAAGGTGTGGGCAAAATTTGCCGGAGTGTAAAGTCTCTTCCCCCCACTACACACTAAAAAGTAAGGAGCATAAAGGAAGAGAGGTTGCTGAGAATCAGCCACTCATGCTGGAATATTTTAAGTTGTGAAATAATTAGGAAGACTGCATATTCTGAATTTGATATTGTTACCAAAAATAATTTTAAAATGGCACAAGCAAAGAAAGGAGGGGGGAGGTAGTGCCTGGAAGAGGGAGAAATAGAACAAATTTCTATCCCAAATTGTGCTCTCTAAAACGCAGAGAACATCACGCAAACAGGGACCAAACTGCTATGGCAGAGAGACTTGCTGTGCAGATGCTCCTCTTGTTTGTGTGCTACCCCAGGGCTTAAAAGGCATCTCCTATCCGGATATTGCCATATAAGCTTCTTTCGTTTCCCCTCCAACCTGCGTCCTCCCCAGGAGGAGAAAACAGAACAGATTACCGTTCCGGCAAAAAGGAGATGCTTTGATCCACAAATCCACAGGCCCACCCACAATGCCACAAAATGTATTTGGTTGTCACGGAAATTGTTCGTTTGACAGCATTACATGCCCTATCTCAGGTTAAAGCCTGCGCACTGCAGAGAGGTCATGTAATCAGCCAACTCTTACAGGATTTAGTCCTTATGAATTGGGGAGGGATGTGTGTGTGTTGTGTGTGTGTTGTGGGGGGAAACCTTCAACTAATCCTCAGTTAACGACAACTGGAATACCAAATATTTTAAGCTATAACAAGGAGTGGCTAGAAATAAACAGTATTCAATTGAGTTTTGATAGATGGTATTTGCAATCTCTTGTTTCCACCTAAGGCCTTACCCCAACCCATTCAGGTTAAGAAAATGATAGTGAAAAATTATTATTTTTTAATGAATGCTTGTTTTGCACAAAAGAAAAGAAACAAGGCTCCCCACAGCTGTCAGATGCTATGGCTTATGCAATCCATTATGAATTCAAACACAGTGGGGGTTTTTTCTTCTTAATCTCCACTTTCACATAAAAGCTGTCATCCCAACCCCCAAAAGCTGGGCTAATTCAGAGGATTGCTTATCCTTACATCTGTTTCCGTTAGCAAAAGCAAAAGAGGTCTATCAGTGGCTATTTAACATTCTAGCTAAACGAAACATCCTTGTTCAGAGACAGCTCAGGCATCCTGTCTCCCCCATGTGATTAGAATTGTTTGCAGGAGATCAAGCGCATGTCTGTTATCCATGCCCCCTCCATTGCATATCTCTTGCCCAGCCCCGCTGACCTCCCTACACTACACTACGAACATCAGCAGCTGGGAGCCTTCTGTACTCCTGAAGCTCCCCCCCCATCAGGGCTCTAAGGCTCCCCACCACTAAAATTCACCATTTAGCACATGAAGGGCTGTGAAGCCAGGCACAGGATATGCTGGGCGGAGACAACCAACACCCACTTCTTTCTTTAATGCAGTTCCAATTGCAGGAATTGCCAACATGGTGCCTTTCAGTTGTTGGATTGCAACTCTCAGCATCCCTGACCACTGGTTCTTTTGACTGGGGATGATGGGAGCTGGAGTCCAATGTCATCTGGAAGGCTGCCCCTGCTAGGAAGTAAAGGAAAACGAGATGTTCCTTCTCAGCAAGCTAACCTTGCAACAGAGGTAGGTCTTTTTAAAAAGCCACCCACCAACTAGTACAACTTTCTGGAAAGCACATTTGCTTCACAGAAAGTCGTACGTCAGCATGACTTTTCTATTTTTATCTGGCTGCTGCCAGCAACATAGCCCTAAACCAGGACCAGGCTCTTCAGAGAGGTTTTAACCTATGGACAGGACAGAATGTCAAGAAGGAAAGGAGGACGAAGGTCAGGGGCAAAGCCTGGATTATGTTACAAGGCACCATTCGGATGAAGATGACCAGAGGCATCTCCTGTAAATCACAGAGAACTAGTCACAAGGAGAGGATGGATGGATGGATGGATGGATGGATGGATGGATGGATGGATATACAAATTAGAGCAATGTGGTTGGGTCGGTTCGATATATACCTTGGGAAACTGGGCTGTAATCAAAATGGAGTTCCAATCCTACTTCTACAATGGACTCAGATGAGTGGCCTAAGGCATTCCTCTTCAGTTAGTGGGCTATTGCCCACAAGAGAGCCATACCTCCAAGCTTCTGGTGAATCACACTACTAGTGCCACTATCATCTTTTCCCTTTTTGTTAGGGATGTGTGTGTGTGTGTGTGTGTGTGTGAGAGAGAGAGAGAGAGAGAGAGAGAGAGAGAGAGAGAGAGAGGAGAAAAAGAGAGAAATAGATAAATAGATAAAGCAACCCACAATAACCTTGGATCTGAAGAGGTAAAATACTGTTGGTCTAAGCAATGAAGTGGGGCAGTAAATGTTATGTGTAACGTTTTCCATTTCACAAAGGTTATTAGTAACATTTAACAGATGCCAGATATAAATACAGTATTTCGCAAGCTGGGCAGTTTTCAGTATTATTTACTGAATTCATGTAAAGCAAACATGCTTTTATTTCAGATCACCCTCTAGGGCAGCCTTTCTCATCCTTGGGTCACCAGAGGTTTTTGAACTACAACTCCCATCATCCCTGAGTACTGGGCCTGCTAGTTAGGGATGATGGGAGTTGTAGTCCAACAACAGCTGAGGAGCAAATGTTCCAGGGCATTAAAAAAAAAATCAAGTGTGAATTGGACATTTTCAAATTCAAATTATAATCCATGCAATCTGCATAGCCATTTTCTAATTCTACGTGTCCCCCCCAAACCTCCCCCAGCAACCCTCCCCTCGTCACTAAGGGTTCATGATTGCTCTTCCACATCTTAAAACTGCCCACACTGTTTCATATTTATTCTGAAGTTCATTCACACTGAGTTCAATGGAATTTATCACAACTACACATGCACACAATTGAAACCGAATTCAACAACATAATAATTATGTCTTGCCCTTCCAAACTTTCAGGACACATACATAGTACAATTTATATCTTATCTGAACAGGGCTGGATGCCTGCCTCTAACCATGAGTTGCAGGGATTATTCATTAGAATCAAGCACTACTTTTCAAGAAGTTCCTCCCTCTTGTGTAAAACTGAGCAGGTAGCTTCTTCTTCTTTTCAAATCAACTTAATAATTGCCTAAATTATTTATTAGAAGCAGCATTTGGCATAGCAACACTCAGCTCAACTTTAGAAATATTTGCAGCAGCATACACAAATCAAATACCGGCAAATCTTTTTTGTACTTCATCAAAACTTCCTATGAAAAGGAACATTCATTATGGTTGAACAACTGTTTAAATTCCTGCTTTCTCGTGGCTCCAAATATGTGACTTTTGTACTTTGGCAAAACTGTGTTCCTGGAGAACTGGTCATTCTCCTACCTATATGAAATGACCAATTTCCATAAAGCACAGTACTGTCCGGGCTCAGAAAAGAAGAGTAACAAGCAATATGCTTGGTGGTTGCAGGAATTTGTGCGCACACACACACACACGCACAAGCACACATATATAATTTTATTTTATTTTTACAAACAAAACTGGCACTGCGAAGTAGTTCTGCCCTCTAAGGTCACTGATGGCCCCCTCCCCAAAGCCTTTCCATACGTACAACTGAGAAAATATTCCTTCTGTGTCTGCATATTGTACGATCTCCAAGCTACAAATGTCTTTTTCTGTAAATACCACCATTTTCTGGAGTGTGAAGTTGTGGCACCATTTTTGTGTCCTGAAGGACACACTACCCATATCGCAATATCCAGAGAAGGGCATAGGATGTGAAGGGAAAACTGAAGGGAGGTGGAAGTCAGTTGGTTACTGTTGTAGTGAGGCAGCTGAAGAAAGAGGAAATCAGTGACAGATAGGCATTAAGAAAAAGCAGAGGGGCAAATGAAAACCAAGGGTTTTTTTTTTTTATTAACAGAGAGTCTGACTGCTAACACCCTGCTAGTACTGAAGACCATTGACAGGGTGGTAGGAATGGGAGTCCCTCCAGTTTCTGACGAGTGAAAGAAAATGAGACTTGTTCTGATCCACAAACCTATGTGTTTTTTCTTTGGAAGCCCTATGCGGCTCCTGGCAGTACAGCCTGGCTTCGCCCTCCCCAGGCTCGATACCTGGAGAACTCCGCCTACCTCAGCCAATTGCCTAATCCCACCTGAGGGAGGTGTTGACAGGGGATCGGGCCAGGTAAGGGGAGGGACCACCCTGCCCACACAGTAGAGGGTGGATCTTACCTGGGAATTATCAGTTGGCTCCAGAGCTTCTCCCACCCTGCCCTCCCTCAGTTAAGCCTTCTTTTGCAGGTTAACCTCTTCTCCACAAGTATGAGGGTACTGCTACGTCAGGGTCGCCATTGAAGGGCCAGAAAGGAATTTTCCTGCATTGGCGGGTTTTGCCTTCCTGTAGCAAAACGTCACAACTTTGATGGTTTCAGGCCTTGGGCGGAATCCATAGTCTATCTTCCCTAAATGGTGGGGGGCGTGAAGCGGTGACCCCCTCCCTGCAGCAGCGATCCCAGGGTTCCCCATTAAAGGGGTTTTGAGGGGAGGCATTGGCCATAGGCTGAGAGGTCGTCATTGCTCTCCCCTGTGACGGAGGCGAAACGGGGGGCGGGGGGGGCGGGCTCTCTGCTTGAACATATGTTCTCCAGAGCCAGCCCAATCCCCACACATTCTGGATAACCCTGATATCCCCCAGATCCCCGGCTGGGGACTGGGAAGGATAAACGCCCAATGCCTAAGCCAAGGTCTCCCCACATCTGAATCTTAATAAAGTTGTGGCCAATTTTAATCCCATAGCACGTTGTCTTGAGTCATTATTCCACTCGGGAGTCGCCTGGGGTTGGGGGGACCCCGCCTGTCCATGTAAATAGGGGTGCATGCAAAAGATGCAAGGGAGCAGGAACAAATGAAGGAAGGTCCTGGTGCTTAATTTCTCAGACCTCCCCACTTTTGCTGTAGAAAATTAACGCAGAGTATCCAGAGGCCTATCCCCAGGATGAGCAGGAGATGACAGTGTGCAGCCGTCAGAGCGAATTGTTTGGAGGCAAGAAGCAGCAAGGGGTGGAAATGGGGCCAGTTATTTAGCTCCTGCTTCCTCAATAGCATCATGCGAGATGACTCGAAGGTTCACTAGCTGTCACTCTTAATCATTTTAGATTAGAGCCTGTTAAGTTAACTATTCAGTGTCAAAAGCATTTAAGGGCCAAACTAGACACGATGGGGGCAACTACATGAATTCATCCACGTGTCTTCTTTTTTATTTTTTAATAAAAAGGAGCAGTGTGGGTGAGGGGACCTGAGCCCGCGTCCCTATCTACGTGCACTCAGTTGCTTCAACAGTTTTCACTGCCTAGTCCAGCTTTCTTGCAGTAGCGGTGATAAGCTGGGGAAGAAGTACGGTACTTTAAAAAGCAACAGAGCACAGCAAGGTAAGACAGAATGGAGAGGAAGGTTTGGCTTCTCTCACCTGTATGGTCCTATCTTCTCCTCACTACTCTCTTGCCTTGCATATATTTGTGTTGTTTTACGTGTTTTGGATTTTGGAAACTGCCTCGAAATATCTGATGAATGGTGGTATAGAAATGTTTGAAATGTATGCATACATACACGGGGTTTTTCAAACTTGGGTTCCCCAGCTGTTGTTAGACTACAACTCCCATCACCCCTAGCTAGCAGGACCAGTGGTCAGCATTGCCCTCTCATGTCTAGTTAGCTCTGGCCTCAGGCAGATGCATGTTTTCAGCAACTTTGCTGAACATTTTGCTGGCGATGATCACAACTCAGTTGTGATCAGTGTAGAGAGCTCCAAGCTGTTGGAGAAGGTACAGTGGAACCTCGGGTTGCGGAAGTAATCTGTGATGGAGGCATGCCTGCAACCTGCAATGTTCATAACCTGCAGTGGCGCATCTGCGCACTCACGTGGCGCGATCTGGCGCTTCTGTGCATGCACGAGCAGTGAAACCCGGAAGCAACCCTTTCTGGTACTTCTGGGTTTCCTGAGGTCCACACATAGCTGTCAAATTTCAGATTTGAAAATAAGGGATCAGCAGCCTCACCTATCCCGGGGACAGTCTACGGGATATCTAACAATCCGGGATAGCAGCGGGAAGCAGTGGGAAATGGCACTGGAATAAGGGAATTTCCCGCAAAAAAAGGAATGGTTGACAGCTATGGGTCCACAACCTGAAAACATGTAACCCAAAGCGTTTGTAACCCGAGGTACCACCGTAGTTAAAAAAGAAAGGGAGACAGAATGCCTGTGTGTGTGGCTGCAGATGTTGTCTATTCACCTTACGTTACCACACACATTCTGAACACATACTCTCAACCACATTCTTCCCACAACTAGTCAGGCAGAAGCTACTACATAGGTCTAGAGTTGAATCTAGGCAGTCATGGTGAGCAATGAAACTGCCGGTGCAATGTGGCAGGGATATCCTAGATAGCTGAGGAATGGGGCTGTGTTTTCTCTCGAATTACCATATTTTTCTGTCTATAAGACTCCCCCATGTATAAGACACCCCCTATTTTTGGGGACTCAGATTTAAGAAAATGAAGGGAGATGACCCAGAGTATAAGATGCCCCCTAATTTTTGACATTATTTTTTAGGGGAAAAGCCTAGTCTTATACATGGAAAAATACGGTACCTCAGTAGCCAGAGGACAGGAAAGCAATGCCAGGATGCGCACCAAAAATACTGAGGGCAGGAGGAGGTTCATAAAGGTTCTGGACTCCCTCCCCACCAAAATGAAACAAAAACAAAAGCCCAGAAACTTTCACTCTTAAAAAATCAAAACTTGTGGCAATTTCGAGCGACACCAGCACTGTCTGACTCAGAGAACAATTCCTCCAAGACCCTGCCTCCAATGCTATTAGTCACTTTATGACATCTGCCTGGCTTGAGGTCTGCAAAACTCTTTGTGACCTTAGAGATTCAGCTGCAGGTGCTGAAGTGTCACAGTTTTTCTGGCTGCCATTGGCTTAGCTCTGCTGACATCACAATCTTTGCTGGTCTGATGTCACAAACGGGGCATGTCACATGCCATCTCAGGTCAGACTACTGACTGCTTACTCGCAGTTGAACACATATTGTACTGTGCTCTGTTACTGATACAAGAGAGAGACTAATTACTACCCAGCTTTTCTTACTGCTGGTGCATAAGCAGGCAAGAGCACAAGGTGATAGAGGGATGAATCTCAGGAGAATGGGAATAGAGGTGAACACCAATGGGGAAAACAGGCGTGATGGGAAAGGTAAGCAAACAAAGAGGCTGGAAAATATGGATGTTGGGTAGCAGAAGTATTCTGAAGGTGTCCAGATAACCAAACAGACAAGGTCAAAATGTGGCCTTTGCCCAAAGGCACAGGGCTGATCCAGGGATCAGATCCTTAGGAGGGAACTAATGGATTGCTTGAGTGGATGGAATTGTGCTGGAATCTGGGAAACATCAATGGTCACAGTGTCCTTGCGGATCCTCCCACTGTAAGACCCATCATAGAACATCTGCCCAACCCAGATGTGCCACAACTCCCACCTGGACCAGCCAACATGGGGAATGGTCAGGGATGAAGGCAGCTGTAGTCTAACAATATTTGAAGGGCACTACATTGAGGAAGGGACGCGGGTGGCGCTGTGGTTAAACCAACAGAGCTTAGGACTTGCCGATCAGAAGGTTGGCGGTTTGAATCCCCGTGATGGGGTGAGCTCCCGTTGCTCTGTCCCTGCTCCTGCCAACCTAGCAGTTCGAAAGCACGTCAAAGTGCAAGTAGATAAATAGGTACGACTCTGGCGGGAAGGTAAACGACATTTCCGTGCGCTGCTCTGGTTCGCCAGAAACAGCTTAGTCATGCTGGCCACATAAAGTGAGATGAGCGCCGCAACCCCAGAGTCGGTCACGACTGGACCTAATGGTCAGGGGTCCCTTTACCTTTACATTGAGGAAGACACCAATTTCCACACAATCAAGATCAGTTACAAAAAGAAAAGGGAGTGAATTTCTCTGGCTAGCTACTCTTTCCCTTTTGATTATTATAATGCCCCCCTCTTGTCTCCATGAAAAGGGTCTGCTTTTGTGCCATATGTGACAGTTTGAAAAGGACATTTCATTCTCATTCATCTCTGTCCCTTTCTCTCCATTATAGCTTTTTTAAATCACCTAAAGGATTCAAGTGGTTGTTCAGCTGTTTGGTGACAACAAAAATCCGCTGTCTGCACTTTCATGGATTATAGCATTGCATAATCTTTTTTTTTTCCAGAAAAGAGAGAGAGTTTGCCTAACTGCTCTCTAATCTTTCCTTGTATTTATTCCCACTAATGCTCTCTCTTGGGGTAAAATTATGAAATAGTATTCAGAAAGAACATTCCATTGCTCCTCTTTCTGAAGGGTGCTTTCTGTATGGAGCACAAATGCCAAAAGCAAGCAAAGTCTTAAGAACAGCAGAACAGAAATGAAACATATGCAGAGGTTCTCACATAAATGTTTAAATTTTATTTTATTTTGTTGATTGATTTAATTGATATACCCCCCTATACCCAGAGATCTCATCTTAAAGATGTAAGTATTTTGAAACTACTACTGCAGAAACATGAACAGGGGACCTGAATGGATGACTACTATTTGATTCCTCTCAATCTACCCAGATCTGCCTAGATTGTTTGTGGAGTGGAATGCACAGGGCAAGGAGTCAACCAGAATGCAGATCATGATCTACACTATAAATCTAAATCTTTTGGAGATTTACCATACAGTGGTACCTTGGGTCACATACGCTTCAGGTTACAGACTCCGCTAACCCAGAAATAGTACCTTGGGTTAAGAACTTTGCTTCAGGATGAGAACAGAAATCGCACAGCGGTGGTGCAGCGGGAGCGGGAGGCCCCATTAGCTAAAGTGGTGCTTCAGGTTAAGAACAGTTTCAGGTTAAGAACGGACCTCTGGAACGAATTAAGTATGTAACCAGAGGTATCACTGTAGACTGTCAAGGATTTCTGAGACCCAATTGTTTAAGAATAGCAATAACAAATCAACACCTGCTATCTAAATTAAGCTCATGAAGTGAAGAAAGCTAATCAGGAGTGGTCTTTTGTGTGTGATTTAGCTGAGATACCTGCACTGCAGGGGGTTGGACTAGATGACCCTCAGGGTCCCTTCCAGCTCTACAATTCTATGAGTCTATGAATCAGAGCAGCCTGGCACAGTGCTATTGCAGCATCTAATTCCCCTTGCTAATGTCCCTCACCCACTGAAATTGTTTGCTTAGGTTCCAGTGAGCTAGATCTGTGATCTTTGATATGCGCATTCTCAAAATAAACTGGGAGGAGGGGTAATTCATAAAATTCACCCTCTATTAGTTCAATTTAGATTTTTTAAAACATTGATGGGGGAGGGGAAAGACGAGCAACTCCTGTTGGTGCTGACCTTTAAAGCCCTAAATGGTCTTGGCCCAGTATACTTGAAAGAGCGTCTCCACCCCCATCATTGTGCCCAGACACTGAGGTCCAGCTCTGAAAGCCTTCTGGTAGTTTCCTCACTACGAGAAGTGAAGCTACAGGGAACCAGGCAGAGGGCCTTCTTGATAGTGGCCCCTGCCCTGTAGAACGCCCTCCCAACAGATGTCAAGGAAATAAACAACTATCTGACTTTTAGAAGACATCGGAAGGCAACCCTGTATAGGGAGGGTTTTAATGTTTTATCTTTTACCGCATTATTATTATTATTATTATTATTATTATTATTATTATTATTATTTGTTGAGAGCCGCCCAGAGTGGTTGGGGAAACCCAACCAGATGGGTGGAGTATAAATAAAAATTAAATTATTATTATTATTATTATTATTATTATTATTATTATTATTATTATTCAGACCTGACCTGTTTCAGGATTACCCTTCCACTGGGACACTATAATACATTTTCAGGTGAAATAAATATAAAACAAAATACCATATTACTTATTACAAAGATTTTTTACAGAAACATATGTCAGAACAAAAACTGTATCTAACAAGCCAAATTAAAAACAGAACAAACATCTATACAACAATCCCTGAAATTAATGATATGAGGTGTTCTTAACAACTCTTTAAAATAATATCTAGATTGTAGATGGTCATGATATAGCCACATATCTATACAGTGGAACCTTGGAAGTGGAACACCTTTGAACTTGAATGTTTCAGCTCCCGAATGATAGAAAACCAGAAGTGATTGTTCTGATTTTCGAATGATTTTTGGAAGCTAAACATCTGGCACAGCTTCCACAGCTTTCAATTGGCTAGAGGACGCTCCTGCAGCCAATCAGAAGCCATGTTTTCAAACTGTTCCAGGAGTTTAATGGACTCCCGGAATGGATTAAATTTGAAAACCAAGGTACGACTGTATATGAAAGAATGCACAAAGATGAGAAAATAATCATCTAGCAGCTTCTGTCAAGTGCATAAACCACCCTAGTAACACTTACACTGGGGAACAATTTTTTTGTTGCATTGAACACCTGCAGTTGTTCTAACCTAATTTTGATGTGCTGATTTCATATCTGAAGTTGGTTTTGTTCTGTAAGCTCTAGTTTTTTTGCAATTCATGTTTTTCACTTTTCACCATAACCATTGTTTTTCACAATGCAAGAATTCAATATTTAATTAAACACATAGCCAAAGTAGTACAATATGAGTATAAATGTACGTGACTTATAAAGCATTGAACATAACATGTATAGCATTGAAAATGACATGTATATCTATGTACAGTTGGAGGTATGCAAAAAAATGTATATTCCCTTAGGATACACAGTATACCGGGGAACAATTTTCCCCCCATTTTCTTTTGCATGAGATTTTTCAACTGTTCTTATATGTTTTTTCAATGCTGATTTCAAATCTGAAATCGATTTTTGTGTACATGCTATAGTTATCTTTCAATTTACAACTTTTGCCGATATGTCATATTTACACTGGGGATAAGTGGACACTGACACGTTGATCTACCATGGTAATTATTGTTTTGCAAACTTATTTTTTCTTTATTTTTACAGTTTTGTAACCTAAATATTTGTATTTTTCAGATCGGACCATGGCTTCTTCAAGTAGACAAAAATGTGTAAACAAGCCTGATTCCTTTTTTTATGTATGTGGCTGCTACGAACTTCCTCGTCAAAGACACAATATGGGGGGAAAGAAGTGGGGGGGGCATGCCCATGGTTTGCTGGAGCAAGAGTGTGATGATGCCAGAATAAGCACAGCATGTCGAACTAAGCTGTGTGTGCTGAGTTTCAGTTTTCTGGGTCATATGGAAAGATCTGAACCACTTTGGAGGCTGACTTTGAGTATCCTGCTTTGAAGAAGAGGTACAACAATGTTTCATTCTCAGATTTATCCAGTAAGCAGGATGTCCTGAGCTACATGTAGCCACATGTCTTTGTTCTAGCTCATTAGGAAGTATCCTAACTGTTTCAATATCCCAGGCCAGCTGGCCTAAGTGTTTTGGAGTTTAGGATTAGTCCAGAGTCCTTCTATTCTAGGTCCGTAAGTGACTCATGAATGCATTTGTTCTGAACACATACTTCACTTAATTTTACTGAAGGCTATAAGACTTATTCGGGATGCGGGTGGCGCTGTGGGTTAAACCACAGAGCCTAGGACTTCGGCAAGGTCGAAGGTTGGCGGTTCGAATCCCCGTGACAGGGTGAGCTCCCATTGCTTGGTCCCAGCTCCTGCCAACTTAGCAGTTCAAAAGCACGTCAAAGTGCAAGTAGATAAATAGGTACCACTCCGGCGGGAAGGTAAACGGTGTTTCCGTGTGCTGCTCTGGTTCTCCAGAAGTGGCTTAGTCATGCTGGCCACATGACCCGGAAGCTGTACACCGGCTCCCTCGGCCAATAAAGCGAAATGAGCGCCGCAACCCCAGAGTCGGCCACGACTGGACCTAATGGTCAGGGGTCCCTTTACCTTTTTATAAGACTTATTCATGGCAAAATTCCTCCATGTTTAAAGAGTAAAAAAAGTAAGGAGATCTAACATAAGGGAACATGGCATAAAGCATATCAGTTGTTTGTTTTTAAACCCAAACAGCAGCTTGCCACTCATAATTTATGGTATAAGATATAAAGTTCCCTGTTCCCTAAAATGTTGTTAGGAGACTAGCACTGCCCCAGCTCCTGCCAACCTAGCAGTTTGAAAGCACACCAGTGCAGTAGATAAATAGGTACCGCTGTGGTGGGAAGGTAAACAGCATTTCTGTGCACTCTGGTTACCATCCTGTTGCGCCAGAGGTGGTTTAGTCATGCTGGCCACATGACCCGGAAAGCTGTCTGTGGACAAACGCTGGCTCCCTCGGCCTGAAAGCAAGATGAGCACCACAACCCCATAGTCGCCTTTGACTGGACTTAACTGTCCAGGGGTCCTTTACCTTTACCTTTTTTATTACAACATGGGCTCCCTCATTATGGGCAGTGATGGTCTCTCAGGACATTATGGCGTCCTGAGAGAGGGCAAAATTTGATTACCACCCACCATGGGCATAGCCAGGATTTTTGTTCGGGGGGCAGTCTTTTGTTCAGGGGGCAGAACCTCAGATTTGTATTGGTTATTATTAAGGGGGGCAGCTGGCCCCTGACCATGCCCATGCCCCCCCCAAAATATTGAGTAGGTACCCACATAACCACTGCCTTGAGGCACATCTCTGGGAGAAGAAAAGGCAAATGAGTAAACCCCAAGCAAATCTGGAGTGGAGTCCCTGAAACAGTTGAGTGGTGCCTAGTACGCCTCCTTCTGGCAACGGCTGCAGCCAAGCTGGTGTCAAATGTATAGTTTTGCTTTCATTTTGACCACATCAGTGCAGCCTAGAGAGGGGGGTGTCTTGTCATTTGAGCAGCCCAGGGCCTCCATACATGCTGTCCTGGCTTGTGCCTTAGAGAGGTCACAACACAGGAGGCATCAGTTACAAGTTACCCGTGTCTGCAGCCGCAGCAGGCGCTGTGATTCTCCAGTGGTTTGACTTCATATCCAGAAGCACACTCCATTGTCTCTCAAGACAGGTGGATGCCAACAACAACCTGTTGTTTTTATTATTATTAATTATTTATTGTTGTTGTTATTGTTATTATTTTGCGCCCCTTGGCTTGGTGCCCTGTGCGGGGGAACTGCTCACACCACCCTAGATCTGGCACTACTTATGGGTATGATTTCCCCTTTACTTCGGTGGTTGGCTTTAACCAGAGTTCAGCTTGATAGGTGTGCATTGACGCTAACCGCGTTATCCCAATATTGGTTCTTAACCAGGCTTTGCAAAGCTGCTTCAGAGATTGCACTCACAAACTCTGGGGGGTTACAAGGACAATATTGGATAGCACCACTGCAAAGTTAACCATGTCTCTTCTCTAAAGCATGCGCCCACACAGGGGTGGCCTGTCTCATTTCACCACCTGAGGCAAAATGGGAAGGTGCCACTTCTCCCTGCCCAAGCCTCACTTTCCAGGGTTATGCAGCAGGGTCTCCTGGTGAGATCTCGCGAGAGTTCAGTGAGATCTCACAAGATCTTGTGGAAGCAGCAGCCACAGCTGTGTGGCCCTGGCAGTGGCAGCAGTAGCAGGTAGGGTGCCCATGGAGGCACCACCCCATTGGATTCTGCCTCCCGATGTGGGAAGCCGGCCCTGAGCCCAGCAAATATTCTTCGTTTCCTACCTAACTTTAAGACACACTGGGAATATGTTTGATTAGATCCCTGAGCTACAGGATGTGCATAGACAGGAGGCCTGGGCAGAGAATTGTGCGGGATTTTATCTTTTTGCACCGGGATTTGAGAGTACAGCATAACAAAAGGAACAGAAACCTGTCAGCTAAAATCTGTTTTGTAGGTCACAGGCTTTTTCAGGCCCTTTATAAGCCTACAATGAACCTCATACACTGAACATGCTTTCTCATATTTCAACTTGCTAGTATTATTCCCTTTGTCTCAAGCAATTAGCTGTGTCAGTGCAACTACTCCATGCTTTACACAACTTAATAAAGATAAAAGCAGTTTGTTTCTGGTGGCAAAGTCATGTCTCAGGATGGCCACTAGATGGCAGAAGCACACAATTCTTTAAGCCACATAAAGATGGAAAGGAAAAAGCAAGTTTTGTGGCCACTTCTAACATCTGCAGCTATGGAATCAGCAGAACAGAATTAAGACGGATCCTCAAGCTAGTGAATACAACATTAATGTTATGAAGCTCATAATTATTATTGTATGTCAGTGTTACTACTACAAAACTAGATGCTACCAAAAAAAAAAAAAGCTGCTAAAAATTCTGTGCTCAGTGAATAAAATTATCTCTCTTTAACAGCAACCTAACAGAGAAATTTTCTGGGATGCAGGTGGCACTGTGTTCTAAACCACAGAGCCTAGGGCTTGCCGATCAGAAGGTCAGCGGTTTGAATCCCTGTGATGGGGTGAGCTCCCGTTGCTCGGTCTCTGCTGCTGCCAACCGAGCAGTTCGAAAGCATGTCAAAGTGCAAGTAGATAAATAGGTACCGCTCCGGCGGGAAGGTAAATGGCATTTCTGTGTGCTGCTCTGGTTCGCCAGAAGTGGCTGGCCACATGACCTGGAAGCTGTACTCTGGCTCCCTCGGCCAGTAAAGCAAGTTGAGCGCCGCAACCCCAGAGTCGTCTGCGACTGAACCTAACGGTCAGGGGTCCCTTTACCTTTACTCACAGAGAAATTTAGCAGGTGAAACAGATATATAAAGTGATGGGGATTGGGGGGGGGGGGGAGAGATATTCACCTACTAAAGTTCAAGATACAGAGCCAGTTTAACCATAGGGGCACACTATGTGTCTGCCTAGGGAAGCGAAGTTTTTAGTGCAGCCGCATCTGAAGGGCAATAAAATTCAAAAGGCACCAAACAATGGTGCTGGTGATGCAAGGAGGAGTCAGCAACAGCCAGTTCCAGCAGTCTGCATTTTCCAGAATGCAGAGTCAATGACACCATTTTATCCCAATGGAACAAAACCTCCTAAATGGGTCTTTCTTAGAGACACAGTGGCGCCTGCTTCAGAGCTCTCCTGAGAGCCAAAGAGGCCTGCAGCAGTGGTAGTGATGAAGCTGGTGTGGAACCGGTTACCATTTTCCAACATGCTGCCATGCCAACATATTGTTGGGACACAGCAAGGAGGCAATGGTTTTGATGGAAGTTGTACTCTGGAATCACTTGAAGGCAAGCTTCTTGGAAGTACCTGAGAAACTCCTCTGATAACAGCAACAAACCTCCAAGTGTCAACATGAAGAATCATAATGGGCAGCAAACTGATTTCCTAATCAGTTTTTCCCCCTCTCCTTTCTTGCAGAGGAAGCCCATTCCCTTTTCCAGATAAAAAAAGGATGCTTAGGATTGCACCTCCTCACAGTGGAGAAGGTTTCAGCTGCCTGCGGCCTGATCCTGCCTTTTTCTTGCTTGTGTGAAGCATGGACGGCTCACTAGACTGGTTGTCTTGCAAAACCTCTGGAACTCAGCGAGACTTGCTTATATGTGCTTAGGCAGGTGCAGCCAGTGATCACGGTCTGGTCAGTCTAGCAGAACTTTTGAGGGGCAGAGGAGACAGCTGTGAGCCACCCCTGCAGGAGAGGAGGCCATCCCTCAGGCAGGCTCTCTTACACCAGGGCCAGCTACAGCTTCTCTCCCTTTGCTTCAGTGTGTTGGGGAAATTGCGCAACACCCCCCCCCCAAGTTGCCACCAGTCTGCCTCGGTTTGTGTTTCTTTCGGAGGGAGGGGGCAGACTCAGTACCTTTCTCTCGGTGCCAATTACAAGTCATCGAGAACGCAATACCAGTAGCCAGCATCTTGCAAACCCACACACAATTAAGAAAAACGCTGTTTACTTACCCAGCCAACTTCTGTTTAAATACACTGAAACGAACACTGGAGGGACTGTGAAGAAATCTACCACCGAGTTTACTTCCAGCCAGAACCATAGCTTGTCGTTGGCTGCTATGAACTGGGGAGGGAAATGAAGAGGATAAGGATACTGGTTCTTGTAGGGGGGTGGGGTGGGGGGGTGGGGATTCCTTATGAAAGATACAACAGATTTTCTGTTTGTCCCTTGGCAATAATTAAGGCATTGTTTCGTGACCTCTAATTAAAATACACCTGCTTATTCATTTTAATTCATTAATTAATTGACTAATTCGTGTGTTTTTTTAAAAAATAAACCTGTTTTTTAAGGGTGCACTCTTCCCACCCGAAGAACCCTTTGTAAAATACATTTTCATGTAAAATACATGAAGATACAATTGCAAACATGCACACAAAAACTCCCCAGCAGTGAAAGGTTACCCCCCCCCATGCAACTGTATGATGTGTTATCTGTGGCAAGGGGCTTACCCTCACCCTGACTATTGGGTGGACTGGCCCTGTCTGGTGCCTTTAGACCTCCCCCCACCCCTCTATCCTTGGGTTGAAAGTGAAAACTGGTTTGGATTTTTGGTCCAATGCAAACAAACAAAAAATCACCCTTTGGGGGTACTACTTAAATCGCCTTTCTCACATTTTACTCCAGTTCAAATTCAGTGCTCAGTTGAACATGGAAGCCTTTACACTCCATTGGCTTGCAATTTTTAAATGTTTAAAAGCTAACAAAATAAAATGGTTAAAATGGCATTCTTCACATGAAATAAGACTTGAGCTGAGCACCAACTCTTTACTGCTCAGGACCACAGAACCTCAGAGACCACCTCTCTTCATATGAGCCTACCCGGATCCTGTGATCGTCAGCTGAGGCCCTTCTTCGTGTGCCTCCTCCGTGAGAGGTATGGAGAGTGGCAACACGAAAATGGGCCTTTTCTGCAATGGCTCTCCACTTGTGGAATGTTCTGCCCAGGGAGGCTCACTTCACACCTTCATTATACACCTTTAAGTGCCAGGGACCAGGCCTTTGGCTGACTAACATCCTATATCCTTTTAAATGTGTTTGTGGGAGTGGTAGGGGGTTATTGGTTTGCTTTGTTTTTGTTCTTATTTTTATTATGTACTTGGTGTTTTTGTCTTGTTTTTGTGTGTGTGTGAATCGCCCTGAAATCTACAGATGCAGGGTGGTATAAATATTTTAATGACAATGATAATAATAATATGCTTTGACAAATATCTGTTACACCAAAAGGAATGGGTGGGGCAGGGTGGGTGGGTGGATGGGGAGAATGTATCAAGTAACCAGGCAGCTCCCTATCCAGACAATGGGATTAATTTGTCTACTCTGTAGCAGGTGCCACCAACCCATAAAGGCTTTCAATGGTTCCCCTGGGAAGGTGCCCTGGACTCTGAGCTTTCATGGGGGGGGGGGAGTTTCCAGCCCACCTAGGAAGAAAGTTATGGGTCAAAATTTGCAGGTACCTTCTAAATGTGAAGTGAGAGTAAGTGTGGTGTGTCCACCTGGTATATTTTTTTCCTAGTACTGAAGAATGCTCCCTGTTGCTATTAGCTGATGCTGGAAAGCACTGGCGGAGGAAGAAGAGTGCAGGGGGAGCGGACCGCCCCCGGCAGCGCGATCCCCAGGGTGCCATTGTGGCTGCCCCCCTGCAGGCGGCGCGCCCCGCCCCTGGAACGTGCGCCAGCCCCGCCCCCCTGCTCTCCGCCCCCGGTGCCGGAGCATGAAGCTCCACCACTGCTGGAAAGTGGAGACACAAAGGCTTGTTTCACTTTGTTGCAGGCTTAGGGCCTCCCAGGAAACCCAATGCGGGGGATAAGAGCTCTTGGGAATGTTAGTGCAGTGAGCCTCTCCATCCCATGCTCTGGTTGTAGATATGTGTAAACAAAACCATGCTGTATCACCGTTGTATTCATAGACATTCATTCCAAGGAAGCAAACTCTGGAATCTCAGGAGTATCCTGCTGCTATGAGATTGTGGTGCGTGCAGCAAGCACCTTTGGGAAGTTTTTAATGTTCAATGTTTTATTTTGCTTTTATATGTGTTGCAAGCTGCCCAGAGTGGCTGGGGCAATGCAGACAGATGGGCAGGGTATAAATTATCATTCTTATAAGCGACTGATGGTGGATGGAGTAAGATCTGCTACAAACACAGTGTGTGTGTGTGTGTGTGTGTGTGTGTGTGTGTGAGAGAGAGAGAGAGAGAGAGAGAGAGAGAGAGAGAGAGAGCACTGCTGTTGCACAATAAATCCATAAACCTCTTTATCATGGAGCAAAGGTTTATTGAAGCAATTCCTGTTCTCAACACGGCTAGAGAAAAGTCTTCCCATTCAAGGGCAATAGCCTATTTTATTTTATTTTATTTTATAAAAACCTTTATGGATGTGGTACGGTGGTACCTTGGTTTTCGAACATAATGCATTTGGAAGACCGTTCAACTTCCGAAACGTTCAAAAACTGAAGCATTTACTTCCAGAAGCATTTACTTACGGAAAACTCAATATGGAAGCACATTCAAACGAAAAGCTTTTGAAAACCGAAGCAGTTACTTATGGGTTTTCGCGTTTGGAAACCAAAATGTTCCGACTTCCGAGATGTTCAAAAATCGAGGTACCACTGTATTTTAATTTGACAAACTTGGCTTCCCAAATATAAACAAAAAATAAAAAGCAAACCCACCTACCACACATGAAAACCAATTTACTCAAAAGGTACTGGCAACTATGATGGCCTTCGTACACTTTTGTGCATCCATAGCAGTATGTTGCTGCTTGACACTTTTAGGCCGCTGGCTCCCCCCCCCCCCCCCCGGTTATCCCCACAAGTGCCTCTGGGGAAAAAACACTGTGGCACCTCACCCTCCCCTCAAGCCAAGCAATATGGAGATTTGCACTTACCCGCAAGCCGAAGTAGAGCAGGAAGAACACGTTGAAAGCCATGTCTATCTGTAACGTGAAATCTTTGTAGAAATTCTGGCAAGATTCTATTGGGCTATTTGAGAAAAGAAAAAAAGACCAGAGTAAACTAAAGGGAATGAAGTTTGCATATCAGAAGTATGGCAAAAGTAACGTCAGCTGGCCACTGTTAGCATTTCGATTAGAGAATGGACAGGATTCAGTCATTATACGCTGCTTCTGGCTCTTCCATTATTTCTAAAGCACGCAGGCATTGAAAGAAATAATAATATTTGGAACATTGTTTTCGTATTGTCAGCCATTCTTACTGTTCACCTGTTAGTTGCAACAGGTGAGCAGAAACATGCAGGCACTTTTAAGGAATGACAAGCAGGAAAATCTCTTAGGATTCCTCAATCCCTCATTAACCCTTAAAGAACTGGCTTCTTTCTACCGGGTACATAAAGCTATAACAGTTCAATCATCAAATTTGGGTTGCCAACTTTTTAGCAGGTCTTGTTCCTCTGCCTGTTACAGCAGGTGGCTCTGCAGGCAACAGTAGGTGCCTATGCATGCGAAAAGCTTCATCTGCTAATTCCTGCAGATTCAGCTGCTGCTAAAGGTACAAGAGCATGCCACACACACACCCCATTAGCTGGCAACCCAAAATCTAGCAAACGTGATTTCATTATAAAAAGTTTTGTGTATTTTGGATGAAACATCATCTTGTAAATCAGTAACACCAACAATTTCAGAAAGTTTTCTAAAAAGAGCCCCCACCAAATTAATGCCATCTTATATTACGCACTCCCCTTTCTGGTTAATGTAATATAAAAAGAGTTGCTTATGGATATTAGCAACTTGGGGGAGATACTTGTTTGCTTCTTTACAAATACAGTACCATGAATCTAGTAGAAAGAAGAGCATAGCCTGCTGTTAGAATTAATGCAGACCAACATAAATTAAAGGAGTAGAAGCAGGACTCTAAGGGTTAATTTTCACATGCAGATTTCAGATTCCCCTCTCTTTCTCAGGCAGCCTTGCAAAATCTTGTTTTGCTTTTTTTTAAAAGGGGCACATCCAACTCTCTAGCATACTCTATACAAACTGGTACTGTGGCATGCTTCAATAAAACAGATTGCAGCAAATTGAAAAATATGCACGTGTGTGTGTGTGTGTGTGTGTGTGTTGTGATTTATTTGTGATGGTCCTATGAGATGGTTGGAAAGACTGCAGATCACAGTCCCCAGGTTAAGTAGCATGTCCCAAGATTTGTGACAAGTTACCATTCAGTCAGCATAACCATACAGAGGTCAGGAATGATGCTTAGAAGTTACTTAATTCTGGGAAGGAGATGTAAAAAATACACGCTTGAGGTAACGGGAAGGAAAATGACAATTACGGAGAAATTCCATGACTCTTCTTTTTACAAATAAATCACTACATATATCATACCAGTTAGTATAGCGCTACATCTGAAGGTGCAAGGCTAAATTGCTAAACAAGCAAGGTTCTGTGCATTCTGAATGTTGCTGACCTAACTGAAGGCAGGGAAGGAAATTAGCTGGATTTTGAGGGTATTACACATGCAGCCAGGTTCCCATTTACTTGCAAACATCGCAGCTCAAACAAGTCCGATAATAGCATGCCCCCGCTTTATCCTCAGGCATGTTTATAGTTGCCAACATTTCCCTGAAGGGCAGTGACGCACAGTTCTAAGAAGACTTGGTAGCAACCAACGCCATATTCACAGTGTTTTGAAATACTACTTGCAAATGTTGCATCAAAATAATTAAACACGCAAGTCTTATAGAAAGAGTATCAATTGCAATAAATAAAGGACAAAACGGTATATTTGTGGTATTGTTGTTAGTATCTCACATTGTCTCGGTAGCAAAGCAACCGAAAATAAATCTTGCTTTAATACATTAGAGAAAATTGAGGAAACCAGAACAGGGGAAAACTTCTGCTTTCAGTCCTGTCCCCCCCCACACACACACTTTTCCCGGAGTATGCAGAATGAGAGTCAGGCATCTCACCCACTTCCAGGTCCTCCAAGTATCTGAAAACCATGGACCTGGCAAGGGATGAAATGTGCAAGCTCCCACATTGTCATTGTAACAGAAACGGGAAAAGCAGAAGTGTGAGACATTAATGCATCTGCTTTGTAAGCTTCTTCTGATGTCCACAAAGCAACCCTTCCAACAGAAGCTTCTCCAATGCAAAAACTAGTAAGGAGATGAGTTCTAGCTAGCCTCCTTTCAGATATGTGAGGGGAATTGTCAATGAAGATGATTCAGACATGTTTTCCCCTCCCCTCCCCTGCAGTCTAAAGTGCCCCAGTATTGTAGTCCAATATTGTGCAGTCTAAAATGGTATACTACTAGTAGTCCAAGATTGTCAGAGACACTGGGTAGGGGCTTATTTTCACATACTGATTTCATTCCAGACTATCATCATCACAGAAATCTGCAGTCAACCGAAGGTAAACAGACAACACATGAAAAAGCACAGTTGTATGGAACCATTCTGCAAAGGACTAGTTGCAGTGGAAGTAACTATTGTCAAGTTCCCAGACTATGGGCTGAATCCAGACTGAGAGTTAGAGTCCACTGAATTCAATGGGGTTTAGGCATAACTATCAGTCTGGATCCAGCCCTGTGTTTACGAAGTGATAGTCGAAATTATCACATGGCAAGAGTGGATAGTGAAATGGCTGCCACGGGACATCACTCTCTCTTTTCCCTTCAGGAAATTACTTGGCAATGAGGGTGGAGTAATGAGCCTTCCATACATTTCCTCTAAAAAAAACCCAAAACACTAATTGTACATATTTACCATGACAAGCGCAGAGTTACAGCAAACCCCTGACGTGGGATTGCTGTTACACAAAGCTAAGCTGTGACACCACAAATACAATCATCGCATACCAAACACCTCTTAAACACAAGCTTAGCCTTTAAGATCCTGACAGTAGGTTGCTTCACCTCAGTACAGATATTGTAGAGTTGGAAAAGGTCGAGGGGGTGTAGTGGCTCCCCCCATGAGAAAAGGTTACAGTACCTGTAACTTCTTAAGTTTAAAGAAAAGGCGGATATGGTGTGACATGCTAGAAGTTTATAAAACTATGCATCCCTCTTCCACAGCACTAGAACTTGTGCACATCCAATAAAGATGAATGCTGGGAGATTTAGGGCAGTTAAAAGAAAATACTTATTTACACAGTGCATAGTCAAGAACTATGGAGCTCGCTCGCCCAGGAGGCAGTGGAGGCAACCAACTTGGAAGGCTTCAAAAGAAGATTGGGCAAATTGATGTTCTATCAATGGCTACTAGCCATAATGGCTATGCTCTACCTCTACAGTTGGGGGAAGGAATGCTTCTGAATAGCAGTTTCTGGAAACCACAGGAGGGCAGTGCGCTCTTGTGCTCTCGTTCTGCTCCCTGGTTTCTCACAGGCAGCTGAGGACAGAATGCTGAATGAATAGCAGAATTTAAAAAATACGTATTTTTGTTTCGTTTTGTTCCACTTTAGGCCAATTCAGCTACATCAATCGATCACCTTTCCTTCTATCCCACCCTGCCCAACTCATAACATGAATAACCCAGAATAAGTTGTTTATTTATGCATCAACAGGGCTATTAAATGAACCACAGTATCCCAGACAAGATGCACAAAACAGAAGGCCCTATACAGCGGTTTTCTGTAGTTTCTTCCTGCCGTCCTACAAACTTGCTGGGAATTAATTAGCAGTGCGCTGGGGAAGTCTTGAAAACCTCTACAGCATTCCAATTAACAATTAGAAAGAGTGCTGACTGGGCGGGTTGTCATTAAAACTTAAATGAAACATGAAAATTGGGGCGACTGCAGAAGGTGGCATTGATAAACAGCAAATGCGAAAGAAGGAGATATATCACCAGCACATTAATATATAATCAAGAGAAAGATTAACTGCAAATGGAAGCCCAAATGGTTTTGTAGATGCCTGAAATTCAAAGACATATACATGTATACCCAGTTAACACCGTGGTATGAGATGCCACACAGGCATAACCAGATCAAACCCAAGTCACTGGGTTGTAGACAACTTTTTTTTTAATACTTAGAGTAAACCCTTTGAAATGTATGAACACAACTAAACGTAGTCCACTAATTTCAATGCATCAACTCTGAGTAAAAGTTCCTCAAGGTCTATGTTCCACTAGGAAGCTTTGCTATGCAAGCGCCATGGGAAATAATAATGTTGTTGCACAATTTCTGTTCATTTCGCTGCTGCATAGCGGGAGCTTGCCAGTGGATTGTTTCTGTCTGAACAGTCTTAACGCCAGTTGGCTCAGCAGTTAATGTTAATTGCTACAAACAGGCAAAGAACATACATGTTTTATCTATTTAACTTCTACATGGGCTTCAAAGCCATATATTTTAACTGGAGGGCAGGTGTGGAGCAGGTGTTGGGAGAGCAGCTGTTCAGACTAGGTGTTTTTTTAACTGATAAGAAATGCTTAGAAGGCCATATTGACTGAATATGGATACTCTGAAGTTTTAACATGGTTACTACATAAGCACAAACTTGCAGTGCCTTAGATAAAGCATCCAGAACTCCTTTGCCATATTTCGTCCAGAAATCTATGCTGGGGCACAGCCTTAGACTACAGCCCTTTTTTGGTGATGGTGGGCAATAGTGCTGTGAAATCACACAAGATCATGCTACTCAAAATGACTGCCTTTCTCTCCCTCTCTCTACCCCCCCAACTTTGGATGTCCCAGTTTTCCCAGGACACTTGTGGGGTATGTGCTTTGACCTTGAAAAACAGTTAGCTAAGGTATTAGCTCTTCTGAACAGAATCCTGAAGGGATCTGCAACTAATTAGAAACACCAAATTTCCCCCTTGGTAGCCACTCTTGAGAACAAAGCATAACAGAAGCAGTTTGGCTGCCTGCAGCTGCGCCCATGCCCTTGTAAGCAGCAATATCTGTGAAGAGCAACAAATCGAAGCACAGTAAAACAAGGTATGCCTGTATTATGGAGGTATGCTTTGTATTATTTTATTAATACTATCGCTTAACATATGTTTGTCATGGTCTTTGGCTACAATAAATTTATGAGTAGCAGCAGCAGCAGCAGAAACAGCAGTAGCAGCAGTTTTACAAGCAGTATTCAACAATAACGATAGCATGAATATATAATAAACCTCCAACATGCTTTTCCTTTTCATCACCATTATATTCATAAACACTTCCTCCGCTCGGCTCCACATTAAAGAATCCAAAATCCAGTGGTGTCCAAAATGTGCTACTTCTCCTTGCCTCACAACTGAGCCACCTCTGGGTTCCAACAAGTCTTGGTCCCAAATTATCCTCAATTCCTTGCTTCTGTTCTAATTCTATCGTGCAAGAGAACTAGATTTGTTACTTTGCAAGTCAATGATGAATTTATGGATGTCTCCAAATCTGAGACACCCATCTAGCTGCCCAGTGAAAAGCAATGGCCAGTATAAACCTTGGCTATGGCTTGACCACAAACCTAGATTTAGACAACATGTTACGCCAAAGCATTTGTCAGTGTGGCTGTGGGAGTAACAAACAAAACCCATGGAAGAGCAAAGTGACTGACTGCAAGTTTATCTCCTGGAGCCCATTCATTTGCATGGTATGAGTAATGCACTGTTCTGCTATTACTATTATGGTTTCTGCTACTTGCTTACCCAAAGCCATGCACTTAAGCCAACTGGTGCTTTTTAGCTTTTACACTGTTTTAGTTGTATCCTGGTTTTAATGTACGTTTGTAAGTTGTTTTCAGGGTTTTTTGTTTAAAAATAGTTACAAAGAAGTTCAAATAACAGCAAGAACACTAATAATAGTAGTAATAATAGCAGAACACAGATTGCGGCCAATTGCCCCAACCCAATATTTCAGGACACATGTCTGCAGTGTAGGGAGTGAGAAGTCATTGATATTTATTCCTTTTACCTCTATAAAGTACATGGGTGTATCTGTCTACAGAATTAAGAAGTATGTGTGTGTGTGTAAGAGAGAGAGAGAGAGAGAGAGAGAGAGAGAGAGAGAGAGAGAGAGAGAGAGAGAGAGGTGTAAGGCTGGGACTATTTTGAACAAATGTGGCTATAGCAGGATGAGTCCAGTAGTTGCCTTTTGATCTCAATGATCCTGCTTAATTATAAATGCTGCCATTTTCCTTCCTCCTCCATCACTGAAGGGCCATGACAAAAATCACAATACTGTTTAGTTCAAAGAGGAAACAATCCATGAGCCCTACCCAACAGACACACCACAATGAAATGTCTGGCTTTGAGTAGCAACTACAGTGGTACCTCGGGTTAAGAACAGCCCTGTTTACGAACTATTCAGTTTACAAACTCCGCAAAACCAGAAGTAGTGTCCCGGTTTGTGAACTTTACCTTGGTCTAAGAATGGAATCTGAACGGTGGAAGGACACTGGCGGCGGGAGGCCTCATTAGGGAAAGCACACCTCAATTTAAGAATGGTTTCGGTTTAAGGACGGGCCTCCAGAACGGATTAAGTTCATAAACCGAGGTACCACTGTACGCTCCCTTTGCCATAGAAAGTCATTTCAGTTTCCATGTGGCAAGGGAAGCTCACTTGGGCACACAGAACCAGCTGCATGATCCTTTGGACCTCAGCCTGAATCAACAGTTGGCAATACTGCAGGGTGTGCAACTTCTGACAAATCTCTAAAAATTGTAGAATGAACGGGTGCAATCCACTTGGTGCCCTTGCATGCCCAAAAGGGCTTTTGATCCACCAGTGTAGTGTAGTGGTTAAGAGCAGTGGACTCGTAATCTGGTGAACCAGGTTTGATTCCCCGCTCCTCCACATGCAACTGCTGGGTGTCGTTGGGTTAGTCACACGTCTCTCTGAGTCTCTCAGCCTCACTCACCTCACAGAGTGTTTGTTGTGGGGGAAGAAGTGAAAAGGAGATTGTTAGCAGCTTTGAGACTCCTTAGGGTAGTGATAAAGTGGGATATCAAATCCAAACTCTTCTTCTTCACAAATGGACGAGGACATTTATGCAGATTCCCTCCTTCCCACACCACCTTCCACTTTGTCCCCACCACCCTCAGGAGCAGATTGACAAAAGTATGTCTACTCTTTTCTTCCGATCTGCTTGATCAAAAGTCCTCCCATGAGCACAACACCATCAATTGAAATCTACCCAATGTCCCAGAAGCTAGGTGATTGATTAGATATATAGAACACAAAGAGAGAGTGATTCATGTAGGTTGCACATGATATATCTAATTCTGTAGAGAAGGTAAGTGACTAATGAGTCTGAACAATAAGGCTTGGTGACCTCTTATAGATTGAGTGCCAAAGGCTACGCCTGCCAAACTTGATTAATAATATTTTATATTTTCTTTTCATGGTAGTCAGTTTATTATCAATACCAGACTAAATTTGGGGCTGACATGAAAAACTCAGCTATAACAAAACAAATATTGATTATAGACTTCTGTCTCATCTGCTGATTCAGAACAGTAAATTGTTCTTGGGAGCAGAACAGTGATTTACTGTTTTCACCATGCAAGTGTGTGACGATGTATCAGCCTTCCATGGAAATGTAATTTTGTCATCTGCTGCTGCATTCTGCGCTGAGGTCTTCAGTGGCGCAACAGTAAGACCAAAAAGATGCACTTGTCAAATCTCTTACTCTTCAGGCTTGAATTTAGTGGAAATCCTGAAATTTAACACTATGAAGTCTAAATGTATGGTGCTGCGGATGCACTTGCTCAGGCTCAACTCTTGTAGCCCTCTACTCTCTTTCCGCTGTCAGACCACATAGGATGAGTTACTAGTCATTTAACCTGGAGCTCATCAGCAAGATCTACCCATCCCCGTTGGCTGTTAAAATGCAAAAAGGGGTGCAAGGGGGCAGAACTTGTGGCAAATAGATCCTTCAAAGCGTGCCTCAGGCAAAGCTACTTGCTAACCACAGAGGCTCACTGTAGTGATCCCATTGACTAAAACAGGGATCTGACACATCTTTCCGGTCTTCTACTTTCAAAATGGAGTTTTTTTCCAGTTTGAGGTCCAGCAAGGAATCCCTGTTTGTTCTGAAAGCATGGCTTACAATGCACTCAAAATGCTCCATCATCTGCCTATTGCAGAACATTGGCAGTGGTGATCATCTATCTCTCGGCAATGTGCTATTACTGTTCTTTTCACTGGAGAGCCCTTGGTAAGTTTTCAAGGAATTCCAGGCTTCCATGGAAAGCCATGTGACAAACAGTGCCTTTAAAATAGTAGCCACATAACACTAGTAATCTTCCCCTGCCCGAAGGAATCATATGGAGGGGGCAAGGTTTCATCATTCCACACATTATCCAAAGGAAAGCTATGAGACTCAGGTGAAAACATTTCATAGGGCAGCCTTCCCCAACATGACACCCTTTAGCTGTTTTAGGCTGCAGCTCCCATCGAGACACCAAGGCTAATGGTTGGGGTGATGAGAGCTGGTCCAACAACATCTGTTGGGCCACAGGCTAGTCGGTCCTGTCCTAAATGAGGACTGAGAAAGCACCATCTCTCCTGCTGTCTAATAAAAGCAAGAGAAAACATTTTAAAGCAAAGAAATGGCCTTTATACTTTACTAACTCCATCCTGCATAAAACCACTTCCTTCCCATTCAGTGAAATGGGACTATACCCATTACCTGTGTAAGAACAGGACTATGCCTTTGCTATGTTGGCATCCATGCTCTGAAATGCACATTGATTCCGTCATTGTTGTCCTTCAACCATAAGCTCAGAATCAGACTTTCAGCTGGCTAGCTATTAGATGATGCTGTTCTATTTATATTTTACTTGAATTTCTACAGACTACATTTCTTGTTGTTTTTTGTATTTGCTTTATTGTAGTGTGTGTGTGTGTGTGTGTGTGTGTGTGTGAGAGAGAGAGAGAGAGAGAGAGAGAGAGAGAGAGAGATGGCTTTTAGATGGTTTTAGGGCAGATTATAGACTGCCTTTGTGACAGAGAATGAGGTGTATAAATGTTTAAATAAACAAACAAATATTTCCACTAACCTCTGTAAAAGACAAATGACTAAGATGTTTTTCTTTGCACCTTTGCAATCTTTTCCATCTACATAATTTTCATTTTCATGCTCAAGATAGCAATAAAATACTGGCATCATTCAAAGCTCTTTTCGCAAGTTTAAAACATGCACTTTTCTCCCTCCCATTTGTCATGGGCTTCTACAGAATAGCAATCAATCTTGAAATGAAAACAGGCAGATTATTACATTGCAAGAGAGAATGCAGACAAAAGCTGTGTGACCAATCTCTGGTACCAAATGGAGGCTTACAATGATCTGAAAGTAGCCAGTGACAGCAGTCAATCAAGAACCATTTTGCTAAAGTGCTGGTAAATTTTTCATTTCCTCCTGATTTTTAGAATGCATTTTCACTAAGGCTTTTCAAAAAGAAAATTAATGTAGTGCTCTTTAGGATGGTTGAGAGATGAAGACTGCAGTCTTAAACATAGTGACTAGACAGTAAGCCTCATTGAACACAATAGGACATACTTGTAAGCAAACACATACCAGATTGTGTGGTGAATTCTTCATTTCAAATCTCATACACTGTTTTGCTGATTGAGGTTGTAGTCTTAAGTATACTTACCTGGAAACATTCCATTCAAAGGAGTAAGACCCCTTCCCCCTTTTATAGTAAGGACTGGACTGTTTTTGCTCAAGTACTTGTAACAAGCAAACTAAGACAACTTTTCAAGCATATTCAAACTCTCAGCAGCTATAGCTGGCAAGGTCAGTGGTCAGAGATGATTTAAGAACTGGGCCCAGTTGCTAATTCTTTTACAGGCTTTCCTCCAATGCCTTTAACAGCAGCCTGACAGGCAGAATTGTTGCAGGTGAAGCTTTCCTTGGCACGGAGATGTGAGTGATGGGGAATTCTTACTGCTGCATTCTGTACACCAGGCTTGTACAAGAGCAGGGCCAGTAAACCAATGGCAATGCCATCTTTTTTCAAGGACTCAACATGTTTCTGATGGAACCTGATCCTACATACTTCTCAGCTTCCACTCTCTTGCTTCAGGACCTATATTGCTTCTCATTCCAAAGACCACAATACTGTCTCTTTCCCTATTTTCTCCTTTTCGTATCATTGTACCTCCAAACAGCATACATTGCCTCCTCCCAGTTCCAGCAGCTGAATGCATGGTGCCTATAACAGGTCTGGCAACTGGCAAAAATATTTGACCTTTATCATGTTACATATGTTTACTTATTATAGTGCCAGCAATGAACAAAGTGCTTTTTACAGAGGAACAAAAGAGAAAGACAGGACTCCATCCCAAAGATGTGTATTTATTCCCTTTAAGCCATCTCACTTTCAGTGCAACAGAGATGTTTAGGAAGGGGCTCTAACTAAGCAAATGAAATTTGGATTAATATAAAGACATGAAGTACAGAAGAGATAGGGCTAGTGTGAGTCAAGATTTCTATGCTTCCTCTTCCACCTGCTCCCCCTGTGAAATCTAAAATATTTGCTTACGTCATTCACTATCTAGCCAACAATAATAGGAAGTCATCAAGTGAGAGCGGGGCCAACGAGGGGTCTAACTTGAAAGACAGACTGCCTCATTAGTCCCATCAAAATATGAAACATCATAGCCATAATTTAAACTCAAGTTATCACAGATCCATGGTCTCAAATTGGGTTCATGCACTTAATGCTTAGAATCGCATTCAGTGTACTGGCTGTTAGAATAAGCATGTTGGCATGCACCAAGCACTATGCGGACAAAGTTTACATTGGTCTTAGAAGACCCCCAACATATGAGGTTGCATCATGCAGTGAAACCAACAGCTTGGTTTTGGCTGCCATGCAGAGGGAGGGGGAACCTACATCAATGAGTCTGCAGAGCGGCTCCTAGGTAAGAGTTGATATGAAAGAGGTGGGTTATTTCAGCAATGAAGACATAGGCTGTAAAGTTTATACTGATGTAAAAATACACTGTACATAGCACAAAAGCAGACCTTGTTGTTGTTTTTTACGGCATTTTGAAAATCCAGGAAAAAACCACAAGGCATTGATTAGGTATCAGCACACACCCATTCTTAAAACGTCCACCTTACTAAGCAATTGAGGAACAGCTCCAATTGTTAAAACAAATAAATTTCAAGGTGGCTTCCCAGCACAGCGCCTGCCAAATCTGAAAGCATTTTACTTTCCGCAGGTATCAATGTGCAATGTATTGAACCAACTGGAAGGTAAGTTAGAGGGTGCTCAAGCTTTCCTTGCTCCTTAGCAGATGAATGACCTTTCTGCAGCTTGAAAAGAATCAGTACTAACTCCAACAAGCCACAGATAATGTTATTTGCTTGACCACCTCATCTGTACATCTCCAGAATCCCACAACTTAGTGCAGAAGCGCATTATCCAATATCATACACTGCAGCTTTTCACACTGATGGTTGGAGGAGTGGTTATTTCATGTTTGAATACCCAACCCTATTTTTAAAACTTTGCATCATGAGTGCTAAAACCTTTCCCTCCATCATATTAGTTTTGAATGAGTTTTATATGGGTGAAATATTCAAACATTCCCCCATCTGAAGTGGGATAGCCTAGCAGCAAAAATATTATGTGAGGCTATGTCAATGGAGTTGCACTCAATGACTGAAATACTGAATGGTATTTACGAGTAAATAGTACCAGTAATGTTGCGCTCTATGGCTGTACTCTATAAAAAGGTGGTCACTCTATGTAAATGTTAGGACCATTCACAAGAGGCAAGTATTTCGGGAGCCCTTTCTCAGAAGAGCTTTAAACGTCAATTAAAATTGGGCACACTGGAAAAGGCAGTCACAAGTCATTTATCCCTGAATGAATAACAGCAGTGTAATCTCAGTACTTCCCAAGTTACTTCAAAGCACATTCCTTGCACAAAAACAGAATCTGTGGGCTCCCCTCCCCACCAGCACACACACACACAGTGGAGTTCTCCTGTGTAAGCCCCACTGAAATAGCATTAAATATAGTCAGAACTATCCCAGTGTGATCTCATCTAGAACCCAGTGCCCATACCAGAAACCACTTCACGTGGTGATCTGTTATGATACGAAAGCTCTCCTATGTGGAAAACATGACACGTAGAAAACATCACATGGGAAAGTTTGGAAGATCATTATGCTCCCAGCAAGACGTTCAAGGGAAGAAACATTTTGCTTATAAATCCTTGAAATGCCTATAGCTTCTACAAGGAAATCTGTGCCTAATTTCACTTTCGCTTAGCAGGCTGATTGCTGGCTCTGGGTTGGTATAAATGCTAGCAAGTCTTCATTGGTTAACAAGGGCAACATCACTTGCTTGCCGCATTCCAGGCACTGGTTCTCCAACTGCAGGGAACCCGGTTGCTAAACATGCACTTCACACTTGGTTCCTGGTACAGCAAGTCATGGCCCTGGTGCCACCCAGGCTAGGCCATGAAAACAATCTCTTTAGTGGAAGGTTCCCAGTACTAAACAGGTTGCTGGAAGCCACATGCCTAAACATGTGTCTTCAATATTTCACAGGCTTCATTTTCACAGTTGCACTTCTGAATTAGAATTTCCCTCTGCCCCACATAGACCTGAATTCTGAGCTTATTTTATTTAGCACTTGGTTTTTTCACAATTGCTTTGAAAATGCAGAAATCCCTTGAGCAGATTCTCTCTCTCTCTCTCTCTCTCTCTCTCTCTCTCTCTCTGGCAAGAGAACAACAGCAACCCATCCTTATAGGAATCCTTAAACTTATCTTGAGGCAGCGTGAACAGAATGTTTTTTTCTTAACTGAAAGAAGAAATCCCACATGAACATCTGTAAAATGCATGCCCTTCAGAAAGCACTGTGCATTTCTTTAAATCATGTGCCATTCCTGTGCTATCAGAGTCTCAGTCAACAGTGTACATTTCCAAGTATATTTGTGTGCATGTGCACACATACAAAAGACTGTCTCTGCATTTCCCCACTTTGACTTATTTAGTCTCACTTCCTAGCAGAAACTCACCTTTACTTCTTTGTTCATAACTGTCTGCCCATATTATATGATCCTTGACAGTGCAGGTCTTTGGACCTGAGCCAAATGCTGAGAAGTGCGCAAGACAGTGATACCATGTTCCGAGAGCAGGCTTGCACAACTGATGACCTACTAAATTGAAAGTAGTGAATTAACTATGTATGGAGGCTCACCAGGGGCACAATAAATCTCCTGTTTTAGTTGTCTGCCTAGGACTTTGTGGGGGGGGGGGACAACTGGTTGTGTACCTGACAAACCACAGCACATGGTGTTTGACCTGAGCATATGTGTATCTGTTACAAAGTGTGTAGACCTGGGCTAGAGTCCTAGGCTGTGATGCGGAAAACCAGGTTTTAATCTCTTCCTTGGACAAATCACTATCTCTCAACCTTATACCTCATGGGTTTGTTGTGAGAGTGAAAAATCCTTGGAGAAAGGCTATGATAGAATTTTAACAAATTAATTCTGAGGGCTGCAAACCAAGCATGCTGAATACAACACTACATACAGTTTAGCGGTTCCTAAACTCTATACTTCATACGAGATATGGGGGATATTTGGCCCTCTCGTCTTGACACTGGACTAAAATTCCCATCAGCCCTAGCAAGAATGGCCAATGGACAGGGACAGTGTGAGTTGTAGCATAGCAACATCTGGACGGCCAAATGTTTCCCAAACCTGCCCCATACAGTTCAGTGGTGTCTGTGGACAGCATTTGCCCAGCAGGAAAATGTTACAAAAACCTATTAAAATTTTAGACAGCCGGTTCAATGGAACCCTGCAGCTTGAAACTCTTTCCCTTGTAGCACAGTTAAATCACAGATGACCTTCAACAAGAACTAGGGTATCCATTCAGTTTTTAAAAGGATCTCCACTGTAACTAAGAAACAGCTTTTGAATTTGATCAAGTCCACACACACACATACAAGCACTTTCAAACATGAACAGGTATGTCTACAAGCCCTATGCATGCATACAGTTAGCTTAGTGCTCGCTAGTTGATTCAATAAAATTATAAGCTCTGCTGACAAAGCCAGCAGTTCTGGTTGAAGCTGTGCAAGGCAAGGAGCTATGGGGCAAAGTAACTTAGAAGTCATGCTTGTGAACTTCTAAGGTGCGCAAGCCAAATAGTTGAGTGCATTCAGTATACACATAATACGAGCTACACACATATAATATACACTATTCATAGGCATTATATATGTAACTACACATTGCTTAGAATACTATTTCACACATCTGGGGTTGGGGGGGAAACAAAGAGTCCTACGATTATGTACTTTTCAATTCTGTAAACATGAATCCAGTGAAGAAAACATATGGGTTGTATCTGCCAATTTTCAGTTGCAGGGGGCAGAGGAGAAGGATAACGCCCATTAAAAAATAGTAACATTTCCTGATTCAGCTTGCTATTTAAACAGGGTTTTTTAGAATAATATATATGCAGGTTTAAGTACATATTCACTACACCCTGGAAACACATTCCAGAAACTGAAAATGCTTTCAGGAATGTATGTCCTAACCGCTTCCATTATGCATCAAGCATTATTTCTCGCTTCTTCCTTATAATGCACCCTGTGGTCCAAAGCAGACTTCCCCCAACCCATTGCCCTCCAAATGTTTGGGACTACAGTTCCCATAATCCCAGACAATTGGCCAAACTGGCTCAGGCTGATAGCAGTTGTAGTCCAAAACATCTGGAGAGGAGCAGGTCGGGGAAGCCTGCTGTAAAGCCAAAGAATTCAGACACAAACATAGGTCACAGTCCAACTTCTTTATGCATTATAGTGTGAACTGTGTAAGAGAGAGAACAAAGCAAGGTCCATTGCTTCTGAAAATTCTCAAAAAAGTCACCACACAAAACAGAGTTCTCACATATGTGCTTAAGCAAATGATTTGGGTGTTACAAACTCCATCATTAAGTCCATCTAAAGGAGGAGCTGGAACAGCAGTTAATGTGTGTTTATTGATAGTTTTTGGGTGACAAATATTCTCTGCTGTTGGAAAAATGTATGCCATGCAGCTAATAATCATCTCTTTTATTAACAAAGTCATTAACAGAGATCCAAGTCTGATAAGCCATTAACAGAGATTTAAATGCATGGGGTAAGGAAAAATGGATTTCCTTTCCCTTGCATATTCTGATAAATAATACAAGCACAAACATCTAGCTTATTAATAACTTATTTCACTGGTTAAAATGCACAAGGCTGACAGTGAAAATGAAGCTTTGCCATGATGGTAAATGAGAAATCTCCACTCTAAAGTACAAAACATCCATTTGTCATAATAATTGTTGAATGCACATTGTATTTCTCTTATACTAATGGGAACCCACTGGGCACAATCCATCAAGCTGTATCATATCCAAGCCCCATGGATTGCACAGAAACACAGTCTGATAAAATGCATGGCCAGAATCTAGATTGCCAACTTTCAAACTGTTCCCTGTAGCTGTCCTTTTAACTGCAGCTTGACCCACAGCAATGAGCAGGTAATTATACTTACCTGCAGTCCATAAACAGCTCCATCTGCTGATTTCTATCAAACCTCTAGCAAAGGTACAGGAGCAAGCCACCCCAGGTTTTGTTTCAAGGCCAGCTGAAATCCAGCTTTCATGTTCATTACTGTATACCGTATTTTTCGGACCATAGGGCGCACCGGACCATAGGGCGCACCCAGTTTTTAGGGGGGGAAATCAAGGAAAAAAATATTATTCCCCCCCCCAGCCCCAAAGAGCAGCGTACAGGCTGCACACAACCTCTCCCTGCCAGAGGGGTTTTGCGCAGCTATGGAAGAAGGCAAGGCAGCGAGCAGGATCCATCCCGCTCGCTGTTTTGGCTTCCCCTTTAGCCCCGTGCAGCCTCTCCTTACCCGAGGGGTTGCGCGCAGCTATGGAAGAAGGCAAGGCAGCGAGCAGGATCCATCCCGCTCGCTGTTTTGGCTTCCCCTTTAGCCCCGTGCAGCCTCTCCTTGCCGGAGGGGTTGCGCGCGGCTATGGCACAAGCCTGCATTCGCTCTATAGGACGCACACACATTTCCCCTCAATTTTTGGAGAGGAAAAACTGCGTCCAATAGAGTGAAAAATACGGTACTAACGTTCTGCTAGAGTATTACTTGTTTGTTATTATAATTTTAATGAATATGCTTACAAGTGTCTTTAAGCTGGGTATCACAGTAGCACAAAGTTATAGGAAAAACAACCAAGTCTCTGCTTTCACATTTGTATTCCCCACCCATCTTCCAAGGATCTCAGAAAAGCGTGTTCTTATGAGTCCTCTACCCTGGGCAACAGATGGAACTGTCCAGGCTGATATTTGGATCCTGAACTCTTGCTCTGATTCTTGGAATCAGAACCTTTGTCTTGAAGTCCTCCTTAGAATGGAGCCCTCCTACTGCTGAGACCATAATTTAGAACAGAACAATGACACAATCTAGTAAGTTATATGCTACACCAGAAGTGGCTTGACTTCAAATTTGCATAGCCTACTTTTTCCTCATAGAATCCCCACAGTCTACCAATGCATATTCAATTAAAATGCAACAGTGCATACTTTGGATCTCTTAACAAGTAAGCCCTAAATAATCTATGTTAGCTGACCCTCCTGAGTAAAAATGCTTACATAAGAACTGTCTTTTTGTACCAAAGGTCTACTTAGTCCAATATTATTTGCAAGAACCCCAGCAATAACTAACAGCAAGCAATATCTGCACTACCAAAACAAAAAAAACACACGGTCAGTCATCCCGCAGTGGATTGTGGTCTATATTCTGGCCTTGCCTGTAATGCCAGTTTTCTAAAATTTATATTATTTTAAGTAGCAATCTTATTATTAAAAAGTTGTAAGTGAATTGCAAACAAACTTCGAGTGATTCTAAGTGCATTTCGGCTGATATTGGAAGGGTCACCTATGCAGTTATGTGAATGCTATATTAGATGATAAATATGATTTAAATATGCCAGAAAATACATGACCATCGGTCAAATTTACCTATTTCAGAAAATGTATATTCTGACTTTCCACTGCGTCCAAAGTACTTAGAACATTTTAAAACCAGAGAGAGAGAGAAACAATACCAGAATAATAACAAAACAATAAAAAAAAGTAAGCATAGACAGACACAGTGGATGATACCATCTAAAAAACAGCTTTAACTTAAAACTCTTGCTTTGGTGTATTTGTTCCTTGCTATGTTCTCTGGACTTTACCAGGCAGTTCTGGCTGAGGCTGAACACTGACTGCATAACAACACACTGTTCTTATGCTAACAAGGGAAGCAGCATGCTAAATAAGCTCTGGAAAGAAAGAATGAAATGGAATGTTCATCTCTATCTGTGATGGGTCAAGTGTGTTATCTAGAGACTATCTAGAGAATGAGAACTGGAGTAGCTATTCCCCAAGTTTTCGTTGTTGTTTATTTATTTATCACTTGCCCATCACCCTAAGGTCCCAGAGCAGGTCACAAGAATTTAAAACAAAACTTTAGGCCAGGGTAAAGAGATGCATTTCCAGCATATGGTGAAAGCTGTACACCTCTTTGGCGAGGGAATTCCACAACTTATGGGCTGCCACAGAGAATGCCTTCTCCCAGGTCACCACAAACCAAAGCTTCTGAGAGCGGTGGAACTACCAAGAAGGTCTGCTCTAATGGTTATAACACCTAAAAGGTGGCCTTTTTCAGATATTTGGTGCCCACGTCATTTAGGGCTTTAAACACTAGTGAATTGGGCCCAGAAACATACAGGAAATGACCTGTTCTGATATGACTGTACCTGGCAAATGGTGCTTTTTTCTGCTTTCACTGCTCTTGGGTGTGTTGTCCTTTGTTGCTAGGAAGAATTCTGGAACTGGTGTAACCAGGGGACTTACAACAATTAGGGGTTACTGCTGTCAATGCAGAGAACAACTCCCAAAGAATTCCAAATGGCATAAAATCCACAAGAGCTTTGACCTGTGCTATATCGACAGCCAAATGTTTTAATTTGAAACAGACTTGGCACCTATCTTCTGCATCCAACTGCGGCCAGCCAGATACCTCCAGGAAGCCCATAAGCAAGACATTGTTTGCCCCTGGCATTCAGAGGTATATTGCAGTCAAACTTAGCAGTTCAATCTGGCTCTTATGGCTAGTGTTGATAGATCAACCTTCCATGTCAAACTTCTTTTTAAAGCCATCTAAGCTATCAACGGGGACGCGGGTGGCGCTGTGGGTTAAACCACAGAGCCTAGGACTTGCCGATCAGAAGGTCGGTGGTTCGAATCCCCACAACGGGGTGAGCTCCTGTTGCTCGGTCCCTGCTCCTGCCAACCTAGCAGTTCAAAAGCACATCAAAGTGCAGGTAGATAAATAGGTACCACTCCAGTGGGAAGGCAAACGGCATTTCCATGCACTGCTCTGGTTCACCAGAAGTGGCTTAGTCATGCTGGCCACATGACCTGGAAGCTGGAAGCCGGCTCCCTCGGCCAATAAAGTGAGATGAGCGCCGCAACCCCAGAGTCGGCCACGGCTGGACCTAATGGTCAGGGGTCCCTTTACCTTTAAGCTAACAATCATCACCAAATCATATGTCAGGGATCCTATAAGTTGATTATGCATTGTGTGAAGACAAACTTCCTCCTGTCAGTGCTTCAACCTACTGCCAAATCAGTTTTATTTGATTGAGTTGCTAATATTGTTGCATGTGTTGTCTTATGTCTCTAAACTCTAAACTAAACATCATATGAATGGTAACCCCACTTGACCCACTTTAGGTGTTCTTTTCTGTACCTTCTCCATTTTTAGGATGTAGAATCATAGAATTGTAGAGCTGGAAGGGACCCTGAGGATCATCTAGTCCAACTTCCTGCAATTCAGGAATATACTTTTTGAGGTGGTGGGGAAACCAGATGGATTGAAAATTAGGCTTTAAAACGTGAGACCAGTGTTTATTTCTCCTTTTTAAACATGTGTATAAAATGTATAAAAGGCACTAGAATGAATGAGTTCAACTGTCAGTGGCTTACAAATCTGATATTTCTCCATTAGTCCGAATGACTTCAGAGGGGCCAGTCGAAAGGAATAAGTTTTGGGACAGCACCTTAACTACTTGTAAGAGTCTGCACTTACAGTCCAACTCACCATTCAATTAATCCAAGGCATGTGGGTTTAAATGAATTAACTCTTGCTTCTCAGGATATGGGAGCCCCGGGGGAGCTATTTAAACCACCCATGTCTAGCAGCTGCTTCGTTCAGTCAACTTGTGACCACCTTGTGGTTTGTAATCAAATGCTTCTGGTGGCAACTTGTAGCAGAACAAAGACAACCATGTCGGGGAGACCAACAAGCCAAGGCAATATGACCATCTCACCAAATGGAGGAACAACCATGAAAGTAGTTTCGATCAGCCTTCATGCAACGGCCATATTATGAAAAATGGCCATCAGCCGCACAGAGAGGGATGGAGAAGGAATATAAATATATTTCCATATTGCTTCTTGTTTAGATGAAATACATACACAATGGGCAATCTTCTGTTATTCATTCAGTGTCTTCTGGCAGACCTGCAGATTTCCCCGAGGCTTTAAGATTGGATGCATTTATCTCTCACAGCAGCAGTAACAAATTGAAGGCTATAAATTATTGCAGATTCACCCACAGACATGGTTTTCCACCATACACACACACACACACACACACACAGAGAGAGAGAGAGAGAGAGAGAGAGAGAGATTCTGATAGAAATTGATGCTCTCAAGAAACACAAGTAAATTAAGAGGTGCCCTCTTTGTTGATGATGACGTTAAATAATTTCTACTCATCCATTTACAAATGGTGGGTGCTCTTTGTATGTTGTTAGCACATCAAGAGGTCTGCAGCAAGCTGCAATAAATCCAAATATCTTGCAAAGGTCCTGGAAAAGAACCACTGATTCCAATGTTCTAATTTCAAGCAAGCAAAGGGGTGGTTTCTAAGGTATTAACAAGACATTAACATCAGTAAAACTGTTGGTCTGCTGCAGCTTTGTAATATCTTGGATTAAGAGCACTGGCATCCTCAGGTTATGCTTCTCTTCAAAATGAAATGCTGATTAATTAAAATCAGGAAACAGTGGGATTTTTTTTTAAGAAAAAGATGCGTAAGGGTAAGCTATAAATATTAAGTGCAACACTGCAAAAGGGCAGCAAAGTCACTGATAAACATGGAAGTCACCATATAGAGATCAGAGGGAAAAGGACAGCAAGATATGCCAGAATTTCCTGGTGCAGCTTGTCCCTGCAACTGGTACATGTTAGGGAATTACAGAGGCATCACCATTACCCAGTAAGTATGGTACCATAGCGATTGGGCAAAGAGGAGGACAAACCATCAGGAGGTCATATCAACTGAGCTGTCTGGCTGCTAGGATGTCCACCCACTATTTCAGGAGCTGAGCAAGAATAATTTAACATGTACTTTGGTGTATAAGAGTGAAGCATGCCTCTAATTTGAAGTTGGGGGGGGGAGAGAAGTTGGGGTGGAAAGTCTGCAACCCAAGGATGAAAAGTTCAGAAAAGAATAATTTGATCTCTTCCACAGTGCTATAGGCATGTTCTCCTGCAAAGCTTTTCTGCCACTAGGTTTTTGTAAGTTCAGTATCCTGTATGGTTACCTACAAAGTCTGGTGGCTGGCCCTGAGGAGCTCCTATCAGTCTGTTTCCCCATCCAGCTTCTCAACCCAGTTTTTCTCCCTCCTGCCAATTATTCCTCTTTTATCTTGCCTTCTGGTTCAAACCTGGTTCTCCTTTCCCCACAGCCCCAGTCCTGCAAAAGCCATCTACGCTCCAGCCTACTAGAACCTGGCAGACTTGCATGAAGCCCCAGAACACCAATTAAATTCAAAGTGTGAGTGGCATTGCCCTCTTTCATGCCAGATATGGTATCATTAAAATGCTATAATATGATCCAAACAATGCCCCTTTTTCTCCATTCTTGATAAGCTATTCCCCCCACCATACAGATGAAAACAAGAACATAATATACTTCTGCTATTCTGTGAAACAGGCATTTTATTCCACCCACTCCTTTGGGAAATATACAAAAGTTCTCTGTGGGAGTTTGACTAGCACTCCAAAAGCAGAAGCAGTTGACTCGCTTTAGTACTCAACCCCATGGCTTTAAAACTATGCTGAATGCTTACATGCACATAATACCCATAATGTACTAACCAGAATAAAATCATAGGCTAAATGTTAATAACCTCTTGTACTTGAGGAACCCTTTTGTCAATTGTTTGTTTGTTTAAACCAGTCTTTTTTCCAATATTGGGTCCCCCAGATGTTGTTGGACTAGCTAGCATCCAGTACAACATATATATCATGTCCTTACATCATAGTGCTGTGGGGCAGAGATAGGGAAATGTACATTATTTTTGGTGGTGGAGAGAACACTGTGATGTCAGGGCACAGCTAAGTTGGGAGAATAGTTAGGGGGGAGAATAGATGAGACATGTAGTTGTGGTTTGTACTTCCGGACTTGATCTAATAGTATTAGAACTGCAGCAGAACCTCTCCCAGAAAAATAAGCACCACTTTGGTAGACTACAAGACAATATGGGACTGATGGCTTTTTGCCAGCCTCGAGTCATATGGTATGTAACATCCCAGCAGTCTGGATGCTTGCATCTCACATCACTAGAAACTTAGGTGCTCTCTGATTGCTAACAAATTTCATTTTAGCTTTCTGTATTAGAGTGCAGTAACCCTAAATACATAATCACAGCTTCAGCCACTCACAAACAGATGCACATTAGCCAGAAAATCACGAAAAGAGGGTGAAAGAAAGTGGGTGGGTAGGGAAGAAGAGCCTGTCAATATTAGCACTAGATGTATATAATCTACCATGGAAATTCGCGTTCTTTATTTCCTTTCCCTTCCTTTCCTCAGTTAAGACAGAGTTCTTGGGACATAAGAATCATTATAGAATCATAGAGTCATAGGGACCTCAAGGATCACTTAATGCATCGAACCCTGCAATGCATTGAACCCGCGGCCTTGTTGTTATCAGCACCATGCTCTAACCAACTGAGTTCACTGGTTTATCTTGTACTATATCTTACTCTCCTGGAGTCCTTCTGGGAGATGGGAATCTTTCTACCGTAATAAATACACACATCACCAGGCAGCTCAGGGTGTCATATATGGGAGTCCCTCACAACAACCCCTTGAGGTAGGTAGACTGAGAAATTGTGATTTTCTCATAGGTGGAATTTTGAACCTTATTACTGCTGTGGCTCTAATATCAGTAAGTATTCATATATTCACCAAGCACAGCTGCACATTATCTATTCAGATCATGTATAATTGCATTTTCTTTCTCCTTTATCTTCTCTTCTTCTGTTGTCTCCCTTATGTCTGTTTTTAGACTTAAAGGCCTTTGGATAAGAATCTGCAATGCACCATTTCCATAGACAGTGAAGTAATCCCATCATCAGCAACATTACTGTTACTATTACTACTACTACTACTACTACTACTACTACTACTAAAAATAATAATAATGCACAAGCCCCATTGAAATGGATTGGCAAATGATAATAAGAGTGGCAGTGTTTGTATAGTGCTTTGAACACACTTTGCTGCTAGCAAACAAAATTGGCATTCTCTCTTTCTCTTGCTCTCACACACAAACACATTTACGGCAGTGCACCCACCATTAGTGACTTAGAGTAACCATAATTCTATGTTCTATTGCTTTGGGCTGGTTTGGATGGATAAGACCAGTTATAAAGATACTAAGTGCAAAAAAGTGGACTTGCGATATGTACTTTTGCAATATTTCTTTGTAAGTAGCATCTCAGTTATGGCCTCAATCGTAATGCTGCCAAAAACCGATATTGTGGAGCAGGGGTGGGGACTCTGTAAGGTGCCTTATACTGGATCAGATCATTGGTACATCTAGCTCAGCATTGTCTTCACTGAATGGTAAGAGGTTCTCCAGAGTTTCAGAAAAGGGCCATTCCCAACTCTACCTGGAGATGCCGGGGCTGGAACTTGGGACTTCTGCATGCTCTACCACTGAGCTTCAGCACTTCCCAATCCTGCCTTTCTCCCTGTGTCTTCTTCTCACCCGGCCATTTCACCCTCCAGTGAGTTCCACCCTCCAAGGGAGCTCCACAATTGCCCTGTGTCTGTGTTACCACCCATTGCAATTCACACAGAGAAGGCATATCTTAATCTACAGGTAGATTAATACAAGACAGGACCATTTACAGCAATGGGAACCAACGTGGTGCCATCCTGATGTTGGCTGGGCTCCAACTCCCATCAGCTCCAGCCAGCGTGGCCAATGGTCAGAGGTATTGAAAGCTGCAGTTCAGGAAAACTGGAGGGCACCATGTGGGCCACCCCAGATTTAAGGCTTTGAAGGTCAACACCAGCAATCTTTCAGGCCAGGAAGCCACTTGGGAGTCATGCCATTGTTATAAATTCAGTGTAATATACTGTATGTTACTTGGCAGTTGTGTTCTGTGCTCATATTTCACTTTGTAAGCCGCCTTGAGTATGGCTTTAACTATGGAAAGGTGGCATACAAATAAAATTATGATGGTGGCGATGGCGATATGGTGCGTTATAGGATGTGACTAAGGCTGCAGTCCTGTTTACTTGGGAATCAGACCCATTAAACCCAGAGAGACTTGTATACAACATTCTAGCAGTTTACTCCTCGAGTTGCTGGAATGTTTGTGAACATTCCACGCCATCATAGCACTTCATCTGATTGATTTGGCGGCATTATGTATGTAGGCATAACTTACACATGCTTTGTAGTGTTAACGCCCGAGGACGGCGCACTGGGCTGCTTCCAAAAAGAAAAGGAAATGCGAGGGAGTGGCCAATCCTCAGCTTGATGAGCTGAACCTGTGTTGTGCTGGAGCAGACACCAGAAAACCCAAAGAAGACTCCCCTAGCCTGGCGCCTTCCAGATATTGTTGGACTACAAATCCCATCATCCCAGACTACTGGCTATGCTGGCTGGGGCTGGTGTGAGTTGTAGTCTAAAACATCTGGAAGGCACTAGTAGATATGGGGTGGGGGGATCTTGAGAGAGCAGGTAATTAGAATCTGGTACCCAGCTCCCCCGTTTTGGACTTTAATGCCCTCACTATCCTTAATGAGGAGTAAAGGATTTAATGTATCTCTTTAACATAGTGGGGGGGGGGGGTTGTTCTTTTTAGGAAGAAGACTGCTTTTCTTTGGAGCTGGGATTGCCAATACATTTGACAAGCAACAAAAGACTGTTGAAGCAGTTCTGAGAATAATCTGTCATAGTACATACTGCATATAAAGGATGTAAAAATTGTCCTTGCATTTTTCACATCTGTTCTGTTGCCATTTAACTAAGTGGCAGGTAGTGATGAATTATTTGAATGAGTCCAGTAATGATGTACTCAATCAAAAATAGATTATTGCTTTTGTTTTCCCAGCCTTCTGGAGTCCAGACAAAAGGAAGTGTTTTTTTTTCTCTTTCTTTCTTTCTTTCTTTCTTTCTTTCTTTCTTTCTTTCTTTCTTTCTTTTAATTAAAATTTTAAAAGATTGGAATGGAGAAATGCAACTGGAGCAGTTTGGTCTCATAATAGCTAAGGGCAAGCATGAATGTTAATCCTCATTTCACAATGTGGCCTTGATCAAGCCATTACCCATTCCTTTCAATTCACTGTCATCTGTACACTGCAAAAAAGGCTTGTATGCACATGTATCTTATATATAAGAGCCTTGGGGCTTATTTGTTCTTTAAGATGCCAGGCAACTGTTTTCTCTCTAAAAGTTCATTCTTATGAACAGAACAAGGACTGGCAGACAGGTGCCATTTGGTAGTTTATTTAATCCTTCAATCTAGTCTGGTGGATTTACTGGCTAAGGCTAAGTGAAGCCCTTGGCATAATTTGCCTGTATGTAACCCAATGTCTAGGGACGCGGGTGGCGCTGTGGGTTAAACCACAGAGCCTAGGACTTGCCGATCAGAAGGTCGGCGGTTCGAATCCCCGTGATGGGGTGCGCTCCCGTTGCTCGGTCCCTGCTCCTGCCAACCTAGCAGTTCGAAAGCACATCAGAGTGCAAGTAGATAAATAGGTACCACTCCGGCAGAAAGGTAAACGGTGTTTCCGTGTGCTGCTCTGGTTCGCCAGAAGCGGCTTAGTCATGCTGGCCACATGACCCGGAAGCTGTACGCCGGCTCCCTTGGCCAATAAAGCAAGATGAGCGCAGCAACCCCAGAGTCGGTCACGACTGGACCTAATGGTCAGGGGTCCCTTTACCTTTACCTTTAACCCAACGTCTATGTCAAATAATGTGATGCTGGAATGAATTTGGTATACATGGTCAGGACACAATTTTATGTCAATAGTCCAAATACAAACTTGCCTATTTTCAAGTGTGGGTGGGTGGGAGAGAAATACATAATAATACAATAGCTAAAGTTTGAAATTTTGGAAAGACAATTGGAACACCACACTGGTTTGAACCTCAGGCTGAAATCCATGGAAGGGAGCAGCAGGGCAGGGAGGGGGGGGGGGAAACCCCACTGCAGATTGATATCTGACTTGATGACTGTGAGATCACAGAGAAACTTGGTATGCAGATTTATAACATAATTCACTGACACTGAAATGCCTACCCAACGTCCACATCCATTTTTCAGAGATGTGAGGGAAAATCCCAAAATATATTGCAAGGACAGTAGTGCCCTCCAAATGTTGATGACTCCAACTTCTTTCAGTCCCAGTCAACATGCCCAGTGTTCAAGGATGATGGGAACTGTAGTCCCAGAAGATCTGGAGGGAGCCACGTTTACTGCTACTGATTGCTGTAATGCAATATCTGCCGCAAAATGTGAGACACTGTAACCTGCCAAGCACATTCAGCACATCATTCAACTTTTCATGTTCCAATCTAGGTTCAACATCCTTCCTCCTCACCACACACACACACACTTTCAAGGAGGACAGGAACGGTATTTCTTTGGGGATCACTTGTAGCCGAGTAAGACTGTCTTCCATAAACACGGTTTTAACAATGAGTCCGTAAGTGACTGTGGAGGCCAATTCTGGATCCACACGTCCTTCCACAGTGGGGACATTGGTTTTGGGACAGGAGTTGGTCACAGTGTGGATTTGCCAAGCGTGCCTTCCTCTTAGCACGTTTCTCCCTTGCGTCCTGAGTTTGAGTGTCTTCAAAGCCTATGACACCTTTGGTAAAGGCTGTTCTCCAACTACACTACTGACATATCTCAATGAATATAGTTATGAACTTTTGCAGCAGAATTCACCATCTCACTTTCTGCACTTGTTTTCTTGGACAGAAAGGATGAAATCATCTGTAATGAGACATCTGCAGGAAAGCCTCTTATATACTGCTTTACTAGTTTATGTAACATACTATTTATTGCCTCCCAGGCACCCATGGACTTCATGGATTCCTCTGATAGAATCACAGAATTGTAGAGTTGGAAGAGACCCTGAGGATCATCCCCTGCAATGCAGAAATATGCAGTTGTCCAACATGGGGATCAAACCTGCAACCTTGCCATGGTCAGCACCACGCTCTAGCCAACTGAGCTCTCCAGTGTTGATAGTGAACACAAGACAAAGGGATCTATATTGGAAAGTGCTATACCACCAAAACATACCTGAGACACACTGGGGGCCAAGTAAGAAACATTATCAGCAGTTGAATCTGGAGATTGGGACTTCAGATGCTTCAGCTGGAAGAAGTCTGGAAGAACTGCTACATCAGCCATCCCTGCCCTCTCTCCAAGAGGCCTCCAGTTGAGGAGGCTGCATATAAACCGAGCTTTTCCAAGTTTGTAGTGACTGCAAAGCATACTGCCCTCCCACATTGCCCAGAGTGTTGAAGGACCAGCATTTTCAAAGATAAAATGCTTCTATTCTACTCAAAGCTTTCCCAGATTCTGCTAGCCCAGATGGAGGAGTACAAGGAGCCATCCAACCGTGTTAAGGACTCCACTCTGGATTTGTGTGGGGTTTACTCCTTAGCCTTTTCCTTCTCCTGAAGATGTCCCACAAAGCAGTGGGTATGGATTTTTCCGTGGGGCTTCTCCTTAAGCCTTTCTCACAAATAAGTATAGCCGCAAGGCAGCAGAGGTTTAGGATCAGAGTTTTCCTTCTCCTAGATGGTCTACCTTCCCAAGTTGATTATCACTGCTACTCCTGACTCAGAAGTAATGGAAAAACAGAGCTGGGCCTCTTGCCCAAAGATGGAAGGAAGATAAACTACCTACAAAAGAAGAATGGCTGATAAAGATGATGGACTATGCCGAAATGGCAAAAATGACCGGGAAGATCAGAGATCAAGAAGATAATAAATTTGATAAAGAATGGGGGGAAATTTTAAGTTACTTAAAAGAACATTGTAAATAATTAAAAACACTGGCAGGATTCTAAAAGACACTTGCAATGTAGTGAGAACTATGGTGAGAATTGAGTATGTATTAAGAAAATATAGAGAACATTATAAGATACAGTTGGAAAAGAATAACTATGGAAACCATAGAGGGAAGTCCGGGGATTCAGAGAATCCTATGTATACATGATTATGATTTATCCGTGATGATAATTGCTAAAGATAAAAATGAATAAAAAGTATTTAAATATTTATATATAAAAAGGGGGGGAACAGAGCTGGACATCATCGGCATACTGACACATCTTGCTGCAAAATTCATAGTGACTGGTCCCAACGGCTTCATATAGATTCAGAATACTTTGTGAGCGTTCTGGAACCTAGTGTACGGAGGACTGAAAGCCGAAAATCAACTAATCCAACCACCAATTGCAGAATCCAAATGGTCCCAATACTTTACATCTGTATTTAATAATCTACACAGTGAACTTAAAGGAAATGAGACCGCTATAAATAAAATCAATAAACTCCAGGAGTGGCCAAGGGTAGAAGAAGTGGAAATTAGAGAGATAGTTAAAAATTTCAAATCGGGGAAATCGCCTGGGCCAGACGGTCTACCAATAGAATTATTCAAGACCTATATAGATTGGTGGGCAGAACCCTTAGCTCAATTGTTTACTCTCATAGACAAAGATGGGATCATACCTGAGATATGGTTAAGATCAATAATTATCCCAATCTTTAAAAATGGCGACCCAAAAGAACCAAGGAACTATAGACCGATAAGCTTACTATCAGTGGTAGGGAAAATCTACGCTAAGCACCTTCTATCTAAACTCCTTACATGGATGAAAAATCTAAATTTACCAGGGAAAGAACAAATAGGTTTCTCCAAAGGTTGCTCTACATTAGACCACTGCCTTATACTTATGCATTTGGTTGAAAAATATAGATCCCAAAGGCAATCTAAGATATATGCTGCTTTTGTAGATTTTCGTGGTGCATTCGACTCAATTGACCGTCCAAAGCTGTGGAGGAAACTCGCAGAACTAAAAATTGATCAGCGCTTATTGATTCTAATACAAAATCTATACTCTTCCAATGTCTGTCAAGTCAAACTTAACACCATAGGTCACCTTTCATCAGATATCCCAAACTCGAAAGGAGTAAAACAAGGATGTATTCTTGCCCCCTTTCTATTTAACTTATTCTTATCAGACTTGCCAGATCATCTTCAAAAAATAGAATCACATGCCCCTAAACTTAATCAGAAACCAGTTCCTCTCTTATTATATGCAGACGATGCAGTCTTACTATCATTAACGAGCTTGGGTCTGAAATGTCTTATATCTTCTCTGACCCTTTACTGCGAATGCAATAAACTCTCTATAAACTATGAGAAGACAAAAATTTTGGTCTTCTCGAACGGCTGGAAACTAGAGAAATGGAAAATAAGAGGGCAAGAAATCCAACAAGTAAAAACCTATAGGTATCTGGGAATCTTATTCCAGAGCAATTTAGGGTGGGCAAATCATCGCACAAATGCCATAAAACAGGCAAAGTGCACCTCATCAGCAGTTGCCCGTTTTTATTATCAGAAAGGTAATCAATTTATTCCTGCGGCCAATCAGATATTTCAAACAAAAGTGCAAGCCCAGATATTCTATGGAATCCCGCTATGGGTCCAAGCATATAACAGTGATTTAAATAAGATTCACTCCTGCTTTCTGAGACGTATTCTTGGACTCCCAGCTGTGATCAAATATGAAACAATGTGTGCAGAAATAGGCATACACACAATGGAATACTGGGCCTGGTCCACCTCAATAAAGTACTGGTTACGCTGCCACTTTCGCTGCTCTCCATCAAGCCTGCTCGCTGATCTGCTCAAAGACTCCTATAAATCAAGATGGTATCAGTACCTCAAAAAAAAGATTGAATCTTTAGGCATCGAGCTGGAGCCCCTGTACAATTCTAATGAGCAATACATTTTCCATAATATCTTAGCCAGACTAAAGGATGTCGAGAGACAAAATATTATGGCAGCTGTAAACAAAATTTGCTCCCCCATATTCTATGATTTAAATATCTTAGATAGCAGAGTCAATTACGTCACTAAATTAATAATCCCAGCCCAACGCAGGGCTTTTATGCTGGCCCGGTTGAATGTTTTTCCCTCAGCATTTGTCTGGGGAAGATATCAAAACATCCCTAGAAACAAGAGATTCTGCAGATGCTCTATGAATGTCCCGGACACTGTAGAGCATATTCTCTTTCATTGCCCATTGTACAGTACGCTCCGTCAACGCATGCTGTCCCCTCTTTTGGGTGGTCTGGAACCCCAGCAAGGTGAATGTGTGGGATTCTGCCTATCTGACGTTGACCAAAGGATAACGGCGGGGGTAGCCGAGTTTTTGGCTGCAGTCCTCCAAGGAGCAGGTTAACAAGGAAAACCACTGATTTTATATGTATATATATATATATATATATGTTTGTAGCCAACTGCTGCCTTTTTATATATACTTCAAGGCTTTTACATGTTATTTTCCTTTTTACGGTTTTTATTTGCATAATGCCTAATAAAGGTTTGATTTCAAAATGAATACTTTGTGGAAAAAATAATGTCCAGTGGGACCTCACATGTTGAACACCAGGGGGCTGAAGAGCACTTTTCCAATGCTACTCTTTGGACAGGAGCCAGCAGGGAAGAATGCAGCCACCTTGAAACAGTGCTTCTGATAACCATCCCACCAAGTTGGCCCAGAAGTATCCTATTCTTGTCCGTCTGCTCTGCTACCCTGTCTAGGGGTCATCTTCCTCCCTCGACCCAACCCTGGACCAGTTTCAGCATCTTCTCCTTTTTCATCCCTAGGATCTGCATTTTTCTTTATGTATCATTTCGTCTCTGGTTAAAGCATCGTCAGCCTCCCATGACCAAATTCCAAAGTCTCATTGATTTTAATGGGTTTGGATTGCATTCTTAGATCACTGCAATCTCCTCGCTGCTGCTCCCACCTGTCACCACCCTTCTTCTCAGTAATTTGCACTCACAATCAGAATGAGCGTAAGCTGAAATACAGAACAAGATGCCCTTGTTAATCATGGACTCCTGGCTGCCATTTGTTTCTTGCTAAGTGACCAAATAAATAACAAAGATGCTAATTGTCAGGTATTTAGGAGTAAATGGGGTAGTAATAGTGAAGAAAGGTTGTCTGTAATTAAGTCAGGTTAGTGGGCTTTCTTTACCATGAGGATAAACTGTGAATTACCTTCATGGAAACTGACTGTGTCAAACAAGCAATCAGGTTATCAGAGAGGTTTACAGATATTTACAGCATGAACCTCTCCATTTCTTCCTGTACTGTTGGAATTCTTTAAGCCAAAACTGTTTGGAAAGGTCACAAATTGTAGGAAATAATCTATTCCAATGTCATGATTTTTGTTACATTGCAAGGGAGACCCTGCTATGGGTGTGGTATAACCCCCGTTTCTGAATCCAGCTGGTAAGAATTCCACAAAATTCAGAGGTGATTTAGGAGAATGGACCTTAGTCATTTGACAACTGCAGTTTACTTTTCTTTTCCACTAAAAAATAGTGAAAAATGCAATTTGCAAGATGAATGACTAATAAACGACACCTCCACCACTGATTTTTTCAATGAAATCTTGGGTGAGATGTGCAATAAAAATGTTACATTAGCTCTTATCTGTGCGGAACTGCAGGAGGCTCTCAAAATATAATGGGGTTTATGATAAACAAACTACACTTTCTCTTTAGGAAACATTTTAAGCATACAAAATTGTCACTGCAGCTCAGTAATAAAGAAAAGTCCATCATAGATGCTCGATGGATTAAGTATGTGAAAAGAAAAGAGTGCAGCAAAAATCAGAACTTTGGGGAGCTGTTTCTTTGTTTCATTTTTAAACAAAATGTATTGCTAGAACACAGTGAGCTGTTTACACTATATAGTGGTACCTCTGGTTATGTACTTAATTCGTTCCAGAGGTCCATTCTTAACCTGAAGCACCACCATAGCTAATGGGGCCTCCTGCTGCCGCTGCGCCGCCACTGCAAGATTTCTGTTCTCATCCTGAAGCAAAGTTCTTAACCCAAGGCAATATTTCTGGGTTAGCGGAGTCTGTAACCTGAAGCGTCTGTAACCTGAAGCATATGTAACCCGAGGTACCACTGTATATCAAAGTTAGCAATAAAAACGGTTTTTTAAAAATTAAAAACATTGAAATATCATTGAAATAAATAGTAAAATTAACAGCTTCAGTGCAAGACTTATGCTATAGTCTTCATCCAGCTAATAGTCTAAAGCTTCCAAGAATATGAAGGAGCAATTTGGGCTTCACAAAGCATTTTACCATTCTGTAGCAAGAAAAGACTTTTGACAGGATCGGCCGCTTTCTCCTCTGGAAAATCCCCCAGAACATTCAGGAACATTCCATCAAGTTCCAAGGGCTGTTCTTCCGAGTAGGCTTACCACCTTTGCTGGAGAAAGCTGTCACTACTCGTTCAAATTTCACCAGGTATTGGTCTAACTATGACAAGGGTGTGCATTGCACCATTCCTATCTTTGGTCCATCCCTCCTGTAACTTGGGGTGAAGATAAAATCAAGGTTGTGCCCTGACTGATGGGTTGGACCAATGACCATATAAGATGGTCCCATGGTTGTCATAGAAGCCATGACATCCCATGCCAGCCTAGTGACCACCCCTATGTAATGCTGAAGTCACCCCCACCTAGCTCCCCATTCAAGCCTCAGAAATACCTGCCAAGTCAGCCTCTTCATCCACAATCAAGTCATGGATAAGCATGGTTGACTATGGGCTGACCTGGCATTCAATAATAGCACCACCATGTCAGAGGGCTTAATGAATCAGCTACCAGTGATGCATTGTTATCATACATTGGCATACGTTCTAGTCTTTACAGTAAATTATGCAAAACAAGCATGCTTTTATTAAAAGGGTGCATGTAACGTATATGGCCAAATTCTTGGCAATGGTGGGAATGTGCAGGGTTTCTCCTGAACTTCGCTCGGGAATGAACTCACTTAGCTGGGAAATTCAGCAAGTGGAATTTAGACATAACTCTCAATGCCTGAGGAAAGCTTAGCTGCCTTGCTTGTACATAGTCCTTGCAGAAATGTTTGCATTAAAAGTACTGAAACCAATGGTAGAACTTCTGAGTGATCCCAAGTATATCAAGCAAAGGTTGCTGCTTGTTCAGATAGAGTACAAAGAACAGGTGAACAAGCATCACAAGACAGCCTACACAATACTCCTTCTTATGAAGAGTTCATCAAGCTGATTAGCAGCAGCTCTGGTGCTGAGTTCCTCAACCAACTAAGGGATCAGATTTTAATATTAATAGTTCAAGCAACCACTATCAGCAGCTTTCCACAACTGAAAAGGCAAAAAGTATCTCCTCAGCATAATCAGAAAGACTGCTACAAAGAACACTGAATGTGTGTCAAAAAGCTCTTCTGTGCAGCTTTTAGAATTGATTGCATATCTCCCTTCCTTGACAGAAAATGGAGCTTTCTCCATCACCCTGTGAAATTATTATGGGTTCAACGTAATACTAGCTGTGTGTTCTAAATAAAAATACTTTTTAGGAATTTATGTAACAAACTAATAATAGGGGTGTGTGTGTGTGTGTGTGTGTGTGTGTGTGTGTGTGTGTGTGTGTGTTTGTTTAGAAAAGGCATTCTCTATTTAGTTTATCAGGTACCCAGTTCAGGCACATACCATTGCCTACCAATTGGCCCAAGTTGACTGCGTCACACTACATTTCATACAATGTGTTTGTTTTAGTATTTTAAATTGTAAAGTGTATTGGGTGCTTTGGCAAAAAGGCAGTACAAAAATTATATATTCCAAATTGGACAGCTACACATTTTGGTTCAGTGCATATGTACATCTATGCATTATCTGGATATCTGTATTATGCATGTGTTCTAATCTCGCACACACTCAGTGTGCACCATCATTTTCCAGAGTGCACGCTGTATGGCTTGCTGGGCTGAACTGTCAATATTTCTCTCTGTGTATCCTGAAGGCATAGCAGGGAGCAAGATAAAAACATGAAACACCCAACACACCGTAATGAAGGTACTGCAAAATTCGGACTTTAACCATTTGGGACAGGGAAATTCTAGTGACCACCAGCCAATATGAAAGTTCTTGAAACACCCCAATCCTATGCAGATTTTCATAAGGCCACCAGGGACACATCCAATCATGTCTTGACTTGTAAAATAATAATAATAATAAATATTAATGTAGCAACCCTGTGAAAATTCCATGTGCCCCCAATTCAGCACTGAATTCCTATACTTCAAATCCCAAAGTGTACAATGAAAACACACAGGTGCAGAATGGTGGTAAGGCTGGGTTCAATTCAGACTGGATTCAAGTCATACATGCTGAATGTCTGAGTGCTTGACAGGTTGATTATATTTTCCCTGAATGAGCTCTGTTTACTTCCAAATCAGTCCAATGAATGCTTTTGGAAACTTGCCCACCCCTACAAATTATGCCTAGCCATCATATGCCCTACTACCAGCCCTTCAGTGGTTATGATTTCTAGATGCCCCTAAGACAACTCCCATTTGTGAGACTCCTTCAATGGATCTAGAGAAGCACACTACAGGTAGCTTGCAGGATAACAAATGTCACACCTGTTGCTGTTATTAAATCTCCCATTTCTGGAACAAAGCTCCACGTTGCACATCATGAACATGACACTTAAATGGAAAGTGAACAAAGCATTCTGAAAATGGTGGTGAAGAGACTGCACAATTTAGGCAGCAACAGGGTGAGAGAAAAGAGCTTTTGAAATGGAGAAACTTCTCAGAGCCTTTGTGCAGCAGGCTATTATGAATCCACTGCTGAACTAAAAAGCCACTGCCATATGAAAGTAGCTGCAGATAGCATCTGAAGCCTACCATCACTAAGTAGGTTCAGTGGTCAGTAAGCAGGCCAGCAACAACAAGGAATGCTGTGCAATTCTCCTACGCTAAGAGAACACATTAAATATCAGGACCCTGGACAGAACATTGGGGAATGAAGGCAAAGCGAACAGGCAACCAAGTAGCTAGAATGTTGCTCTAGCAAGCTCTTATTTTATATAGGGTGGCAAAGAGATATCTGTTCATTTCTGCTTCCCTGGAGAAAATGAGCCCTTATTGAAAGGATTAATGCTCTGCTTCCAAGGCATGTGCTCCAGCAGCATTGGTAGGGCTTCTTGTGTTCCTGCTGCCATCTTTCAGCATGGGTACCTTCTCTTGCATTACATTGCATTAATAATAGTAATAGTAGTAGTAGTAGTAGTAGTAGTAGTAGTAGTAGTAATAGTAATCCCTTTAGATATTTGAAGTTGGCTATCATATTTCTTATCAATCTCCTCTTTTCCAGGCTAAACATAACCAGCCCCTTTAACCATTCCTCATACGGCTTGGTTTCCAGACCCTTTATCATCAAGCATCACACTGTGAGTCCTTGAGCTTATGCATCCTTGAGGTATTGCAATCCTGAGCAATGCATCGGGCTTGATAGGTCAAACCCAGCACTTTGAATTGGCCACAGAAACTAACTGACAGTGCAGTCAGGCCAGGATCGGTGTAATATGCTCAAACCATCATGCCCCAGTGACCAACTTGACTGCCAAAGTATGCACTAGCTGAAGTTTCCTAACAGTCTTCAGAGGCATCCCTATGTATAACACATTGCAGCAATCTAACCTAGAGGCTACCAGAGCACAGACAACAGTAGTTAGGCTGTCCCTGTCCAGATAGGGGTGCAGCTGGGCCACCAGCCAAAGCTGATGGAAGGCACTCTATGCCACTGAGGCCACCTGAGCTTCAAGAAACATCCATGGATCCAGAAGTATCCCCAAGCTGTGTACCCACTCCTTCAGAGGGAGTATAATCCCATCAAAAGCAGGCAACCTTCCAGCCATCCAGACTAGGGAAACACCCACTAATAGTGCCTTAGTCTTGCCATGTCCTCAAAGCCCTCTGTCAACATCAAACCAAGCAAAAACAATGACACTGAAGACTACTTTGAAGAATGTTGATGAAGAAACAAATGTTCCCTGTTCCAAACATCAGTTTTGATGACTACATTCACAGTGTCCCTAGAGAAGATAAACGCTTTAAAGCTAAAAGAATGAACAAGATTTCTGTCATGTTGTCAGAGATTCAGTCCACAACAAATCCTCACTGGCCAAATCGAGTCCTGGTGCAATCCTCTGCGCATGTCTTCTCAGCAATAATTGAGTTCAATGGGATTTAATCCCAGTTAAGTGTGTATGAATGATTTCCAGTCTAAGTGATGCACTCTTAATACATGGTCATCTTAAAAATGTAGCTATGTAAAAGGGTATAGGAGCACCTCATTCATCCTGAAAAACACAGCAGATGAATGTTTAACTTAGCCTAATAATTGAGACAATACGGGGGGGGGGGGTTCCTCTTTATTCAAAACACAAGACCACAAGATGGCGATGTTTTCCGCTCATCTGGACCTTCTGGAGCTTGAGAGTAGACAGGCAGTTGATAAACAGACTGATTTGTGCACTGTGAAAGCTTATTAATATTACTAACACACACTTTGGCCCTCATTATGAGACTGCTAATAGCTATAATCAACTAATATATTTCAAAACACTATTGTCCCTTGGAAGTATGTTACTGGACTCTTGATTGGCTTTAGTGGCATTTAGGGTTATTCCCAGAGGTCCTAAACAGGACATAACAGGAAGTCTATCATTTTCTGAAGCGAGAATATGCCTTGCAAATACATCTTTAGACACCAAGTGGAGTGTTGGCGATACATACTGTAGTCTGATCTGAAACAAACTTTTTCATCTTAACTGTATGTGCTTAGGAGTACTGCCTATTCATTTTAATTGGACTTACTTCTAAAAAAGGGTTCATCCAGACTCCCATTTGCTTTACCATTGAATCTGAACAAAAAACAATCCGTGAAAAACCTGATTGCTGTTTGTTCCAATTCAACTGTAAACAGCAGGTTTTCCTGGGCAAAGTAGTGGGATGAAAAGAAAAAGGGGGGAAACTGCTCAGACATGGACCTAGAAAGTGCCTAGAAAGGGCAGTGTGAAAGGAAGTTTGGATGAGTCCCAAGAACATACAGGATTCCAGCCAGTTTGAATTTGTATCCTACAATTCTAAACAAGCTAAGTGAATAAGTTCATTAGAAGTTACTCACTAGTCAATATACTTAGGATTGCAGTTACAGATAAACCCTATTATTTTACTGTGAAGTGAAGTAAACTGAGTTCAATAGCGCTTACTCCCAAGTGTGTGTGTGTGTGTGTACACACACACATACACATTTGTCATGTTATTTGCCAGAATTCAGCAGTTCCAGCTCTCACTTTTTTTTTGTGGGGGCTTGTTAGAAAATGTGTCCTACCTGAAAGGGTTCTCAAGGCCATTTCCAGAGATTTAAAAGATAATAATACAATAAAAATACATTTTAAAAAAGCTAAATACGCCTGAATTAAATTATTAAAACAAGTGCAGCACGAGAAATATAAAACATATCAGGAAGTTAAAACAGATAAAAGACACAGCATAGGCGACTGCTTGTGTGCTTCCCATAAGCATTTTTTTGGCCACTGTGGGAACAGGATCCGAACTAGGTGGTTCTTTGGTCTGATTCAGCAAGGCTCTTCTTACCTTCTTATGCTCTTTCCTCCCATTCTAAAATGTCTGCCATGTCTCCAGAGTTCAGCAGTGACCTGTGCACCAAGTTGGAGGCTACAGTGTCATCAGCTGAAGGACTGGACTAAGTTCCTGGCCCTGAGCCTGGTGCTGGTGAACAGGATCCCACTGAATCTGAGGCTGGCAAACAAGGAGCCTCCCACACCCCTAGGGCCCGTAGAGCTAGGACCCTCACAGACAGCTTCCTCTGGGTCCAAGATCCTTCCACGCTACCTTGCTCATTTAATGGCACAGGAAGTATACCAGGTAGCAGGCCATAGAACCAAGGAGAAGCATCTCTCTTCAGGCCTTTAAAAGACTCCAGAGGGTGGCAGAACACAGGAGAGGTGGGCTGGAGGCTCAAAAGCCATCTTCAGCCCTTGTGGGGTCCCATTTGCACACTAGGAGCTCTCCTTGGTGCTGCAACAGCAAACCGGCCTTGCCCCATGGGCTCCATCTCAGAACCTAAACAGCACATCCTCACTAAACACACCTCTGAAAGCGGTGGAACATGGAGCAGGGCCTCAGATGATGCATGCAATGCATGGAGAAGCTCCTCTGGAAGGAGGCACTTTTTGAGATAACGCGGTCTCATGGCTTTATAGATAATAAGTGGCACTTTGAATTGTGCCCAGTGATGTATCAGACCAGTGGAAATGTTATAACTCTCCTTTAAAACTGAAGATTCAATGTACACCCCCAAACTGAGCTAGAGTAAACTCAGAGCATATCTATACCAATATATTTTGTTTACTAGTAAAGTCTAAAAGGGAGACATTTGTCTGTCTCTTTAGGGCATATGTACCACGTCCGAAAACGATTAAGCTATTTTCAGGTCAAACTGAAAGCCCCAAACAGATTATTTGAAAAGCCTGACAAAACATGGGGTATGAGATTTGCCAAGAGGCCAAGAGCAAACTAAGCCAGATACAGAGAAAAAGACTGGGTTGTGGGAGTCCCATTTACAGATTTTGGGGAGGGGGCATTTCCACTTGCAACAACAAACACGTATCTGTACTTGTGGAAAGAAAGCTTCACTTGCTAGTGGAGAATGACAATAAAGCAAGACATAGTTGAAACACCCTTGTGAAAGATAATCTATTTGGTGTTTGTCTCTGGTCACTCTGCTCCCACCTCTTCATTGATTCATTGAAATAGGTAGGGCGGGTGGGTGTGGGTGTGAACACTTTATTCAGTAGTCAATCATCCACGCTACAACAACAATAACAGCAACAAAAAAGAGGAAAGTATTATACAGATGAATTTCAGTGATCAGCCTCCTCAAAAAACCCACACCCATTGCATCTTATGCCAACCTTTATCCAATGAGTGGCGCGGCATCCTCAGCGCAGTCTCCCTGCCATGTCCCTTTTGCAGTCTGACTGGTTCTCTTAATGGCCAGAACACCAGCCTCAGCACGGCAGAAAGGAAGTCTCCTTGACCTCTCATCACATATGATTCCCCCTATCAATCCTCTTTTCAAGCCATCTAAGGCAGTGGCATAACCAGATATTGAAACACTGGAACCCATAACTCAATTATGTATCACGAGGAAGCATTTCAAGAACAGAAAAGGCGCTGATGGATTAGGCCAAATGCCCATCTAGTCCAGAGTCTTGTTTTCCGACAGGCCAGCAAGATGCCTATTAGAAGCCCATTAGCAAGACATAAAGGGACACGGGTGGCAAAGGGACACGGGTGGCACTGTGGGTTAAACCACAGAGCCTAGGGCTTGCTGATCAGAAGGTCGGTGGTTCGAATCCCCGTGACGGGGTGAGCTCCTGTTCCTCAGTCCCAGCTCCTGCCAACCTAGCAGTTCGAAAGCACGTCAAAGTGCAAGTAGATAAATAGGTACCGCTCCAACGGGAAGGTAAACAGCATTTCCGTGCTCTGCTCTGGTTTGCCAGAAGCAGCTTAGTCATGCTGGCCACATGACCCGGAAGCTGTACGCCGGCTCCCTCAGCCAGTAAAGCGAGATGAGCGCCGCAACCTCAGAGTCTGTCATGACTGGACCTAATGGTCAGGGGTCCCTTTACCTTTACCTAGCAAGACATGAGTGCAAGAGCACTCTTCCCACTTCTGATTCCTGGCAGCTGGCATTCAAAGGCACACCACCTCTGGAGGGAGGGCTTTTCTTTTGTCTGTCTTCTTATCTAATGCCCAGTAGTGCAACTGTATGGCTCTGAGTTCTAGTGCTCTAGAGATTGAGGGGGAAGAGAGTCCACTTTCTCTGCATAACAGGTGAAGAACCTGGGGCCTTCAGTCTAATTTTATGTGCCCCTCAGCCCAATTTCAAAGGCTCACTTCAAGCAATCCTTTCAGACGTCTGGTAGGAATGACCTCTTCCCCCTCTGGAAGTCTGCTGGTCAAGGAAGAGTGTGTGTGTGTGTGTGTGTGTGTGAGAGAGAGAGAGAGAGAGAGAGAGAGAGAGAGAGAGAGGAAGGGGTGGAGAGAGAAGGGTCCCCACCCACATTTATGTTTTGTTTCGGCTGACTTCAGGCTTCAGCCCCACCCACAGTCAACACTTGGCATGTGACAAGTAAGCCCCAAGGGAATGCAGCCCCATCAGAACAAGAGCTGCTCACCCATGCTCTGTACTATGTACCATCTATCCCCTTAGTCATATCTTTTCTAACAAAAAACAAATAAATTTGTTCTGGCCTTTCATCATTGGTAGCTGAGGTGCATTAATGTCCTGATCATTCTGCTTGCTGCCTTTCCTTCACCTTTTCCAGCTCAACAACACGGATTGCACTCAGCATTCCGAATGCTGCCACACCAGAGATTTAAATGAGGACATTGTCAGACACTGTAAAATTTATTTTCAGGCCCTTTTCTTAGAGAATCTCCAACCTGGCATTTGTCTTTCCCACTGCTGTCTCACACTGAGCTGATATTTTCACCGAACTTTCTACAGCGGCTCTACGATCTCTTTCCTGGTTAGTCATGACCGCATCAGGCCCCTCCAGTGTATGCCTCGGATTGTTTACATCAATATCTAGATATTTTGTGCTGCTGTGCTGAAAAAATGCCCTCTCACTTTGGTAGGCCCATTCACAGGTTGCAAAACAGGAGGGGATTTTATGCAGCTTCCAGAGCAGGGCAGCAGAAGAATAAAGCCAATTTCTGATGGATAGCTGTTCCTCAAAACTGACAGCAGTTTCCTTCCCATTCTTACCTTCCTTAAAACCTGAGGATCTTGTATGTTTTTGCTGTGGTGGCAGTGCTTCCCTAAATAGCCAGAGGTTATGTCTTTCCCATAATACCTCCCTGAACACCACTAGGATCATTTCAGTTACATCCAGGGGGGGGGCATTGTTGAAAGTCCATTCTCGTTCCATACTGTGATTTATTTCTTTATTTCTAGAGTTGCTCTGTGCATTTCAGGACAGTGAACTACCTATTGTCACAGCTGTTTTAGAGCCTGGCTGTGAAATATTCAAGGACGGGTACAGAGCGAAGCAAACGGAAATATGGCACACTTGTCAGCAAACTGGCCAGCTATTTTTCTCCTAGCAATGTGAAAAGCCTCCTCCACAGAACATAAATTTTGTACTGTGGGCACAGCTTTAACACACACTACTAGGATATTTAAAGAAAATTACAAAGTTTACTTGCCGAAAAACATTCAAACTGGTAAACATCATGTCTGCCTTGTAACCACAGTGAAACCACCATGGACAACAATACAAGGTTAGCTTTTCTGTCAGTTTATTTAGCCTGGTTTGTTTAACACCCACACACACACCCACCCACCCCAGCTTTCCTACATTATGCATAATGTACCAAATCCCCACTACGTGGTTTGCACAGAAAGTTAAATTCCACCAGGAGCAGTTTCTCCTGTCACTTCAGAACTGCAACCATTTTCCTTCAAATGCAATTCTTAAAACTGCAGGAGCTCTCAGAGGAAAACAACAAACTCTATGACAGTAGGACCCTGGTGGGAATTCATAATGATCCTTGAGGTGCCAGGTAGATAACTGCAGTCCTCTGTCATCAGCTGCAACTGCTATAAAATCTAAGGCTGACAGCAGTGGTGCAGGAGAGCAAAGAGGTCTGCCAAAAATGATAAAAAGTCAAAGGACACTAGGTGATATTGGCACAAGCTTTAGAGATGATTCTCATGAAGATCACCAGGCTCAAGAATTATTAATGATGAGAGCCTTATACACCTATGTGAAATAAGGTTGGAAGCTACCAAGCTATTATACACACACGGACTACAATAAAATGCTGTGTGGAATGCTTGGGTTCCAGATTCTAGACAGCCATGCCCTATTTTGCAATATTCCACTCCTCCTCACCCCTGGTTTTCAGTTCCCCTACCCTCAACAGCAGGAATGGAAGAGAAATTTTATTTGGTGCACATTTAAAGGCAAACCTATCAAAATTGCACTTCCCAAAACAATATGCTAACTGAAACACAGCCATCCTTTGAAATTTGCACTTATCTGACTTTTCGGATACAGTTTTCCAACCAATGTTTTGCAAAGATGCATATAAATGTGTGGATGAAGGAATGAAGACATCGGTGCAAGTAACATACAAAGATGCAACATATTTGCGAATTTGCTTGCAAAAAATGTATACTGTACATATGCACATAAAAATGTGGTTATTCAGAGAAAATCACATCAAAATGCTACTTGATTTCCATGAGGATTTTTTTTTTTTAAAAAAAGAAAAATTCACAAATTGCTGCAAAAAGTGGACAACTGAATTTAAGAATGGGGAAAAAATGAGAAACCGAGAGAACCAAAATTTCATCCCTACTCAACAGTCAGTCAGCAGGTCAGTGCCCACAGAGCATGCTCAGTTTCCACTGAGTTGTCCCCCCCCATACTTCTAAGTCTCTGCCCCTGTGAAGTTTTTTGATTTTTCTGCAAACCTTAGGGTTTCCCAAACCTGCTGATACCTTTCCCTTTTGTGCATGATATGATATGATATATATGATATGATAAAGCCTTACCAAGACTGTTGTTCCATCTAGCCCAATAATGTTTCAATGACTGGTAGAGGCTTCCTTCATTTGCATGTGTTTAAAAGTGTTTGTAGTCAGCCTTCTGAGTCACAAAATCCCCAAGGTGACATTAACACCAATGATAAAACAAAGGAATATTTAAAATATTAGAATATTAAGAACATTAAAACAAAACTAAATCAGCCCAAAGCCACAAAGCAAAGATCAGAAATAAATAAGCCGGGAAACAAAAATGAAAAAATGGGCAGGATAAAGAAACCAGCCAGTAAAAATCAATGTAATTAGAGGCCCCACAAAACCCTCTGCAGCAATACAGTACTGCATTTTGCAAGCATTTAAATATTACTATGGAAGGCATGAGGTAAAGTCCTCTTGGGAGGAAATTCCATCATTTTAGTGCCACTGTTGAGCAGGCTTAAGATTATTTTAAGCGGAGATGCCAGGGACAAAATCTTTTGTGAGCAAAGCATGCACTCGACCAATGAGCTATGGGGCTTGACATTAAGAATATTGTTCGGAACTGTCTACTCCAGCTGGCAGCAGTAGTCTATGACCTCAGACCAATATTTCTACCAGAGATCCATTAAGTCAGTGGGGTCACCAACATGGCACCCACATGCGCCATTGTGCCCACCAAGACCTCTTGCGGCATCCATGAAAGTTCTCAGTAAATATCCCCTCAAAAGTCCACAAGATACAGGAGACTGCTGTGCTTTTCCTTCTTGGATTCTGTATGCGCTGTCTCAGCCTCTCCTGCATTGAGCACATCCTTGTAAAAAAGCCCGCATTTCATGGACTGGACACCAGCCATCCCTTCCATGCTGAACAGAGGAGAGATACAAAGAGCATTTCTTTGTGAGTAAGCAGAGCAGTCACCGATATAGGTGCTTTTTCCCATGGATGATGGAGACATGTCCAGACCATTTTGTGCTTTTGAGATGTGGCAGCCATTTTGTGTTATGCTACACACCACACTGCATTCATTTTGTGACTGGCACCCAGAGTCCTTTCGCAAAATTTGAAATGTGCCCACTGGCCCAAAAAAGGTTGGTGACCTCTTCTTTAACCGCTGAGAGTTGAACATGGGGCCTTATCTATGTCACTGAGCAGTGCCCCCTTCCTACTTTTCCCATGGAGGGATTTTCCATGGAGCAAACCTGTTTCCTGCTAATCATATGTTCATATATGTTCAAGTTCATAGGTTATTTTAGCAGAGTCGTAAATCTCATCGCAGAGATGAGCAGGGGGATTAACATCAGTGCAAGCTGAACAACTGCACACAAAATAGCTTTTGTACAGTACAGTTCTCATGTGATAAACCGCAACTTAAATAGAAGACATGTTTCATATGGTGGAAGTTACCTAGGTACAGGGACTCCCATGCAGTTGTGACATGATTGCACTGGTGTTAAGCACCCCTACTAGTCTTAGTGGTGATGATCAGAGCAGAACACCTGGAACAGTGATGACAATGACTTGAACTTATACTGAAGCTGAATGAATAGCCCCACTTCAAGTAAAATGTCCTAGAGAGGCAACTTTGCTCTCCTGAAAGGGAACAATACCAAGAAAAAGGAGTAGGATGTAAGGGGGGTGTTAGGGGCAAATCAGAGAAAGAAAATCAACCTAGGAATAATGAATGATGCCCATGAATATAGAGTAGTTCACAAACCACAGAATAAGACAAAACTTGATTGTATTATCAACATCTCTAAGATTTAGTTTTGCTTCATCAAAGCAGTGAAAATTGAATCACACTGTATACTTTGAAAAGGACAAACCATTAGGTTTGTTTGGTTGGGGTTTTTTTAGCACAAATGACAGTCCCTCCTGTACTGCTGATCCGGTGTATTATTGCTAACATTATTAGCATTATTTGCGCTGTGCTATTTCTATGCATGGAATGGTATACACAAATAATGGGGCAGATGGGAATGGTAACTATATTCAGCAGTGATTCACAGGCATTAATGTTTGGCTCAGAGGACTCCTGTTTATGTCAGCACTGCTAAACATTCTACTGAAAAACAAAACACAGAGTTCACTGGGCAAGTCAGAAAGGTGTAAATTAACAGCAAATTCACTCCAGGTTAGCTATTATTTGCATTGCACAATACCCCCATTACAGTTTGTGATAATGTTGCTCATAAATTTACTTGCAATATCCTAGTTCTTTCACACCCCTGGAGTTACGTGAAATGGGCTGTCCCTCGTGTTTGCGTGGGTGCGTGTTGACTATTTGTCTCCATACCAACAGAGTGCTGCAGCTGAGCCTGTGAACATGCACAGGGGAATCCAGAACTTCAAGGAGGCCCTGACAGTGGCTTGCAGGGTGTCACTCACTGAGCTGAATGAATATTTATTTATTTGTTTGTTTGTTTATTTATGCATTTAAATATTTCATCCAAAGAGCCATAGACTGCCATAGATTGTTTAATCTGCCAAAGGCCTGGTTATAGATCAATATTTTCACCTGGCACCTAAAAATATGTAATTAGTAATTAAATTTCTATATCACTTTTCATGAGAGGATCGTGAGAGGATAGTTTACAATAGAAAAACACAAAAACATATAACACAGTAAAAACAAAAATAATACCCCCCCCCCCCAGTTTAAAAGGCCAAGGAATTTTTTTGCCTGGTGCCTAAAGATATGTAGTGAAGGTACCAGGCAAGCCCTGCTGGGGAGAGCATTCCACAAATGAGGAGCCACTGCAGAAAAGGCCCATTCTTGTGTTGTCTCATGGAGAGGAGAAAAAAAAGGGCCTTAGATGATGGTCACAGGGTCTGAGTCAATTCAGACGTGGTCCTTGATGTATTACGGCTCTAAGCCATTTAGGGCTTTATAGGTCAAAGCCAGTTCTTTGAATTGGGCCCAGAAAGTGTTTGGCAGCCAGCGAAGTCGGGCCAGGATTGGTGTAATATACTCAAACCATCTTGCCTCACTGAGCAACCTGGTCACCGAATTCTGCACTAGCTGAAGTTTCTGAACCGTCTTCAGAGGCAGCTCCACATTACAATAATCTAACCCAGAGGTTAAGACTGTCCCTAGGGCGTGTAACCCCATCAAAAGCAGGCCACCTCCCATCCATCTGGTCTAGGCAGCCACCCACTAACAGTGCCTCAGTCTTATCTAGACTGAGCCTCAGTTTCCTGGCTTTCATCTGGTCCATTACTAAGGCAAGGCAACAGTTCAGCACATTCACTGCTACACCTGCAGACATAAAGGAGAATTAGAGTTGTGTGTCATCAGCATATTGCTGGCAATGTACTCCAAAACTCCAGATACGTTAGCTCAGGAGGGGTATGGGGCCAGTGTGTGATAGATCTGGAGTATGGATTGTGACATTCAGTATCTAACCTTTTGCCACCTTTTCAGATTCTTCCACGACCTACCACATAAACACAATTTATTTTTGTCTTTGAATACATCAGTACTATTTTATGTATTCAGGAAGTTGCCTTATACTGAGCCAGAACATAGGTCCATCACAACATACAAATTGATCAGAGAGCAACAAACACTTAAAGTAGTAGCTATTTTTTTTAAAAAAAAGTAGAGGAGAACTCATGTAAGCCTGTCAGTACTTAGGAAGTGGCAGAGTCCCAGGAGAATGGGTTGTTTATCTTCTTCTGCTTTTGCTAACAGCAATATTATTTTCAGCTTTTCATTTCTGCAGTTACTATCCTTGTCTTAAAAAAAAAGTTTGAAGAGAATAAAGCCAACTAAAAATAATAATAATAAGACAGAGTAAGTCTGCACACTGCCAAATCTTCAACTTGTTTATTTAGAATATAGGCCTTCATTGGGGGTGGTGTGAGGGAGGGGATACTGCTTTTTTCCCTTTTTTTTTGAGAAAGCAGTTGTATATTTCCACCCTTTGTGGCTAAAGCAACAGGTCAGTCTTTGCACAGCAACCAGCCTTTCTTCTCTCAGCTGCGAAAGTATATGGGGCAACTAATTTTTCAAGTATGAACTTGGAAAGGGTTTTGCAAAGTTCTGTCTTATAAGTGCCTCAGTGGCCCAGTTAGAACAATTTGTATCATGGCCTACACAAGGGAATGTGATCAAACAATGAGCATGAAGATACACCCTTCCAGAGCCACAATTGCAGCTCAGGCAGTTCACAGTGGAAAGGGGAAGCTCTTTACCCATATCTCAGCTTGGAGGAAAGAGGTTGAGGTGCAGAACAGCAAGACAGAGTTTATCTGAAGGCAAGATTTCATCCCCTAGTTTACAGCTGCCTGTCTCTATGCAAGGAATTGTAAAGGGGAATTGCAGTTGTATAGAATATGTTTTTCCCCCCAGCAAGCACAGTCTCAGAGACAGGCACATGTCAGCTTGAGATGGCATCACAGCGCCCCTTATGTGCCATTGAGATTCACATCAGTGAAGCCCACTCCTCCCCAGCCAATGGCAGTAAGATCTCTTTGTTATACAGTATTGTGGGGAGAAGGCACAGAAGGAGTCTCTGGGCAGATCCACACTGTACAGTTAAAGTGCATTCAAAGCACATTTAAAGCACATGGCCTAAAAATCCTGGGAGCTATAGGTTCCCCCTCACAGAGCTGCAATTCCCAGCACAATCCAAAGTGCTGACATTGACCTTTAAAGCCTTAAACAGCCACGACCTTGTATACCTGAAGAAGCATGCCCTCCCCCATCGTTCAGCCTGGACACTGGAGTCCACTTCCAAGGGCCTTCTGGCAGTTCCTTCACTGTGAGAAGTGAAGTTACAGGGAACCGGGCAGGAGGGCTTTTCAGTGATCACACCCACCCTGCGGAACACCCTCCCAGCGGATGAGTTAAACAACTATATTACTCTTTGTAGACATCTGAAGGCAGCCCTGTTCTGGAAAGCTTTTAATGTTTGATCCCCCCCACTTTTCTTTTTGTTGGAAGCTGCCCAGAATGGCTGGGACAACCCAGTCAGATGGGTAGAGTATAAGAAATAAATTACTACTAGTAGTAGCAGTAGTACAGCTCCCAGGATTCGGCAGGCGGGGAGTTTGTGTGCTTTAAATATGTGCTGAAAGTCTTGTGGATATATGGAGTGGATCTGCCCTCTGCCACTTCTTCCTGCAATATACCATCAGACCATTTTCGTCTCAGAATCGCAGGGAAACACACACTGACATCAGATGGGGCGGGAGAGGAGAAAGGGCGATCTGGCAGCTGGCGTGAGTGGGAGCCAGCAGCCTTAAGGACAGAGTGCAAAACGCAGCAGTGAATGACACTTCCGTTTTTATCAGAAGCTAAGCCTGGGGAACCTTTAAATCCAGAACGGGATCTGCTGCTTTAATATTTGGTTTTCTAACCTACACACCTTATTGTGTGTCGCTGTCGTCCCCCCACTACTTATGGCTGCTTCAAATTAAATGCAGGTGGCTTATTTGGAAGCATGGTGAGGCATCCCCACTAAACCACACAGGGAACCTAAAAACAACAACAAATCACTAGAAATAACTCTGGATGTATGTTTCTATTTCTGTAATGTTAAAAACTCAATTTTGATTTTACAGTGAATATAGTAGCAGCCACTAAGTCCTTAGTTCACAGTGCGGGGATTAAGCTTTTGAGATCTGGGTGCACACAGTAAGCTTTGCAGGTAGATGAAAGCTTACATCTAAGCAATTGTTAGAAGCAGATGAAAATCCACCACAAGCCTAGCTGCAACCTACCTTTAATATAATGTGGGGGGCATAGAGCAGCTGCTCCAGAGTAAAGCTAATTTATCCAAAGGGGAGGCAGATCATGAAACAGTTTCTATGTAGTGGCACTCGTTGGAAACCTCAATGTTGCAAGCATTAGCAGCCATAGAAATAGCATTATTGTCAGGGAATTACCATAGAGCTGGCATGGTCTTATTATCCAGCAGTGCCCAGGGCACAGAGGCTAAAGTATCACCAGCTAAGTTAGCTGGACCAGGTTTCCTGGCTCTCAGCTGGATGCTGGATTTTTGTGATTAATGAAAATGGTTAGGTAGCGAGGGAAGGCAATGCTGGGTTTATAGGAATAGGCTCTGGCAAAGGCAGAATACAGCAAATTTGGAAAGGCAGCAGCAGCAGCAATGACCTAGAAGATTTTCATAAGAGTAAAGCCTTATAATGTGACCTGGTCTGGACAACTGAGTGTCCATGGGTATCTTTTAGGTCCGGCTGCTCTTGCCATTTCCTCCTCTCACCAAAGTCCCACAAACCAAGTCCTTGCTTGGTATCATCCCTGTTTGGTTCCGGAACTGAAGTGGGTGGAGACCCAGGTTCAAAAACATAACTAGGTAGCTTACGTGGCATTTAGATATCAATCTTGATAGAAGACAAAATGGCATTAGAAATGTAATGTATTTTGTAAAAACAGAAACAAAAAACCCCAGTAAGTATTGCAGTCTAAGCCTAAAGTCAGACCTACCTACCTACCTTCCTTCCTTCCTTCCTTCCTTCCTTCCTTCCTTCCTTCCTTCCCCCTCTTCATTTCTAATGTAACAGCTTCTATAATCCCTACATTCACATGGCATCATATCACCCTGTGCAGCATATTTTAATTTCTATGCAAGTAATGCAAATCTACATATTAAATCTTTTCACGAAACAGTGACAGCTATTAAAACTGATGAAAGCTGGCTGTGGAGCGATGCTGAAAGATCAATACACATTCCAGCTTGCATAGGATCAAACTACTCTCTTTGTAGTTTATCAGAGACGACACTTTTCCAGAGCTGTTGATACTGAGAGTTGTTTTTCTGTGTGTGGATCAATATACAGCAATGGAATTAATGGGCTAATATTTTCTAATACAACACTGGAAACACAGACAATTGTTGACAGGCATTGCCTGTTTGCTGCCACCCCTCCCTCCTTTCTATCTAACCCTGAATAAGCCTGTTTTGCTTTTAAGGTATGTATATCTAGTTTGAGAGTGCAACCTGCTTCACATAGGGTTTTTCTCACTACAGATTAGATGTCACTTCAGGGTAGGTCTGGTAGGGAGAAAACAGGCATGAAAATATAAATAACATAACTGGGGATGGACATGTCCCCATTTTCTTGTTTTGTTCACACAGGAAAATGTGTCATATGAAATACCCCTCTTGTTAGAGCTGCCACTGAAATTTTGAAGAAAGAAAAAAATAATAATCCCAAGTTTGGAAACAGGTGAAACATTCGAGAAATTGCAAGGCAGACTAAAAAATAAGAAGACAATGAAGATTCTTCCTAAAACCTGCAGCGTATGTAGGGAAATCCATATATTCTTTGGCCTTTACCAGATTTGTCTGAAGTGAACTCAAATCACATTGGGAGGTTTCCATTTTGAGGGAGGACACTCCTCCCCCCCCCCATAAAAATAAATAATCAGAATGACTTACTGAAATTCCTCGGTTAAGGGGCAAAGTCGTGAAACGGGGGGTGGAATTATCTGAGGAACACTAGCACAAAACCAATTGCAAGTCCTCTCATCATTCTGGTGAATAACAACTTCAGCTACTCTGCTTATAAGCTGTTTTGCAAAGCCTTCTTGCTGCCTTCAATATGTAGCTGTGATGAGAACACCTTAGCCAGTGAAACCCACTTGTCTGGTTAGATCTGTTGAGATTGAGACTGAAAAGCAATTTCTTACTATAAAAATCATTTATGAAGGCAGCCTGTCTCAAATAATTCCATTTCCATCGCTTAACTGGGGAGAAAAAAAGTGACACTTGACGGGAGGAAATCCACAACGTGACCACTGTGGGTCATTCATCTCGCACAAAGATTTTAGCACAGCACAAAGACTTAGGACATTGTAATGGGCTGGAGGAGGCGGGGAAACACTATAAATCACATTTTTCCCTAATGGAAATCATTCCTTTCAAAGAAGGTGAAAGTCTTAACCAAGTGGAAGTTCTCATTTAAGCTGATAAATGGAAGCAATGCAGCTTGAAGCCTTTCCCAGTTTCTGCTAACCAATGTGCCCCACTCATAAATGGAAGATTAGTGGAAATGATGGTGGATGAAAGTCTTTCTAACATCCCTGATGTCTCAGCCCCAAATCAGACACGCTGATGGGCAGTCACATTCCATGTGCAGATGTCTTCCCCATTCACACAGGCAGCAGGGCATGCAGACCGATTTTTTTTGGCATCAAAGGCAAAGCTTCCCAAACTTTGGTCTCCAGCTGTTTGTTTGTTTTTTACTACAGTTCCCATCATCCCTGACCACTGGTCCTCCTAGCTAGGGATGATGGGAGTTGTAAACCAACATCAGTTTCAGACCCAAGTTTTGGAAACCCTGATCTAAGGGATTGTGCAGATAACAGGAGTGGACCCCTCTCCTGCCTTGCCTCCCCAGAGTCTGTTCCTGGACTCCACCACCCCAAACTTTGCTTTAATATGAAGTCTCTGGATAGGACTTCCGCCTGGTCACAACACAGGCATTCCTTCTGTTTCCCACGTTGCCAGCTCCCAAATACCACTCAGTCTCTCCTGTTCCAATCGTAGCACCTGAGCTCAGTGACTCTGCTGTACTTGAGAACACATCCCTCCCTGCATACTGTTTTAAGTGCAGCTGCCCATGGCTCTCTCCTGTCCCTGACAGTCTCTTGGGTCACCTCACATATCGCTGAAGAATGCATTAATAAATATCATAACTAAAATGGCACCATTAACTACTCAAACTGCAAAAAAGCAAAAATAGATAATTTTTTAAAAGTAAAGATCAGAGTTCTCTAATAATTTTGCTTCTTCTACTACTGAATCATCACCAACATCATCATCTTGTCCTCATGCTCCCTTCGGAGTGTATTTTATTTTTTTATGCAGATGCAAAGGGGCCTTTAATATTAATGGGAGCACCACATGTTCATTAGGAAGTGAATAATAGGCTCAGGGTTTTTTTTAGCCTCAATACTGTTACAGGACATGTGGATTATACCAACAGATTTATTGCCCTTTTAGTCAAATAAACTGCAAAGCATGCCTAATAAACAACCTACTGGCTCAACTCCATTCACACCATGCAATATATTTCAAAAGCTGCAAAACCACATTTTTAATTACCTTGACCCCACCCAGCTTTTCTCCCCAAAACCCCTAAATTGCCTTTTGAAAGAGAGTAGCACTTGGCACACAGGAGCAATGGACACTAAGAGAGCATGTTGGACTTGGCAAGGAGGTTTGTTTCCCTCTGCCAAAAGAGGAGGAAGTGGAAGAATACTTACCTAAGCGCTGAGTGTTAATAGCTCTCACTGTGAAAGTTCTCTCTTTCCTCCTATCAATTTACTTGATAACCTCTCTGTTTATTTGGGGCACAGTCTGTTTGACTAGCTGCAGACTACTCGCCTATAAACAAGTGTGACACAAAAACACGATATACTGTTTCTTTCAAGGGATGTGTGAAAACTGCCCCTTTCTCTCCATGGAGCTTTCTTCTTTTCTGCCCTTTTGGTCTTGGCTACCGCCCACAGTGTCCTTGCTTATAGGAGCAGACAGCATAAATCAGATGTATGTTCAGAAATGTATCCAAATGTGGATGCCGTCCATTACTTCCAATGGGATCCATATTCAAATGCACACCCCCATTCATAAGCTAGCTTGCTTAAGTGTCTGCATTGATATATTTCCCCTTCCCCCAGTGATAAAATTAGACATAAGAGGGGTTCAGGCTTGTTGTCCACACCTGGAAGAACAATCTCAAATCTGCATATTAATGCAGCATCCCTAATTCACACAGTTTTTCTTAATGGGTACCTTATGCAGCAAGGCGCATCCATAAATTGTTCATCATTCCCAACCATTGACCTTTCTGGGTAGTGTTGTTGGGAGTTGTAGTCTTCTGGAAGGTTGCTACAGATATTTGTTCAACTGCCATTCAGAAAAAAGCCAAACAGTTCTTGTTAAGAGCAAGTTTCTTTGGGTGCAACAACACACAGGGCTGCTTGCAAAAGCAGCATGCCTTTGTTGAATTTTCACCTTCTCCTTTTGAATTGGGTAGAATCTTTTACAGTATACTGTGGGGAAGTAGGCAGAAGTCTGTATATTGTGGGTACTATACCATACTAGGGGCGGGAAACATGTGATGCTCCAGAGGTTATGGGAACCCAGCTGTCAATATCCCAGTGGCTGGGGCTAATGGGGAATGGAGTTTAATGGCATACCGAGGGCCACAGGATTCCCATCTCCATGTTATATGGAAGAAAGAAAAGACCAAGCAAGGGTTTTGCTCATGTGATGAGCAAAATCCAGTTAAACTTGAAATGGTCCACAATGAAATTATAGAATGCAGAAGCAGGAAATGTCAAGTCATAAACTAGGGGAAAACACACCCACACCCACAACATGACAGTATCCCTTTTGCCTAAATATAAAAGAGAGAGCTTTTGAATTATGGTGCTGGAGGAGACTCTTGAGAGTCCCATGGACTGCAAGAAGATCAAACCTATCCATTCTTAAGGAAATCAGCCCTGAGTGCTCACTGGAAGGACAGATGATGAAGCTGAGGCTCCAATACTTTGGCCACCTCATGAGAAGAGAAGACTCCCTGGAAAAGACCCTAATGTTGGGAAAGATGGAGGGCACAAGGAGAAGGGGACGACAGAGGACGAGATGGTTGAACAGTGTTCTCGAAGCTACAAACATGAGTCTGACCAAACTGCAGGAGGCAGTGGAAGACAGGAGTGCCTGGCGTGCTCTGGTCCATGGGGTCACGAAGAGTCGGACATGACTAAATGACTAAACAACAACAAAAAAGAGAGATGTTTTCCTGCCATGTTTCTCAGCAGCTTACACATGAAGTTAAAAAGCAAAATCAGCCAAATACTAATTAGGGTGCTTCATGTCTGCATTTGCAATGTTTAGGTGATGAATTATTACCTCTTCTCCCTCTGTTGAGAGAAGTCCATTTTATAACGAAATTAAGATAGGCATCTAATTAAGCAGGGTATTCATATGACTGTCCAAACCAGGGGACACATCAAGTTAGAAAGGGAAATTGATTTTAAATAGAAGTAATTGGAGACTCGGGATGCGGGTGGCGCTGTGGGTAAAAGCCTCAGCGCCTAGGGCTTGCCGATTGAAAGGTCGGCAGTTCGAATCCCCACGGCGGGGTGCGCTCCTGCTGCTCGGTCCCAGTGCCTGCCAACCTAGCAGTTCGAAAGCACCCCCGGGTGCAAGTAGATAAATAGGGACCGCTTACTGGTGGGAAGGTAAACGGTGTTTCCGTGTGCTGTGCTGGCTCGCCAGATGCAGCTTGTCACGCTGGCCATGTGACCCAGAAGTGTCTGCGGACAGCGCTGGCCCCCGGCCTCTTGAGTGAGATGGGTGAACAACCCTAGAGTCTGTCAAGACTGGCCCGTACGGGCAGGGGTACCTTTACCTTTTTAATTGGAGACTCATTCCTAAAGGTACCATTCAAGGTTTCTACTTTCTCATATTTTAATGATGCACCTGAATGCCTGAACAGGAAACACAATAAGGTGACCGGGATCTGCCTCAGTTTTAATGTACAGTACAAAAAAGGGCCTTTGCACCAGCGGAGCATTGCTGTCACATTGCATTTCCCGCAGTAAAACATCTGGGATTAAAACATCAGGCTCCAAAAAAAGCATGTGAGAACTTGTTTTTTTATTTATTAGAAATTTTGAAGTGTTAGCTAGGATAGAGACACTTTTCCATTTAAGTCCTGGAAATAGCTCACCTGAAATTTAAAAAATAATGTTTAGCAACAGGCTTTCTTTACCTCAACTGCTTTATGCCCATTAGTCTATGTCTCCCATGTGTTCCACTGACAATCTGCGAAGAGTTATATTAATATGCCGAGAGTTACATAAATTATTATTTAGTTCCGGGATATAATGTGACAATGATAGTTGCACAGCACAACAATGGATGCAATCTATGCAAAAATATGTAACTTGAAAGTGTGTTGACTTCAAGGGATGCATAGCTGTATGGAGTTATTTCTATGCTGAGATTAGTCTCTAAATTCTACCCTGCCCAAGGGTGAATGACCCATGGTTTATGAACTTTGAGGGCACTGATCCTTATTTATTTATTTATTCATTCATTCATTCTTTCATTCATTCATTCATTCAAACGTTTATACCCTGCCCTTCTAGTGTTAATTGCACCATTCAAGGTGGCTAACTCTATTAAAACCAACAGTAAAATACAACAACGCTATGAAAACACAACACAATAAAAACAGGTGCAGCAGAGGCATTGGATAATAAAATTATCTTATCAGATGAACAAAAAGCCTGTGTAAAACAAAAACAGGGTTGCTGTATGGATGGCAAATATTGTAAGAGAAGTAGGTAACCGAGCCTTGTTCCACGATTTGGGCAAGGCCACAGTGAAGCCCCTTCTCTCATCTTCCCCAACAGAGCCTTCACTGCAGAAAGAACATGGAGAAGGACCTCTTCACCCTATTTTTAGGCAGCAAATATGCTGGCTTGTGATGAGGTGATTTTCAAGGTATTCTGGACCTAAGCCAGTCAGGGTTTTAAAAATCATCACCATGTCTGATCTTGATGGGGCTGTGGGACTCGTGTCAATAACCCTCTGAGCAAGCTGGTATCTGCCTTTCCATCTACCTTTTTGAAAACATGCTTCACCATTCTATACCGGGGCTGGGCTGAGAGAACCTGATTATGTATTAAACATTCTTTCAATACCTTTTGGCGTGATTGTTCACCTCAAAAAGGAGAATGATCGTCTCCCCACCCCAATTGAATTCAGCTAGACTTTAAATTCCCCAATGTATTTTGAACAAGATGGTTTGCTTATAAAGGACACTGCCTTTATTACATAATAACATGTAGCCAGTATTGAAAACCATATAATCGTAATAGCCACATTCAGTTTTCCTGTTGAACATGCAAAACCTATTCAGTCTTAATTATGACATTAAAAGGGAGTTCTAACATATGGTGTTCCTTAAAGGCTTTTGCATATATTGTATTTTTATAGCATTTAGCCCTGGGCTGCTGCCATCTGTCCCCAAGTCAACTTAAAGGTAGTTTGAAGATCTGTAGTAGGAATTGCCCTACACAGAAAGATCAAAGTAGATCAAAGATGCCTTTTTGGTTGGACAGTTGTGCTGCTAGAGTAGCAACCTCCTGAAGGTAGAACAACATGCTTATGCATGTCGTGCAGAGATGGTGGAATTAGTAGGTGAGCAGGAAGGGGGAGGGGGAGGGATTTTCCCCACGGTTCCTACTCCACAAGCCTTTACCATCAGCTTGTTCACAGTCATTCAAAGTCAGCTACGGCAGGGTGGGGGGAAAGAAATGGAAACTCTGGCACAAAACATATTTGCAAAGAAGAAGAAGAAGAAGAAGAAGAAGAAGAAGAAGAAGAAGAAGAAGAAGAAGAGGAGTTTGGATTTGATATCCTGCCTTTCACTCCCCTTCAGGAGTCTCAAAGCGGCTAACATTCTCCTTTCCCTTCCTCCCCCACAACAAACACTCTGTGAGGTGAGTGGGGCTGACAGAAGTGTGACTGGCCCAAGGTCACCCAGCAGCTGCATGTGGAGGAGCGGGGAAGCGAACCCTGTTTCCCAGATTACGTGACTACCGCTCTTAACCACTACACCACACTGAAGGAGCAATGAGTGGGGAAAGGGCAAAGTATTCCTCGGCCTGCTCAACAAATGTCCTCTGCAAATGTTCTCACATTACTGTTACGAAGGGACAGAGATAGAAAAGCGCTCTCTCTCTCTTGCTCTCACACATGCATGCATACATACTGTATGTATTTTCCCAGCTCATGATTTTTATTTTGTATTAGCAAATCAGTTTGACTTGGGGTGGCAGTTTCTGGGTTTCCTGGGTTAGAATTTCAATAGCTAACATAACTGATAAATTATATTTATTTAAATGTACTGCATTTTGCCCACTGTCTGTCTTTAGCCGCCAAAGCAGTAGTTTTAGAACTGCCTCGAATCATGAACAACAGCAAAGAGAGAGAGGCTCCTCTCAGACTTCCAACCATAATGCGGCAAAGTTGGTGCTATGACTCCATCAGTGGTGACAAATGCATCAAAAATGGAATGGGTGTCCTTGCTGTGGGGAAGTCTATTTTTAACTAGAGATGACTCATTAACTACTGGGGTCTCCCAAAAGCTACATCTGTCAAATTGTCACGGGGGGGGGGCAGTGGGAAATAAGCAAGGTCACGTTTGCTGAAAGCTGATAATGGGGATGTGATTATTTTTTGCTTTGTCACATTGAAAGGCAGTGATCCTTGCAAATCCTCCTGTTTTGACAAATGGTTTGTCACAGAAAATTTGCTTCTGAAATCACCCAGGCATATTTTACAGTTTGCACTGCACCAATTTTATGTGTAAAGAAGTATGCCACTAATTCTGTGTGCATAACTAAATCATTTCCCATGGGGGGGGGGAATGAATAAGGAAGGCTTGTGAAGGCACTCTTAGAACCAAAATGCAAGATTCCAAATACGAAAATGTTGAGGAGAAAGGAGTTGCAAAAAGTATCAGACATGATAGGCTTCAGATGTGCTTAGAAATAGAGCAGAGTGTTTCTTGTTTTGGGATGCATCGTCCCAGCAGCACAGAAACTCAAAGAAAACAACACGTATCTCTGAGTGCCAGTCCTTAGGCAGTCAAAATGGCTCCATCATGCAGCAAGCTTGAGAGAACCACAGGGTTTGCAAAACTACAAAAATAAATTTAGGGATAATCCCAAAAACATCTAAATGAGGACTGGCCATGTGCTCGGTGGGTAACAAACACTTATAAAATATGGAGGATATGCCCCTCTCTCTGGTATGGGGAGTATGTGGTCCTCCATATGCTGCTGGTCTGCAACTTCAATCAGCTCTCACCACTGGTCATACTGACTGGGGCTGATGGGAGCTGGAGTCAAATAACACCTGGAGGTCACAGGTTTCACATTCCAGGTATAAAAGTAAAAAGAACACAATACTGGAAAAAGCAAACAAACAAAGCAAAACACTGGAGATAACATACGTAGCATAAATCAGTCAAAGTCAAATGCTACGTGATGTTTTAATAGGATACCCAGATGTCATATAAAGCACTGTACTTTTGCAACAAAAACATAAATGGCAAAAGAATAGGATTGGTTCTTGCTGGCCAAGGTCACTGGGCCATATATGAACAGCTGTAACTTTTTACAATAACCTGTAAGATGTGCTGAAAAGACATATGATACTTCTAATCAGCTGTAGGATCGGATTCTGTACCATGCATAACCTGGCTTTGACCTGAGCAACGCCATAGGAAGGTAAACAAAAGGAAGAAAAGACTTCAACAATGAGCCTTGGAAAGGATGGATGAATTTCTTAAACACTCAAAAGATTCCTTGAGACAGCCACTGATAAAAATATGTATTTTAAAGCAAAGAAACAGAAAAAAGGAAAAGCCCTTCCAAAATAATTTTAACCCGTAATGAAATGGAGCTGCAGCTTCCACTATTTCACAATTAGTAGTGCAAATCAGAAGAAGCCACCTAGTACTCAGCCATCAATCAAAGGGGCCAACAAGCAGGAATATGTACCAGTCAAGATAGCTCTAAGCCTTATTTTGCATGCCTGTGGTTGCAACCTGAGAAAACAGGTGAGCTGACTTGCCTTCCATCGGCAGAAACCTCTGCTGTCATTGGACAAGAAGACTGTCACATTCTGTGATACTTCATAATTTTTTGCCTTTTCATTGGCAGGTGATACTTTTGTACCACATAAGACTACATAGGTGGAATCTACATACGTTAAAAACTTTGTGAAAATTGTTTTTTTCTAATTGTTTTGGAAAATGCATGGAATCAGCTATAGCTCACAGTTGCCATCTAGTGTCACAATTGTATATTGCACTTTGCAACACATTCAAAACATTTTATTTGCAGTCCATGGTTTTGCTACTGTTTATTAAACGTGACCAAGTGTTTGCAACATACTTATTAATTATCACATCTTCCATTCTTCTGCACAAGATTCTATTGGTCATTATTGTTCTCATTTTCCATTATTGTTTTCATTTTCCATTACGGGTGCTCTTCTTTATTGGCTTATCTGCTTTCTCCTGGCTTTTTCTCTCCCTTCTTGTTGACTTTCCATACTTTAGTTTTTCACCCATCAAAAATGTAGACTTGATAAAATGTGCCGGCATGAAATTTTTGGCATGACTTTACAAAACAGCAGACTTCACTGGGAATTTTAATAGGATAATATTTCACTCACTTTGATTGTACACTGGCCTAATAGACCTCTGCACAGCCCTTACTGTGAGAAATCGAGCTGGACTGTCTCCCTCCAGAGCGCTGAGCACAGTGTTTCTGTGTTGCTAGTGATGGCAATTCCCCACTCTCATAAAGGAAAGGGTGTGTAGATACCAATAGCAACTTAGCTTGACATTCTTCAAGATGGCTCCCCCCCCCCTTAATATGAGCTTTAATTCACTGTTCTCTTATTTTCAGAAGGTGAAAAGCAAGACTAGGAGCGGATGTAAAGCACTGAGTAAGAAACCCATATAAAGTTCAACCTATCCCAGGGGCATCTCTTATTATTAGGGAAAGTTCCTTATCTGAAGGAGGGGAAATTAAATGCTTTAATCAAAGAGTTTCTGAAACCCCACAGGCTAGGGCTTCCAAAGCAAGCAGGCTCTTCAAAACAATTCAGTTATGAGCAATAAGTCTGCTGTACTACAAAGCAACACCCGGAGCTTCTAGTGCAATCGGCAGTGGATTCGGCCAGAATCCAAACAAGAGATGAATCCATATCATTTTACAAAAGTGGTTTGTTGAAAATGGAGTTAGACATGCTGCCCGCACAGGAGTAGTCTACCCTTTCACGACACAAGCCAACTGGCCTGCCATCCTCTTTTCTGGCTGTTCCAACGTGGCAGCAGAAACAGGAGGTTTGATGAGTTTCTACTGGACCATCACATCTGGTTGGGACCTAAAAGGAATCTTTAGGTGCAAACCCTTCACTGCTGTGTGACCTTATCAAATTGTACACATAAATTGTCATCTCAGCAGCAATTAATGAAGCCAGGTGGTACAGCCAAAATGCTTCAAACAAACCTCCAACCCTGTGTCTTGATTTGAGTCTAGCTGCTGCCACTGGGAACAGAGCAAACACGCACTCCAAAATGGGAGATAATGAGGTTTAACTTGTCTGGCCAGTGCCCTGAATAAAACAAGTGTGTGTCCTGGAACACACACGCAATTCTTCTACAGTGCAATGGTGCCTTGTGAGAAACATTCAGGGGCTTCTCAGCAGATGAGGGGGGGAAAGGGGGGGAAGAGTTTCTGTCAGTGAAGAAGCTGAATTCCATGCCGAGGGACATTCAGAAAGGAAGTGAAAATAAAACTGCCAATTTTATAACGCCACCACAAATCAATGGCGCAACCACACTTGGAATAAGGTGTTCATTTCTATCGTTGAGCTGAGAAGGCTTCAGCAAAGGCAACTGGAATGATAATGAGGCTGAAGCAACTCCCATATCAGGAAAGGTTAAGGATTTGTTATTTTAGAAGAAAAATGGGTGTAAAAGAAAACATGGTGAGAGGTGTATAAAATTAGGCATCGTGGAGAAAGTGGATTAAGAAAAAAAATTCTCCCTCTCTCATAATACCAGAACCCAGGGTCATACAATGAAGATGAACGCTGGCAGATTCAGGGCAGTCAAAACGAAGAATTTCTTTACACAGCAAAGGCTGGACCATGGAATTCCCTCCTGTGACATATAGCAACGGCCACCAACTTGGATAGTGTTAGAAGGGGTTTAGACAAATTCATGGAGAATTAGGCTATTGGATACCTTGGGAAATAGGATGTTGGGCTGGACGGGCCATTGATGTGATCCAGCAGGGCTGTTCTTACGTTTGTATGAGCTGCAGCCCTTCTCCAACGGGCCTCACACCACCTGCCCACAGCAATCGTCTTTGGCATCCTCAGTGTGAGAACATATTTCGCAACATGCTATGGGAGGCTGCCTTTCTGCAGCAGCCTTAAGAGGATGGACCAGCAGCCACTGCATCCAGAGCACTGGGGGTGCCCACCTGCCTGGTTTTCTGCAGCCAAAATGATTATTGTTATTATGGTTTAGGCACTCTGCTCTCCGCTCTGAGCAAGCCCCGGGAACAGTAAATTTGGAATAGCTGAACCTCAAGTTGTGTTTCTTTCCTTTCAAAAGCATCAGATAACACAACAACAGAAAGTGACTAACTATTTTAGAAAAATGTAATGACGTGCAAAAAATATATAGGGAAAAATTGGAAACCAGGGGTGGGGGTTTGGGGGGGTGTCTGAGGGATCTAAATAATCCCAGCAGTGTAAAAACTGAAAATGATGTGAATGTATAAGAATACTGTTTAAAAAGTGAAAATAAAATGCTTTTTAAAAAAGAAAGTGACTAAAGATTAACATTGATCGAAAGAAAGTAGCTGTAGTTCACAATAGCTCTGACATAAAAAATGAACAATAGTCAGGAGAAAGGCAAGTACATTTTCCTACAGAAGTGCAATTTTATTTAGTCATTGGAGACTTCCCCTCCTGCCACATATAGGCGTGCTGCAGAATCAGCCAGACCCAAGTTAGCTAATGAGGTCCTGTGTTCAGCATGTTTCCATTCTTCTTTCTCTCCTTCCCTTTGTCTCCTTCCTATGTGTGTCAATGAGATGGAAGTCTTTGGAATTGTCACTGGTGTTTGCCACTTCTGCATCTGCCCATACTCAGAAAGGGGTTTTTGGTCTTGGAATGCTCATTTATGGATTAAATCTGCATATTAGGTGGTTGTGACATTCCAGTGTTATAAGAGAATTCCCTTATCCTGCCCATGGAATGGTATGGATATAATTTCACCACTATTCCATTCCAGTCACAATCCTGCTCATCCCATATCTGACTAATGCCTGATCTTTCATGGCAGAGCTAAACCAGTGGTCAGCCTAGCCTCATGCTCCATAGTGGTTGGGGGAGGGGGAACCCCATAGCTAATTACATACCTTCAAGTTACTTTTTTTTTTTGTTTTGTTAATGTTGACATGCCTTCTCTCGGAGGGGGAACTTTTTTTTGCATATGTTGTGGACATGTTCACATTGTTTAAGTGCTGTTTTTTTTCCTGGCGCCACCCCCCACCCTTTGAACTCAGTGACTTTTGCTTCATTGGCCACAAACTTGATGAATCCTGTGGGCTGTGGTGACCAACATCAGTCTGTTGCTGATGTCACTATACATCTGACATGATGACATAACAGACAAATATTCAAATCAGGTAGGTTGCCATAGCCAATAGAATAAAGTGGCAGTGAAGACAGATGCAGTTGAGCACAGCAAGGAGGGAGAAGAAAGGAGGCCTCAAGCTAAGCACGAGGGTGTTGATGTTTTAGACCAACAACAGTTTTGCCTTTTTGGGGCACTCCCGAACAACCGATTTCCAGCTCACGTCAAGATGCCAAGTCTGAAAGGCAAGTATTTTGGGAGAGGGTAATTTGTTCAACTGCATTGAATGTGCTGCTTTTGAAATGAAAACCAGATCACAAAATATTTGATACAATGCAAGGGCTACGTAGAGGGGTGCTCTGGGAGAACACTACGAGGCACGATGCTCTGGAGGTGCCATGGCTTTTGCACCTAATTCCCCCTGCTTTTTGCCTTGCACAGCAGACGGCAGGGTATCAAACCACATCTGGAAATACATGTGCACACCCTGTCAGACACACACACACAGACATCCGCACATTATAGGGCAACCAATCCTAACTCTCTGACAAATACATCCATATGAGAGGCATGTATGCAACATGTTTGTTACATTTACATCTCGGGCGTGAACCTACAAAACAACGGGCATGATCCAACCAAACTGAAGCAGTAATACTGAGTTCAATGGAAGAACTAGCCACCTGCTTCAGTCTCTCCCATTGAAGTCAAAACACTTGGAGCTGCTTTGCTTTCGCTGGATTGTGTGTGAAGCAAGCAAAACTAAGAGTAATATTTGGTGCACACAATCATCTGGAACAGCCTTCCCCAACCAGGTACCCTCCAGATATTTTGGACTCCAACTTCTGTCATAGAATTGTAGAGTTGGAAGGGATCATCCTCAATCATAGGCTGTGCTAGCTGGGGTAGATGGGACTTTCAGTTGAGAACATTAGGAGGACATCAAGTTTGGGAAGGCTGTTCCGGGCAAACACCATAGCCATGCTAGGTCATCTTGCAGGTGGGACTACAGATGTGATTATTAACTAGATCAAAGATAAATTATAATTATATAATTGTACATAAAGACACAGCGCTCCTTTTGAGTTACTGTACTAAAGAAAGGCACTGTGATGAAACAGTGACACTTTCTGAAACACATTTACTTGATTGACATCAGTGGAGATTGCTAACCATAAAATAAAATGTTATATTGTTTTCAGGATTCTGCATTCCACAAGAGACAGGAAAAACAACAACATGGCAGAATTCATCCATTGACATTTAGGTTCCATTAGCAATACCAGACTAGTTATTGTTAGTTATTGTGGTTTGGCCTGACAATGCCAACACAGTATCTAGTTTGGCTTCGATAATGCCCACAGTGTGCTGCTGATACTGCAAATGGCTGTGTCCTTCCCACTCATGTCAGTTGAACTTGCCTTGTGTTGCGATGTCACAGTGTTCCACATTCCTGGCTCCTACTCGGCATCATTAACTGCCAATGGCAGTAAAATGTGGAATGTTAAAACATCACAATATGATGGAAGTTCTACTAGGTAGTGCAGAGGAGGAGGGATTAGTTGCAATGGTGGCATTTTTGAGTTGTAGCCATGCATTTACCCAGAATGTCTAATTTGGTCCATGGTACATACAATTATTTTAATTCTTACAAATCTAATTTTCCATGAGGTCCCCTCTCCTCCTGTCTTATGCCATGCTGTACTCATTTAAAAAAAAAAAAGTGTGTGAATATTTAACCTGCTGACTCTAAGAATAAAATGTGTCTACATTCCTCATATTCTGAAAACAGGAATTATTTCTCTCACCCCACAGCAAAACATGAAAAATAAAAATATGGCAAAAATTACATAAGACCTTCCCCCGTTATCTTTGAAACTTAAGCCTGGGAGACTGTGTCACGTGTTAGTGTTTCCCCCCCTTTCTCTTATTGTATGCAGGTGATGAGTACAAAGCTTTGAGCTGAAGTAGATGAATGGAGCAATACAAAGTCTCATAATTGCTTTAGGGGAGGGCGGAAGGGAACAGGAAATGTATTAAAATACTCACTTTGACGAATCTATGAAGTATATTACAAGAGCACCAATACTAAGAGCGAAGACTAAGACAACCTGCAAAAGTAAAGAAGAAGAAAATGCAATCACTTTACGGGCCACAGCTGAGGCATTCATTATTCAAACAAACAGGAATGAGAAAACAGTGCAAGAAATTTCATGGTTCCATTTTAATTGCCTTATGCTTTACCAGAAATATGAATCATGCTTGCAGCGCTTGACAAAACTGGGGACAGTGCTGGAAATGTATACAACCAGAGCTTGCCAAAGATATCTGTGGGCCTGAGGAAGAAAATCCAGGTGGCATCCACTGGTGGCAATATAATAATAAACACAATAATGGACAATTTACTGTCTTTAATGGTGTCCTAATATCTGCAACCTAAGGCAGTCTACCACGCCCTAATATGAATCATACAGACATCCCCTATGTAGATGTTTATGTGCTCTGGGGTTTTGTTCTAGGCCGTATCCTCTCAGGAAGTGAAGCCTTTTGGTCCCTAGGGTATGGCGCTCTCAGAAATATGACCACAACTGCAGAACACACTTTTCACTAAGACCTGTCAAAGCACCTCGCTGCTCTGTTTAATCCACCTTGGGAAAACCTCTTTGTTGACAAGAGGACTTTTAAACATTTTGAGAGAGGATTCCCAACTAGGGCTTGTATGCCATTTTGTGGCCTATTGGATTACGGGCAGAACACAACAGGGTATGACAGGTTGCGGGCGGAACCTCGTGGGGTAAATAAGAAACAACAATGTTATTTGTGGGTAATCGTCTAAGTGACCAATCCACACTATTTCATCAAATACAGTAAAGACCAGAAGTATGTAGGATAGGTTTCACTCTGTTCATAAAACAGGCAGCCATAGATTGCTTTTTATGGTCCTTACTTCCTGGAGAGAGTAGTGGTCAACTACATTTTTTGTTTTTCATTATGTTCACAATAATATAATGTCGAAGGCAATTATACAAATAAAGCTTCATACAAACAGTTTCTTTGTGGTTTCACATTTAACCCACACATTTACTACCATGGACAGATTTTACCACAGACAAAACATAAGCATGATCACCTATGGGTTTGAGACTCTGCTAAAAACATTCCTGTTCAGACAAACCTACCTAGGTGCTGAGAAAGATGAGGTAATTTTAATCTGTTTTCATTTTTGGACTTTTGTATGTTTTGAAGTAGGGCTGTGGTTTTTTTCCTTGATTTTACTGTTTCATCTTTTTGTAAACTGCTTTGAGCACTTTTAGAATCAAGCGGTGTATAAATTTCATTAAATAAAAAATAAACTAAGAATTTTGAAAACGTATGTGCATGTGTGTGTGTGTGCACATTAATCAATATACCACAGGCAGAGCTGCTAAATTATTTGCACAACTGAGTAAAAGAGAAGTACAGGATACTGGTCCGTAATCTCTTGCTGGATGCAAGAAGGCTGTAGCTAAAGATTTAACTCCCCACTGGGTAGAAGTAGGATTAAAAAACTGTTTTGGTAGAGGAAGGAAGCAAAATATGTGGGATTTGATGATAATGAGCTAAAAACTGCTTGGTAATAACAGAGCTATGCTTATAGAATATTCGAAGGGGGGGGGTAGAAAAGCCACAGGGGAAATGTTTTGTTTATAACAACGTATGTTCAACCAGTGGATTTAAAATCAATTATAAAAATGAATATGCTCTGTCTCTCTCACTAGCCTATATCCTTTGCCCAGTCACATACCCTCAGGTCGAAGCGCCCAAAGGCCTGGAACATGAGTGTCCATCTTGCATGTCTCTTGCCTTGCTGATATGTTTAAATTGTCCACTTGTGCCAGTGGTGTAGAGATATCATCATATGGAATTGCCAGTTTCACAAGCCAGAGCGTGTTTTGAATTGTACATGCCTCTCTCTGAAAAGGGCACATAACTCATGCAGGAGAGCAAATGCTTAGCAGACCAATGACCCCAGTTTCTCCAGATAAAAAAAAATCTCAGGTAGGCAGACTTGGAAAAAAATACTCTTCTTTAAGACCTTGAAGCAATGCTGCCAGTCAAAGCAGAGAATGCATGACAAACTTAATGGACTGTGGTTTAAGGCAGCTCCTTACAGTTTATATATCTCACAGACGTCAGAGCCAATTTGACAGCTGCGTACATCTCTGCCATTTGTCTGCTGCTGAGACTGAGAAGCACACATAGCTTTGCCTTAGACTAACAAAAATCAATACTTTATGCGTGGCGTGGATGGGTCGGGTAGGGAACGGAAATCAAACCCAAAAGGAAATACTGTCCAGGGTCATTAAAAATCGCAAAAGCCTTGTGAATCTTTGCAACAAGCCCCCCCCCCCCTTTGATTGCAAGATACGTGGAACAGTGTGAGGAGCAGCAAGTGAGTTTACAAAGGCTTAAAAAGAATCCTATCTGAAACAAATATTTCCACTCGACTCCCTAAATCAATTAGTTGGATTTATATAACTGCTTAGCCAAATCAACCACTTAGGAAAGTAACTCAGTCAGATGTGCATTTTCTATTTTGCTTAATTGACCCGAACAAATAAAATGCTTAAAATCAAGTTTTTGCCTTTTTTCTTCTCCCTACAGAAATCTCTCAGAATTACAAATGAACCAGGAAAGGATTTAGGGGGCCTAGTGCAAATAGGAAGAGGGGCTTCCAGCAGAGCAGTACAGTGGTACCTCAGGCTGCGAACTTAATTCGTTCCTGAGGTCCATTCTTAACCCAAAACCATTCTTAACCTGAGGCGCGCTTTCGCTAATGGGGCCTCCCACTGCCGCCAGTACGCAATTTCTGTTCTCATTCTGAGGTGAAGTTCTTAACCCGAGGTACTACTTCTGGGTTAGCGGAGTTTGTAACCCGAAGCATTTGTAATCTGAGGTGTTTGTAACCCGAGGTACCACTGTATCAGTTCTCTGATATCTGGTGGTCACCCTGAACCTATCAGAGAATGGAGAATTGAACCACCACACTCAGAACCCTTCAGGTCATTTTCCCTTGGGAGAAGTAGTAGTAGACAATTTCTCAGTGATGCTTCCCTTCTTCAAAAAAAAAAAAGTTTAAAAAATGTTGTCAACAAAACAGTCTGCATTAACAAAAGTGTTTAGGCACACAACCTGAGGAGGAGCCTGGCAGCTACATACCTTAAGCCCTGAAGTGGGGAACCTTTTTCAGTAGAACAATGGGTGTGCCATTGTTTGAGAGGCTACATTTCCACCATGAAAACAGACACATATCTCTATCCCCCTTCGAGGCAAGCAAGAGAAATGACCATGGTTCATGAACTTTAGAGGAGAGTGTGGCATGGGGACAATGAGGGGTGCATTGTGTGTGGTGGACATGGACTGGTGAGAGTTCCAGCCACTGGACAGAAAGTTCCGGAAAGATGCATTTTACTGTTGGGCCTGAGATTTCCTCACCCCTGCCTTAAGCAAACAAACCCATCCTCCTTGGTCATACCAGGTCAACCAGGAGACAGACGTAGAGAAGGGATGTGTGCTTCTCCTCAACTATACCTAGACCAGCCTACTTCTCAGGATGCCCTGCCAACTCCTTCAGCTCTGTAGCCCCTGCCCTGCAGGCCCCAAGGTGTCATTAAACATGGTTAAGCAGCCCTAGGGGATTGTGGGGTGCTATCTGGGACCATCGACAAAATCAGCCATGCAATGAGGAAGAGACTGAAATGTTGTCACAAAACAGGAAATGAGTTAAAACGGCAAAGAAGTGTGTGCAGCATACTTAAAGGTAAAGGGACCCCTGACCATTAGGTCCAGTCATGACCGACTCTGGGGTTGCAGCGCTCATCTCGCTTTATTGGCCGAGGGAGCCGGCGTACAGCTTCTGGGTCATGTGGCCAGCATGACTAAGCCGCTTCTGGCGAACCAGAGCAGTGCACGGAAACGCCGTTTACCTTCCTGCCGGAGCGGTACCTATTTATCTACTTGCACTGTGACATGCTTTCGAACTGCTAGGTTGGCAGGAGCTGAGACTGAGCAACGGGAGCTCACCCCGTCGCGGGGATTCAAACCGCTGACCTTCTGATTAGGAAGCTCTAGGCTCTGTGGCTTAACCCACAGCGCCACCCACATCCCTTAAGCGGCATACTTAGAGATAGTCAATACAGGGTGTGGGTGTGGTGGGATCTTATATTGTGGTAAATTCTGCCTGTTTTGGGCCAAGGGGGAACATAGGAAGCTGTCATATACTGAGCCAAAACACTGGTCCATCAGTTCAATATCTTCTACATCAGTGTTCATCAACCTTGAGTCCCAGATGTTGCTGAATTGCAACTCCCATCATTGTCAGCCAGCTTAGCCCGGGGTTTCTCCCAGTCCTACTGGAGATGCTAGGGACTGATCCTGGGCCTTATGTATGTAAACCAGACGTTCTCCGTACCACTGAGCTATTGCCATTCATTTCATTGAATCCCAGAACTAGTAGGTTTAGGAAATTGCTGCTCCCCACTGATTTTTTTAAATATTTAAATACTCATGCATGCCTCTCTTTCTTCCCATCCTTCCCATGGGTCTCATCCTGCAAAAGTCCCATGGCTTCCACAATCTCCTGGATTGGCTATCAGCCAAAAACATTTACAAAATGGCTGTTGCTATCTTGAATGCATTTCCTCAGAAGAAAAGACTTGATTTTGGCAGTGTTCCTTTCGCGGGCATATGTGTTTCAGGATTGCAGCCTGCGTAGCTTCTGAATGCATTGTCAGAGGGCAGACTGACTGCAAGACAAGGCAGGGAATAATTAGCAGTTAACTCCCCAGAGAGATGGAGGGGGGGAAACAAAGGAAAGAGAACCTCTGTTCTTCAAGCCATCATTCAGCTGTGTAATAACACTTTCTGAAGTGGGGATAACAGTTATTATATATGGTACACTGAAGCTCCATGAAGGCACAGTCCACAGAAAAGCTAACTAGGCCTTGCGTTATTTTGTTTTTGTCTAACGAAAGAAAAACATTAGTTCTTTGGTGTACAACTTTTCTGCTCTGTGCACGTCAGCTGGGTAGAAATGATTTACAAAGATGCTTGTAAAATCCCAATCGCCAACAGATTCAGCCGTCTTCCTATCCAGATTTGTATCCTCATTAGAGCCCTTTCATTCTAATTTTATGCCCCCATTTGAATAATGCTTTACTATTCATTTTGACAGAGCAGGCTGTTCTTGCAGAATCTGAAGCAGCCGTGCTATCTAAAAGGACTGGTGAACTGAAAGAAGAAGAAGAAAGCCATTTCTCAGGTAGAAATGGTGTTCTACTTTTGTTGATTCTGGTGCATTGCAATGATTAATTGATACTTCGGCAGCCCAGGAGAGGCAGCTCACCTGACTGCTCCTACAACACTAAGGTCACAAAGAAAACATCTGCTGACATGGTCAAGGTGACCCTCAGTGGTTCAGGGTCAGAGAACCTGGCCAAACCACATTGGTGGAGGCTTTATAATCTACCTATAGTAAGATGGGAAGAGTATAAGGTGCTAAGGCAGGGGGTGGGCAAAACTGTTGAGGAAGGCATTCCCTTGGGAAATAATCTGCATGGGGTGTCGCATGCCGGTGCAGTGCTGAGCTAGTTGATCACAGATGGAGCCAGGGGCAATTTTGTTCTGGATTAATTAATCCAGAATTTAAAAAATGGTCCTGAATCTATCATCTCAGAAGCAAGCCCCATTGGGTTTAACACCTACTCTCAAAAAGAGCATGAAAAGAAAAGAAAAGAAACCCAAAACAGTACATCAGATCAGCGCAACTGCTCGTCTGGAAAGCAAATTAAAGCAATTTCTTCTTCATTTTAGTGTGCTATATACATAACGCAGAGAACTAAGAAAAAGTGAAGGGCAAGGTAAGGAAGGAACACAAAGAATGGAACCCTGATAGGATGGATATTTACATGAAACTGCGCAATACATTTCTTGCCCACATAAGCAGGTTAGATGCTATGAATGTTTGGTCAAAACTAAATCCTATTGCATTCAATGGGATTTACTCTCAGGTTAAGTGGAGTTAGAACTGCAGCACTAGCCTTCCACCTTATGCACACTGACCTGGGCGTAAACCCCATTGAATATTGTGGGATTTACTTCTGGTAAGTATGCCTTGCATAAGACAGTTGATGTAGAGTAGAATTCCATGCACGCTTTCCTGGCCACAAGCCCACTCAACTCAATGGCCTTAATTCCATGCAAAATTGAAAAACAGGACCATGCTGTACTTCTACTGCTATATGTTCAACTTTCCCTGCTAATCTACAGAAAAAATGTCAACGCTGTGTACAAACAACATTTTATTATAGAATCCATTAAGACTAGGTACTTGTTGTAGTTTCCCCCCCTACATAGTCTACACACAGTCTAGATCTACTGCATATTTTTTTGCCCCTGAAAAGCACTTCTTGAGAAACTGGTTTCACTCTGAAAATAAAAGCACATTGCAGATTTGAGTCTGCGTTTCTCCTCAATATGTCCATTTTAAAACAGATGTAGGTGGTTCTGACAATGGTGGGTGGGTTATCTACTCCTGCCCAGTGACGCTATAGGTGGGCATATACCAAAATTGCAATCACCACTTCCTCCTTCATTTACCTGAGGCATGTGCAGGGAAGAAAAGGCATGGGTAACCTAATCAAGGGGAGGGTTTTCAAATGTGGATGAGCATGCATGAATCCAGATTGGAAAAAAACTACATGTTTATGCTACGATCAGGTTAGTGTGTATGCAGCCCAGCCTTCCATTTACTTTCCCATTTTCGAAGCATTCTAGTCAGTGGCAAATCCACAAGAAAGACACTCCCATCTGTTAGTTGGATTGTGTATTTGAATTTAATTAGGGTTTTTTGTGTGTGAGAATGCCTAGCGAGCAGACCAACAGACGTACAGAGAGCTTTGCCAATGCAAGTTGCAATTTAATTAGCAACAAAACAAATCTTTCTGGAATAGTTTGCTCCTGCTATGAGTTTGTTTCTGCTGTAATGTTGAATTACCAATCCACTTGGTTTTTAAAAGCTTGTTACATCCCTCTTCAAGTGGCTGAGAAATGTATCTGCCCTACATAATTTATTTTAGTTGTACCAATGTAACAAACATCACTTCTCGCAGGGGATCCTGGGAATTGCAGTGTGGTGACATAAAACATTTCATTGGAGTCTTAACCCTGTTTTGGGGTGAATACATACTCTACAGCTGCATGTGAAGCTATGCCTGACTGAATCTCGCTTCAACAGTTCTTCTGAGTTATCTCGGCAAAGTGAGAGACTGAAATGCTATTCCAGTATTGTTCTTCTGCTGTCCAATGGTTTGACAAGAGAAATACCCCTCTCATCTTGAAGGCATCAATAGCCACAGCTTTCAGCTGTAGATCAGGAGGAATGCAGTCTGAGGGATCCATTTTAACCTGATTTGTCCATGGGATCTGACTGTTCCAACCCAACTATGTCATGCCTCTTGCATCAATCACCTGCTTAGGTCCAAGCCATCAGGATTTGTTTATTTATATGTTTTTAAAAGCCCAGCTAATTATAAACAAAATTATATATCCAAATTCACATGTGAAAAATGTATAATATGTATGAGTCAAGCCCCATGCTGGACTAAATTTCTGCAGCATAATTTTATAAGTATTAACACTAAGTATTTTTACACAGTTACATTAATTGTAGGCATCTGTTTATATGCAGGGTACTTTTTAAAAATGGAGTATATATACACATAAAATTATACATACCATGTGTATAATAATGGATATAATATGGAAGAGTTGTTTGTTGTACTATTAGCAAAGCCATTCAATGAAATCCCATCATGGAAAAATCCATGCAGATAAGCTCCATGTCGAGATTTTCAGAAAATTCCACCCATACTTCCGATAACCCCCCACTTAGATTAAATAATCCAAACTCAGAAAGACAGTGGGAATCATACATAAAGTTCTTCTGCTTGAGTACAATGAAGTGCAGTTGTTTCATAATGCAATAAGACCTAGCCTGCCTTTCATTTCAACCAGAGTATAATTGATGATAGTGAGTACAGAAGCACATAGCCATATTATTCTTTCTGAGTATGTTGCTGATAGAGAGAAAAAGATTCTACAGATTGTATTCTATTGTAACCATAACAATGATCCCATCCTCTCATACGGCCCACAACTACTGGTGTGACAGGAGATCTAAGCGACCTATCCCCTGATAGCTATGGGTGAAGAATATAAGATAAGGTTACCAGAAGTCCCCGTTTCCCGGGGACAGTCCCCGGATTTACAAATCAGTCCCCATACAAAATCCATTGAAGTTGAAAAGTGTCCCTGGATTCATTGAAAAAAATCTGGTAACCTTAATACAGTATAAGAGCCTGGGCAGAAGATACTATCTAAGAGTGAAGATGTGAAGCAAATACTCTGCATCCACTTGGAGAAACATGACACATCTGATGCTACAGTTACACTCTTTGGTCATTGTCACTCTGATCTCCTAGACTGGCCATCTAGTGGTCAGAACACTCCTCTGCACTGAGTGTGTCTGTGTGTGTGTGTGTGTGTGTGTGTGTGTGTGTGTGTGTGAAAGAGAGAGCGAGAGAGAGCAAGAGAGAGAGAGGGAGAGAGAGAGAGAGAGAGAGAGAGAGAGAGAGAGAGAGAGAGAAGGAATATGTACATTAATGTGTATGAGTTAAGGTTTATGTATGAAAGCTCTTCAAATTTCTGAACTATATCCAATACGTGTCCTTACCGTTTCCCCATATAAGAGTCTCACAAGCTGTTACTTATAATAATAATAATATTATATATATATATATATATATATATATATATATATATACACACACACACACACACACACACACACACGCCGCCCATCTGGCTTGGTCCCCCCAGCCACTCTGGGCGGCTTCCAACAACACACTAAAATACAATAACCTATTATACATTATGAGCTTTATGTGCAAACAATATGTTGCACTAATTTTGTTCGTTCTTCAACAGGTCTTTAACCGTGGTAAATTCTTAGAGGAGTAGACCACAACATGCTAAATTTCTTTTCCAGGCACCCAAGGAAGCACCTTCAGCACAGGACCAGATGAATATGCCCAACTCCACTGAAAGAATAAACTTGTGCAGATTTCCACACATTTTTTTGGGGGGGGGAGCTGTCCCCAACAAGCACAACAGCTTATGTCTTATAAATCAAGTAATGAGTCCAATAACATTTTACTAGCTTATTCACTGAAACATGCCTATGATAGTCACATGCCCAGATTAATTTTCATAAAAAGAAACCATTTCCCCCCTCAAAAAAAAAAAGCTGTCCTGCCTAAAGAAAATATTTACCCAATTTTAACTAGGTAAGTGGTTTTTACAAGCCCATATTAAGCACTTGCTAAACTCAACCAGAGGTTCATGGAAATATACTGGCTTAAGATATATACATTGCTTCTAAAAAAAATGTTCTGACCCCCTGCAACAAATTTTCAAGCTATCTGAAATTATTGCACACAGGACACCCACCTGCACCCTGCCGCTTTTGAAAATGGCAAATAATCATGATCAGAAATTTAAGTTTGAATCTGTACTCCTTGTGCAAACATCATCTGTAGACATGGATAGAGTAGCTTCTTTGCAATCACTCAAACAAGCAAAATAATTTTCACAACAAATATATTCACGAAACAAGTTATAAATAACACTGCTGTGGCCTCAGCTTGAAAACTCAGGCTCACACTTGATTCTATGCATGTTTAGGCTGATATTCAATGCACACTTATCTGGAAATAAATCCAGCAGGCCGTGCTTAACACATTTAGCTCAGCTGGTAGAGCTTAAGACTCTTGATCTCAGGGTTGTGGGTTTGAGCCCCACATTGGGCAAAAGATTCTTGCATTGGGGGGGGGGGTACCCTTGTGGTCCCTTCCAGAGTTTTAGGATGAGGCTGAAAATATACTGGCTGCAATGAAACCAATGTAAGACAAAGGGGGTCATGCATAACTTGTATACCCAAGTTAAAGTTGGATGTCTTGGGGGGGGGGAGCATGTGGAATTTACTCAGAATTACTATTATATTTTCAGAGACAATTCTTGATTTCGATTCTTTGTAGAGACCTTACTAATAGTGGATTGTTTTATCCACGCTCCAACAACCACCCTCTCCATCCAAATTATTGCCATTTGTTAGCTAAGTGATATGTGAAGGGCATGACATTTTGCAGGGGCGTGAGGAGAAAGCTGGGAAAATCCAACTGCGTGAAAGCTAATCTCTAGTACAGCTATGCTGGGTTCCTCCCATGTGATGCTGGGTGATTTGAGCATATTCAGAATCAGTTCTAACAGTCAAATAAACCCATTGTAAGATTCCAAACAGAAATACCACGAGGAAGGAAAGTTGGTCCTCTAAAACTGTTGGTTAAAGAAATGAAGTTCAGTGGTAGGGTTTAAAAGCTAGATGGCGGAGGAGAAAAAAATGCCCAAATATAGGCCTGGCATCAGCAGCTGGCATCAAGCTGCCATGGTCTGAGGTAGGTTGGGACGAATGAATCAGTCTGTTTCTGGTGTATGACTGTTTCTCATGTGTTCATTCATTTCTATTCCATCCTATTTCCATCTTTAACTCTGGGTTGTTGTTGTGTTAAAAAAAAATACAAAAGATTTGCATTAAAATATGTATTTTAGCACACTACATATTTAAATATTTTATATTCAAAGTATTTTATTTTATGTGCTATCATGATAAAACATATTTAAATTTAAAAGTTTATTTTTAATACATATTTTAACTCAATGTATTCCTTTCTAAACACATTGAATGTGTTATTTTTATGCATTTTAGAACATGTTCCGAGCTGAGACATGTATCACAAATGTTGGAGATAATAGAATCATAGTGTTGGAAGGGACCATGAAGGCCATTTAGTCCAACCCTCTGCAATGCAGGAATCTTTTGCCCAACACAACTCACTACCCTGAGGTTAAAGGTCTCTACTTGAAAGATGTGGGCCAAACCACAGTCTCTGCCATCCCTAGCACTAGGCCCCTGACACTTGCCCTGGGCTACCAGGCAGCTAGGTCTTGTTCCCCACAATGCCCCAAATGTAGCATCACTTACAAACATTGTGGGAACTAAATGGCAGCTAGATCCAGCCACCTAATGCTGCTCTGAGCATTGCTTCTGCTGCCATCCATCATCACTGCCAGGTAAAGCCACAATCCATCAACAGAGGGCACTTTGGGCAACTTTGGGCATCTTTGCCCAGGGACCCCTCAAATCTTACACAAGACTTGTAAAGATGGCCCTCCAAAACCTTTATTTGTCTGATTATCACATGAGCAGCACTACTGTGAAGTACTGAAAAGCAGGCAGAATTTAAGATCATTAACTACAAGGGATATGCAAAACATGTCTCTTTATTTCTATGGATTTTGCCACCTTCCTCCATGCTGAACTTCATCACTGCCCTGTTCAGAATACAAATACAGAACACAAATCTGCCTGGCTTGTAATGCTCAGATGAATTATGAATCAACTGTCATTTCCCCCAGAATTTTAACAGCTCAGGGAAGAAAGAGAGATTTGGCACATATGCAGAATGGGTCTTTGGTTGAAGGCCTACTTTTTGTCCAAGACTTTGGCCAGGCATCCGAACGACTGAGATAATGCACAGCACTGCAATGCATAGCACATGGTCAGTAGAGAGACCAAACTCATGGAGGTGTAGCAGAGGGGTCAAAACCAGGGAATCCAGCCCCTTCGGTTCCCTCGTTGTGTGAGCTATGAATATCTGAAGAGGGCTTATCTCAGGAAATGGAAACACCAAAGTCCCTTCCCGACTCAGGGCAGTGAGCAAGTCTAACCTGTGTGGCATATGGGCAGGAATGGGCAGTCTGTGGCACTGTGACATTGTTGGCACTCCAACTCCCATCAGCCTGAGCTTTAACAACAATGATCAGGGATGAGGGGAGTTAGTAGCACACAGGCTGAATCCACAAATGGCATCCATCCAGTTGCCAACTCAACACCTTCTGCAAGCCTGAGTCTTGAGAGGTGCTAATGTTCTACACTAGCCAGAGCATATTCTGTGAGCCAGCAAGGCTCAGTAAGGAAACAACAAAAATGTATGAACAGAATGATTCTTCCATAACCGGCTCACTCCGTTGGTTCTTACTAAAGGGGAAAACCTTTCTCACTGACTTAAGGGAAGCATTTTTTATAGTAAGTAAGCCTCCTTGAAAATAAACACTAGAGGAGATACATTTACTATGCCCTAGTTAAATTAGTCGTGAATAATTACAGTGTACTGTTGATCACATAACTGAAATAGCAAACACTGAATTGCTACATTGCTGAATTAATCAAGGGAGAGTGGGCTAATTAAGAGTAGGAAATCTGCTGGTAAGGCAGTTGAATAAAATGTGTCTGAAGGTCAGTTTTAGAAGGTCTTTTCGCAAAACAGCTTTCTCTCTTCATTAGAGTTTTAGACAAAAATGATAACTTTGCCTAAGAGAACAAGAAAACCATCATAAAGTCTATACACAGTTTGTAGAGTAGGTGCAGATTGTGTGTGTTTGCTTGCCCACCCACCAGGCCTTTCCACAATTAAGACTTCATATACCAAGCAAATGCATGAAGAAATTAATTTAAAAATTGTCCAGTAGCACCTTAGAGACAAACTAAGTTTGTTCTGGGTATAAGCTTTTGTGTGCATGTGTGCTACCTTAATCATCTTCAAACATTCTGCAATGCTTGTCATACAAGCAACCGCACGCGCATTCGCGCACACACACACACATACACGTATGTCTCTTCTAAAATCCGAGTTGCAATAATCCCCGACGAGGATGGGAGCAGTTCTGCTCTCCCCCGTCTGCTATGAGGCTGAATGCACTCTCCCTAATTCCCTACAAAACCAGCAAGCACAGCAGGGGCTTAGTAAAGAAGGTGAGCTTCCAGCATGAGACCCTCAAATGTTTTTCTCAACAATTCAGGGTAAGGGGCTTCCCCGCCCCCTTTCTTTTCTCCAAACCCTGGATGCTGAGTCATGTATCTGCAGGGCCTTAACATTTAGAGTGGTACCTCAGGTTACAGACACTTCAGGTTACAGACTCCACTAACCCAGAAATAGTACCTCGGGTTAAGAACCTTGCTTCAGGATGAGAACAGAAATCGTGCGGCGGCAGCGGGAGGCCCCATTAGCTAAAGTGGTGCTTCAGGTTAAGAACAGTTTCAGGTTAAGAATGGACCTCCAGAACTAATTAAGTTCTTAACCTGAGGTACCACTGTATTGTATCTTGATCCAGGCTCTCCCTAGTTTCACATATTCTTTCGGGACCCAAAGAACATCCACCCAGCCCGGAGGGTGGCAATAAGAGTGAGGGGTTTTTTTTGGTGGTGGCCCCATTTGTGGAATGTTCTCTCCAAATAGGATTGCCTGGCACCTGCTATAATGTATTTTCACCACCAGGGGGGGAAAACTCTTCTCTTCTACCAGGCCTTAAAAAAAAACACAGTTTAATATTATTTTACTTAACTCTGACTTTGAACTTATCGCCTCTTTTTTTTTTTTTTTTGCCTGTTCTGAATCTCCAAACTTTCCGCTTCATTAGATGACCCAGGGTTCTATTGTAATGAGGGAGGGAGGGAATTCCAGCCTAATTCTTGATATGTTTTCAGCAAGAAAACATGAGGTCACTGGGTCTTCAGAAAGGAGACATTTGACCTTCACAAAATGATAATAAAGTACCAGTGTGAGAAATAATGACACAAACACAGCCACACACAATAGACATATGCTGTAAATACACAGAGAACCTCTCAGTATCGCATTAACTCCACCCAAGACTTTCGCTTCTTGTCTTTGCTTGACCGCTTAATGGGATACATTATATTAATAATTTCTCCTATAAAAATTAGTACAATTCAAATGGGGAAATGTCTGTGCGTGTTATGGAGCGAATGCCGGCGGGGGGGGGGGGGGGATCTGCTGCAGTCGTGAGCAGAGGATCCATGGTTCCCCTTCCTTCCCTCCTCCGTGGTTACAAAGCATGGATCCTCAGGATTTTTGCATTGGGCTACTCCAAACTCACTGTCAGATCACATGTCTGTGGCCACAGCATGAACCATAAAAATCATATATCTACTATTTCATTTAGAATTTTTTTTTCTTGTTTTCCTCCTCTAAAAACTACGTGCGTGTTATGGTCTGGTGCGTGTTATAGAGCGAAAAATACGGTATCTTGAATTTTCTACTCGCTGTTTCATATCAATTTTCTTCATTTTTTAGTGACACTTGAAAAACGTGGGCTGACTGATACATGCAATAATAATCATCATCAGGCAAATTACAGTGTACAGTAATCATCAACATTCCATCTTTTAAGTTTTGTCTGTTGTTGTAATAGTCTCCTCTGTTTTATATGCATTATAAAATGAAATAATACTGAAACTGACACGGGGACAAACAGAAGAAGACGCCTTCACCCCAGTATGGCTCCCCTTTATCACATACACAGCCCAACAGGACAATGACAATAACCCACCAACAGCATACAAATCAATATGGCTAACCTGATCCGAAACACCCACCCACCTCACTCACACACGAAAACAAAGATCACCACAGCCAATCACAAGCAAACAATCACACCCTAGGCCAACCCCAACCTCTCTTACCACCAAAGGAACACAAGTGAACAACACAAATAACGCTGACACCAAACTCTACATACATTAAACATAATAGAAACACCGCCACCCGACCCCACCCCCATCCATCTTCCCTCTCTCCACCCCCCTTTCTTTTTTCTTTCTTTTTTCTTCTCCCCCTAATGCCTCAACAAATGAAACGGATTTGTAAAAATGCTACATGGAGAGAAAAAAATGAGGCATTACACTTACTTCTGTAAAACAAGAAAATCCTTAATAAAATGTTTTTTAAAAAATAAATAAATAAATAAATAAAATGAAACAATATAAAAGCTTTAAAACCCCCCCCCCCCAAAATCCCATCATCAGAAGTCCTTATTTCCACTTCATAGTAGCGTTAGAAGTGACCAAGGGGCCCATTTGTAGCAAGACAGGAGATGGCATTGTTCCAGAGGCAACCAGGGCGGCATCTCGTCATTTCCAACCTTTCCATGACCTTCTAATTCTTTGCTGCATTAACAGCTGAAAAAGTAAATGGTGAAACATAACAAATGTTCCATTTGATAATGTTTAAATAGACAGTGCCAGAAAAGATAATGCTTACTTGAATGGAGCATTCTTGAAGCGAACACTATTAATGTACCTAATCTGGCTTTGTGCTCCCTTCAAAAAGAGGATTCTGTGCTTGTATAGCGCATCCCGAAGGACTTCCTTCTCCAGTAATTCATTGCCTTATAAAAGGGATGGCTGCTAGGTATAATAATGGTAGAATAACTGTATAACTTTGTATTTGCTTATTTATAGTTCCCCAGCGGATGGATTTTTGTTCCAGGACATGTTAGGCCTGGAATAAATCATATATCTAGCACTTGGACTTTTAAAATGCTTTTCATATTTTTCTTCTTTTTCAGCCTGTTTTCTGGTGGGTACCAAAGGAGATCCAATAAGACTAGTGAAATTTCTCAGGCTTGCTTCAGAGATTTAAATGCCATGGTGATCTCCATTAAAAAACTACAGCAACAAACCAGCACTGACAACAAACAGCAATAGTTGGGAATAAATGATGAGTTGGATGTGCTGCTGGAACCATTTCAATGTAAGTCACATTGGGCACAGTGGTCCCACCAGTGGAGGAATTCTCACCTTATTTCTCTACCACACCAGCCTCTCTCAACCTGGTACCTTCCCAGATTGTGTTGGACCCCAACTTCCATCAGAGCCAGCCAGCTTGGCCAATAGTCAAGGATTATGGGATTTGTAGACCAACAGGACCTGGAGGAAGACTGTTGTACCCTGTACACTTGACAACTTGCAGCTGAATGGTAAGTTCCTAAAACTATGATGGTAGAAGAAGAGAAAGCAGCTGAATGTTTTCCTCTCTGTTCCTTCTCTAGCCATTTCACCCTTAACCTTCAATAGCAAGAAATGGTTGAGAGGAAATCCTCCTCCTTCAATGGCAACAACAGTAAAGCCGTCAAATAAAATTCATCTGGAAATTATATATTGCACGGCATCTCTATATTAGTTCCTAAATGTGACCTGGAGTTTAGAAGAATAGCTCAGTCAGTGGATCATAAGACTCTTAACCTCAGAGTCTATGATCAGCTTCAATATTATTCATTTTTCCAATTACATAATGTAGCCATTAGCTAAACAAGAAATTACGAAAAATATTTCTACTAAGAAATGTAAACACAGCATCTTTGGTGACATTTATGTCAGCTAAGATGAAAAAGAAAGGCAGATTTCATTTTAAACAAGGAAAATCAATTGCCAAAATAGCAAAACTGTGGACGACTGATGGTGCACTTGCTAAATATGTGGGTTATCAATTTCCCGGCATATCACGGACAACTGGAAACACCAGATTAAAACTAATACTAACTGCCAAGGCCAGGAAATGAGGCAGTTTGTGACTATTTACTAAATGAAATTAAAAGTAGTAAAGTTTATGAATGAAACAACAGCAGCAATAATATAGCAGTTTTGTTGTTCATACTGTTTCACATTTATTATCTCAAAGAGCAAAGGTAAACATGTTGCTATAAGAAAAAATTCCAAAAGTCCATATTCAGATATTCTTTTTATTAGCCCATACAAAAGATAACAAAATACTGTTCCCTACTGTTTAGTGTTCCCTAGAACTCTTAATCAAACTAGATGCTTAAAACCCTGGGCAAGATGGAGGTGGGAAAAGGTTCCTGGTGTTTTTTACTGCATCCATATCTGCATCTGGTAACTTTTAAGATGGAGTGTGGGATGAGCTAGCAGACATTCAAAGGAAGTGGTTTCAGGTTCCAAGCTGCACCATGGCCTTCTGGGAAGAAGAAACACACAATGGCTGAGTCCCTAATGTCTGCAAATACAGCAGCCAACTGTTACTCAGTTCTGTTTCCATCCTTGGGCAAAACAGATCGGTTCCTTTAATAGATTGAAAACAGGAACAAAGAGAAACCGTGTATTTCAAAGGAGCTAGATATTTTAGGTGTGATGCCAGGTAAAAAGGAAAGTCAATAGTAGCCAAATTGGGTAGCCTTACCAACCACTAGGCAAAGCTACTCAATTTGGCTTCTCTAACTGCTAGGTAAATCTACCAAGAAACTTCTTGGTTCCCAATTCATTCTCTTAGAGACACCATGCTACACCAGCTCTCAAGAGGACTACACTTTTACTGAACCCAATAGGATCTCATGAAGTTGTTTCTCAAGTGCCTAACAGGAGAAAGGCAGGTTATAAATAGAGTAAGTTCTGCTGAAACCAACGAATTAATCCCAGAGCAAATGGCTGTGGTCCAGCCCCCATGCACACATGTCAAGCACTCCAACTGTTGTCTATGGCAAGAGAAAGGGGAAAGCTTTTGTGCAGTACAAAGCTGTCAAACAGGGAGAGATCCATGCTCACACAGAGCTCTGGATCACGGCCAATGCATTTAGGATCAGGGTGTCAAAAAGATTAAATCATTCCATCGATTTTATTTTTAATTGTATGGCACAGCCTCAAAAAGAAAAGAAAAAGCCCTGAGTCATGCTCACATTCTGCTGTCAGGTGCCCAGTGCTTTGTGTTTCACTTTGACATTTTTGCCTCGTAAATTAAGCTTTAGTAGAATTTAGTCTTTCCAGTAAAATACATCCTTGGCAGAATACCAGGAGAGATTTCAAGCTCGAAATATAAGTATAATATAAGTATATGGAGGAGGGATAATGATTACAACAAAGCAGGTGGGATTTTTAGGAAATCAAGTCCCAAAAGTGTCTTGCCATCATCATTACTGGTACCATATTCTTTACAATAGAGCAATATATATGGGTTTAAGTTAGGCATGGTGTCTCAGTGCATGAGCACTGCATGCAAAAGGTCCCAACAGCTCTAGGTAGGCCTGGATAAAGACCACCTGAAACACTACAAAGCTGCCACCAGATATTGTAGATGAGCAAATGAACCATCTTGGTATAACACAGAATAAGCATTAAAGCGGCATTTAAGTTGGCATTTTAAAGGAGCATCTTCCAGCAAGTCATGTTCACTGATGCAAGCCACATTAAAAGAAACAGGAGCACTGCAAAAACATGTGAGTTTTCTTGCAGACTGATTAAACTAAAAGGGAGATTGTGGCCCATGGTGAATTTCTCTGAAGCTCACTGTTGCCATGATCCTTCTCTGGAGTTAAGGGGATGCTTCTTCACTGACACACAACCTTTGACGCCAGTGCAGAGATCTGATTATACATTTCATTCAGGAATTCAGCAGCAGCCAGGAAGCCCATTGAGCAGCAAGCGTGCATTATGCTTGGCAGCTTCCAGCTTCCATTCAAAGCCTCCATAATTGGAAACCAAACAAGAGTATCTGCCCTGACCTCTAATTGGAGACACCCACTTCTAACTTTGGATTAGATGCTGTTAACCCACCTTTTGTCTGTTAGTGCAAAATAAGAGGTCTGTGCTGCCTTCACCTGGCGCTTAATTGTTTCACTTGTTTTGAGAAAAGCAGCTTTCCCCATAGTGGTATTTTCCTCTCTTTTTTTGCCTACCTTTCAGTATACAGTGGTACCTCGGGTTACATACGCTTCAGGTTACATACGCTTCAGGTTACAGACTCCGCTAACCCAGAAATAGTGCTTCAGGTTAAGAACTTTGCTTCAGGATGAGAACATAAATCGTGCTCCGGCGGTGCGGTGGCAGCAGGAGGCCCCATTAGCTAAAGTGGTGCTTCAGGTTAAGAACAGTTTCAGGTTAAGAATGGACCTCCAGAACGAATTAAGTACTTAACCCTAGGCACCACTGTACTTGCACAGTTTTTACTGAAGCAAATGTGAACTTATAGCTGCAAATGGGGCGCCACGGCCGTTGTTTCTATTACACCCCTAAGAGTAGGCACGTTGATACACGTGGAATGGATGTGAAACTTCTCCACCTTGGACAGAGAGGCCTGATCCAATACAGAAATTAAGCAGCAAATACTTTTAAGGAATGGTGAGTTATTCCTTCCTTGATGAAGCGAAAATACTATGAAAAAAGAGTGCCAGCTCTGCAGCACTGGATACTTACGCTCTGTGTTTCCATGCTGAGAAGCACATTTGCCTTCAAATGGTCTGTACACTCAAAACTGAAACATCATTAATCTTAAGCAACATGCCACCAGGAAGTCTATGCTAGACTGGGAAGGCCGCTTAAGTTTGGGGTGGTTTTTATCTAGTGTCTTCGGTTTTTATGACAGACATTTTCAGCTTAGCACTAAAACAGGAAGCAGGAAATCTGTGGACCAGATCATACCAGTGACCTTGCTCTCTTGTTTCAGCCTAACCACTTCTCTGGCTATGACAGCTATCCCTGGCTCCAGTTTTCTGCTGTACTTGTGCCAGCTCTGTTTTGACATCCCTCATCCACTTTCACATTGGACTCAAGGGAATCCTTCACTCTCCACGTGCTCCTGCCTCCTCATCACAGCAATAGCTCTGTTCAGATTTTGTGTGCACTAAATATGCAAGGGAAGAGTTCTAGAGGCTCCTCATGCATTTTAGAACCCTTGAAATACGGGTTCAAAAGCACATGAGTAGAAGAAGCAGCCCACTTCGTGAAGCTGCTCTCCAGCTCCATGAGGCAAAGCACTCATTCCTGCAGCCCCCACCATGCACACACAATGGGAACATGTGAAGGGGACTTCTACCAGTTCTTTGTGTGGCAAATCCCCACTCGCCCTCCAGTACTTTTAATTAAAATGTGGGCAGTCCTTTATTGACGTGGCCTGAATCCTCCCTTGCGTTCATACACAATCACACAAAAACTCTCCTTTGCTTTATGTGTACAAATAATTCCTCTCACCCTCAGACTGTGTTTTACAACTGCCCTATTCCTGATCAAACAAAAAACAGCTGGACAAACCTGATAATATGTTCAACATGGGGGCGGGGGCGCTTGGGCCCACTGCTTGCTCAGCTCGCCAACCTCCCTACAAGACACTTTACTTGCCCAGCCATGAAATCATCCCAGCTTCTCCCACCTATTTTGTGTCCGTTTTCACCTCCCACCCCATCAACCATGCCCCCTTCTCCCTGCTCCTTTTCCAGAACCACCCTCCCTTGCTCCCAAACCATGGTAAGCCACCTGCATCTTCCCCCTCCCACACATTGCAACTAGTAAGCACCCTCTTGACCTTATGCCAAATTACAAAGCCACCACCCCCTTCTATTCTGCTACCCCTTTCATTTTCGCCCCATTTCCATGCCTCCTCCCTCCTCCTTTTCTGCAACTCCCCATTGCACTCCTTATTTTTACCGTCACCCCTTTTCCCTCCCCAGTTCTTCCAACTACCCATTGCACACAGACCACCCCCATTTCTATGCCTCCTCTTATTCTGCATCCCACTTTGTATTTACATGTTACTAAATCTTTTAAGATGAATAGAATCTTAAGTGCAAGCCTGTCAATTCAGTTCTGTACTGGTGAGCACAGCATTTACTTGTGTGAGACTGAAACTGAAGTGTTATGCCTACATATTTGGGAGCCTACACTGAACTCAATGGCACTGGCTTTTGAGTAGACAAATATAGGACCCTGCTATGAATTACAGTTCTGCAGGACTGTTTATGAAACTCGCTCATCTTATTCTTCCACATAATGAAGGGCTCAGTCATTGATCCTTGGAGTAATCTGAAATCTACATAGCTGCCTAATCCAAACAACATTACTACAGCCTCCTGCCATCCATTTTAAGACTCGCTTGCTCTGAGAGTCAAAGGGGAAACATCCAGTTCAGAAAATGACATTTTCAGGGACATTTGAGATCCAGTATTTCTCTGGGTTAGAAATTCTGCTTTCATCATGAAAAGAACTCCACACACTCACTGCAAATAAAAATAAATAAAAGCAGGCACTCAAAGTAACTCCGTGTGTTAGAGAGAGAGTTCCATGTAGCTTTGGCAGGAACTAAACAAAAACTCATTACCAGAGGCACTTCAGGAGGCATTTGATCGCAAGGGGGTGCCAGCAGAGCATCACAGAGCACAAGAACTCTTAGTGCAAAAATTGCCCAAGTAATAAACATCAAAGCTTGCTTCTGAGTGTTTGTCACAGGTTGTTCTGACACTCTGAAAGGAGCAAGATGGAGGAACAGAAAGAGAGCACGCAAAATTGTTTCTTTTAGGATCAGTGCCCCTTACTTCAAAATACAGTGGTGCCTCGCAAGACAAAATTAATCCGTTCCACGAGTCTCTTCGTCTAGCGGTTTTTTCGTCTTGCGAAGCAACCCTATTAGCGGCTTAGCAGATTAGCGCTATTAGCGGTTTAGCGGCTATTAAAGGCTTAGCGGCTATTAAAGGATTAGCGGCTAAAAGACTATTAGCGGCTTAGCGGCTTAGAATGGGGGGGAGCGGAAAAAAATCGGAACACTTGCAAGACATTTTCGTCTTGCAAAGCAAGCCCATAGGGAAAATCGTCTTGCGAAGCAGCTCAAAAACGGAAAACCCTTTTGTCTAGCGGGTTTTCCGTCTTGCGAGGCATTCGTCTTGCGGGGCACCACTGTATCCCATATCCACACAGCTGAATGGGATCTCCTCTTCTAGGTTCCTGCCATCCACCCTCACAATGAAATCAACAGCCATGGGTGTCTTCCTTCCTTGCTGCACTGCTATTCTGGGGTGCTGTTTTGTTAACTTTGTTACCAGCTAGCTTATGGTTGTATTTTTGTGATTTTAATAGTTTTGGGTTTGTTTTGTTTTAAAGGTGGTATTTATGTAACCTGCCCTGGGACCATTCACTGAAGGATGGGCTCTTAATTACAAAGAGAAAAGGTGTCTCTAATTCCATAGACTTTGATCCAGCCATCCTAGTGCAACATTTCCATTCAACTCTGCCAGGCCTTCTTTGCACCTCTCCAATGCTTATCCTAGTGGGGAAAGTCCCATTGCACTCAGGCTTACTTCTGAGTAGACATAGACTCATAGAGTTCTAAGGGACCACCAGGGTCATCTGGTCCCACCCCCTCAAATGCAGGAATCTTTTGCCCAATGCCTAACTTGCGTTGCTAAAAGAGCACTTTTTAAAAATGAGCCAGTTGTGTGGCTCATCACTCCCACCTTCTCACTGGTCTGCAGCTGCTGCCACCATCCTCACAAAGGAACTTAAGAGCACCAGAGCTCCATTGTAGTGGTGTGTTTTGGCAGCAATGGGGGCAGGAACTGGGAGTCTGGCTGGGGACTGCCAAGTGCTGATTGTTTATGAAGGTGGCCCTGGCAGATTCTGATCCAAACCAGGCTGACAGCACTTCCTTTGTGGCCTTGGGGCAGCATGAGGCCAGGTCACTGCAGGGTGGCATCTGGCGTGATAAGCATGCACAAGGGAAGTGGATGCAAGCAGCAACCAAGAAGTTCCTGCTCCTAACTCTGGGTCCACTTTCTTTCCCCCTCCGTGCCCAGCTGCACCCTGCTGCAAGTAGCACACTGGATATCAGGCAGGCTGCCTGGCTTTCTATGGCAAGGAGAAGCAGGTAGGGGTAGGTGAGTGGAGACAGTTCATTAGTAGGATATGAGGATATTCTGGTTGGGGGGGCTGAATTGGAAAATTAAAATTCAAGGGTACTTTGCATCAGAACATTTCTCAGTGCCCTGGAGGGTGTTCAAATTTAGCATGCTTCTTTTACTCACATTTAGTAAACTGCTAGGCTCGCCACCTGACACCCATTCACTGCTACTAATGAACTTATGGATCAGGGAACAATTCACGGAAAAACAAAGCAAACTGGGAAATTTTTGTTTGGGAAAACTTTCTGCCCCGTATCACTCATTCAAGCAGAGGAAGGGACACTTCTGGTGGATGAAAGTGTCCCCTCCTGTTGGTGATGCAGGATTCCAAATCTCTCTCTCTCTCTCTCTCTCTCTCCTCTTTCTCCATTGCTAGTAGTGCCATTGAAATCAGAAGCCATGACTAAAGGACGAACCACGAAACAGGAGCAAAGAGCAAGACAGAAGTCAGGAATGAAGGGCAACCAAGGACACAGGGATACACCAGAACTCAGGAAGGCCTTATTCCTTGAGAGCAAGGCTTTAGCAGGCCATCTGACCAAAATACCTTCCTGCCCAGGAAAATTCCTAATAATCCTAGCAAGGGGTCCAGTTTGGTTGGAGTAGTCCCCCGCCAAACAAACAGCTAGGGTTAATCCAACACCAGGTGCTTAAAATATTTAAATAAAAATTGCAAGCAAGGAAGTGGCATTTTCTTTGTCCAGAGCTGTCAGTTTGTCTATTTATTTATCTATATTTGGCACCAAATGATATTAATTTATTGCCAAATAAAACATAAGCACTGGCAGCCTGCTGAGGCAAGCACATTAGACAGGATTCTATTTCATCAAGGCAAATGGTCTCACAGAGCTGCCAGAAAAAGAAGTGCACTAGGCATTCCATGTCAAAAAAGAAAATAAAAAAGAAAATCCCAAAGCCACTTTTCTATATGCAACTAACAAATGCAACAGAATAGAACAAAAGAAAAGAGAAGTTTTAGCATTAGAAACTTCTGCTACTCTTCCATACATCTCAGAAATGCTGGGAATCAAATCAGCTAGCCAGCTGCAGCTTTTAAAAGATCCGAGTGTGATTCACATGAATACAATGTCATAGGGAAATGGCAGGTGTGAAGAAAAGCACATGGGGTTTTTTGAAAGGGAGGAAGAACTTTTTTAATCAGAATCAGCCTTTAAATATGCCTTCTTCTTCTGTTTCTTATGTTTCATTGAATCAAAAATGAATTTTTTAAAAAACTGAGCATGAGCTAGCCAAATGGTAAGTACTTTTGAATCTTATTAAACACTTGTGCAAATTCCATTTATTTCAGTAAATGTTTAAATCTTTGTGTTCAGTGGCAGAATATCTTTGAACACCAGCTAGAAGGGACAGAAAGCCATTTCATTAATGCTCTCTTTGTGGGCTTCCAGAGGCAACGGAACAGCGGCTATTGAAAACAGACTGCTGGATTACCTGGAACCTGGTCTGGGGTCTGTGCACACAGTTGTACATTCTAACTTACATCACAAGGTTGTGGTGAGGATCAAATGAGGAGGAGGAGAACCATGTATGCCAGGTTGAGCTCATGGAGAAAAAATGTGGGGCATGAAATGCAATCAATCAATATTCTTTCCCACAAAGAATTCTGGGCAATGTAGTTTACCCACCACAGAGTTACAATTCCCAGCAATTAACTACAGCACCCAGCATTCTTTGAGGAAAGGTGTGTGCTTCAGATGTGCTCACAGGTATAGTGAGTACACAGCTTAACTTCATTTCCAACAGTAGCCCATTCCAACAGCAGCAAGGCTGCACCTTTTTATACAGAGGTAGTCAACCTGGTGCCCTCCAGATGCTGTTGGACTACATCTCCCATCATCCCTGACAAGGAGCCACAATGGCTGGGGATGATTAAAGATGGGAGTAACAACATCCAAAGGAATGACATAGTGCCCCATTGCTGCAACGTGCACTCCATTTAGTGCTTAAAAGTAGTCATTTGGCTGCTCATAGGTAAGTATTTATTTTTTAAAAAAAAAACATTTTGGAATAGCAATAAAAAATAAATAAAGTGGAATTAGGTTCATAAGCCCTTATAAAGATTGCATTATGCAGCTCTGATGACACTGTCGTTTTAGTTTCTAAGCCTGTCATTAGCTCCGATTTTTAAAAAAGGGAGAAAGAACTGTCTCACTGTCTTTTACAGATGCTGGATAGTTTGAAAATACAGCTGCTTATATAACCAAAAATGTTAAGTCATCCAGAAGTAGCTTCCTCCCAAAGGGCAGCCAAGCTTATTAACTAGCAGAAAAGTAAAATAAATAAATGCAACTCCTTCCTGTACGAGTTTCCATTTTGCAAAGGGACTCATTAGAATTTGCTTTCTAAAACGTTTAGTTCATTGTTCCAAAACAGAGAAAGAATAGAATCTGGGTGGGGCATATGAAGGGAGAAGGAAGGGGAAAACAGGGAGTATTTGCTTGAGGCGTTGTGTCAGGAAGGCAACACAACGGGGAACACATTAGCAGGTTGTAGTTATTGTCCCAAGTGCAATGGAGTGTAATAGCACGGCAAGGGAGTTGATGAATAATGCACAGCATCAGGACAATTGCCTGCTTTCAGTATAGTGACTGATTCATCAGCATGCATATAAAAGTTACCGTGCAAGTTGGATAAGGTACCATGTGAAGGTTTCTGCAAATGGTCTGCAAATGTTATGTAGCAGGTGATGTACTCCGTTAGCTGTGTCCTCAGATGTGTCTACATCATGGGTCGCTAACCTGGCACTTGCAGAGACACACCAGGTTGTTTGCCCTCGTGTATTACTATTACTAGTGTTGGAATAGTAGGAACTGGTTTCACCCATCAAGGAGCTTTCTGAATGTGCTCAAGCATGTTCCATATGTGTGATTGAGATGCACTTGCGCAAAGACAGGGAGGGGGGGTTTATGTATTGTCTGTGAGAGAAAGGAAATGATACACTTGGGTGGAGAGAGAGGGTTGTTCTGTATGTGGGAGGGGTAAGTGTATTTGTGAGGTGTATGTGAACGAGAAAGAGAGATGCATGTTTGTGTATAGCCCGTATCATACCCTCCAATATTTATCTGATGAAAATAGGGATGTCCTAGTCAAGAAGAAGAAGAAGAAGAAGAAGAAGAAGAAGAAGAAGAAGAAGAACTACTACTACTACTACTACTACTACTACTACTACTACTACTTTACTATTTAGATCCCAACCATCTAACTGGGTTGCTCCAGCCACTCCAACTTATATAAAAACATAATAAAGCATTAAACATTAAAATACTTCCCTATACAGGGCTGCCTTCATATGGCTTGGGGGGATGGATAAATCCATACATTCCCATATTTCTCCGATGAAAATAGGGTGTGTGGTGTGTGAAAGAGAGACTGCATGTGGTTTTGAGGGAGAGCAGAAATGACTACACGCTTTCTAATTTTGTCTTATGCCATGGCCCCAACAGCCATGTCACACCCACATTGGCGACCATTTTGTGACCGACGCCCACAACACTTCTTGGAATTTGACATCTGCCTGCAGGTCCACAAAGGCTGGCAATCCCTGGTCCACATTTTCAAAGATTGCACATCAGGGGTTGAACAACCTGCGGTCCTTCCAATGTTCTTGTTCTGTAATTCCCATTTACCATTGGTCATGCTGGCTGAGACTAATAAGATTACCGTATTTTTCGCTCTATAAGACGCACCAGACCATAAGACACACCTAGTTTTTGGAGGAAGAAAACAAGAAAAAAATATTCTGAATCCCAGAAGCCAGAACAGCAAGAGGGATCACTGCGCAGCAATCCCTCTTGCTGTTCTGGCTCATGGGATAGCTGCGCAGCCTGCATTCGCTCCATAAGACGCACACACATTCCCCCTTACTTTTTAGGAGGGAAAAAGTGCATCTTATAGAGTGAAAAATACAGTATTCTGTTTTCCTGATCTATAGGAAACAGAGTATTTTTAGCAGAGTTTCCGACTAGGTCACTTGACTATGACTTGACTGTCAGGTCCATGAAATTCGTAATAATATATTATAGCTTTTTAACATGACCATTTCACATTAACACAGAGAGAGCCCAAAAAGTTTACACTCTTAAGATTTCAAGCAGCACTGTTTTCTGACATTCTTGCAGCCTCAAAAATTGCCACTTTCTGCCATGGAAAGTTATGTAAATTATATTTAAATAGGCCTTCGCAAATCTAAGGCCATCAATTCAAACAGTATTACAGGCAGAGACTGAATATCTCTTCAAACATAATGTCACCTGCCCATATATTGGATGTCTTGGTTAAACAGCTTGAACTGTCTAGAATTGTTTTATTGCATTATTCCTTGCTTGTTGGACTCTGGCATGATGCCCTTTGATCACTCTAGCTCTCCACTGGGAAATCACGATGTGCAGAGGATCCTGACTCAATGCATTACTTTCAAGGCTTTTTTCTGTTCCACAATTATATTACTTCAATCTTCTTTATCATATTTTTAAAGACAGATATGAATGAGATAGATTCAGGACACATTTCAGCATTATTAATAGCAGTAAGGCTGGTAAGAGGAAATCTTCAAGTAGCCCAGATATCAGTCAGTGATACATAAATATTTGGAACAGCATTTTCTTAACCAAATTAAGAAGGATCTAGGATAACAGGGTAAGCGGATAACAAAAATTTACTGAAAGTTTGTTAATAAGTCATAGGAATCTGAAATTTCAAGATATTATCAATCCATATTGCTCTGTTTAAATTAATTTGAATGCTTCGTTACTTAATGGGGTTGTTTTCATATCCTTTTAAAAATCTTTTAAATTATTATAATGATTCTTTTTCAAATGTCTCCAGTTCCAGGAATCTAAACTCAACACATTGATGTTTTTTGACCTCGTTCTTCAGAATATTTATACATGAAACATGGATGACGGACATAGCACCGAGGCTATTTTCATTGCAAAAGCTGTTATGGAAAATAAGTGGGCAAACAAGTCTTTTCCAACATGGCATACATACACTGTAGGATAAAGAATTCTGAAAGGGGGTGCACTGGCAGGAAGCCATTTTGAAATCAGTGGGGATGTTGCTGTTGCTGTTTATAAGTTTCTTGGTGATAAGGAGAAATTGTGAGCTGCATGTTTCAGTCTCCCGTGGGATCAATTTAGAACGTTTGCAACCACAACTGTTAAACAAATTATATCATTTTAGAGTGAATCATGAGCTGGAATTTGTTTATTTTTTGACTGGATTCCTCCTCAAACAGGTAGCATTAAGACCTGAAACACCCTATCTTTCTATCTGCATTTCTGATTGGAAGGAAACCAGGTTATTACCTACCCATCAAAACCCCTTCCAAGGTTATGCCAATGAAGCCAGCTTAATTATAGGAACATTCTGTGGACTTGATTAAAAAAACATGGCCACATATGGCTAAAAGAGCATCCAGTGCTTAAGGAGGGGGAGGCCAGATACTTAATTAGTTTTCAAATGTCACTGCAACAAAACAAAACTCCAAATAACAGCATAACAAAAACTGGCATGTCCAACGGCGAACCTTTACATTGTGACACTCTCTGATACGTTCCCCCCCCCCAAGTTTATTTGAAGATTCTTGTTAAGTTGTGGGCGAACATATCAGACAACACAACGATTCTTCAACAGCTCTTGTTTATTCACAGACCAGAACAGAACTGAACTGAAGGGTTCAGCCAGCCTGCTTATATAGAGCTCCACTACAACGCAACTGTAACCATTTTCTGTAACTATCCAATCACTGAACGTCGCTTTCAGTCCCCCTATTTGCATATGTGGACCTGAGTGAAAACTATCTACAGTATCCCCCTGCTGGCCCAGGGTGAGAACTTCAGTGCATAACAATTCTGCTTCTAAAATTTGAGATGTGTAAGCTTAGTGTCTACCTTCTCATAGGAGCAGCTTCTGGAAGTTTTCAGGGGCAGGAGAGGATGAAGCATATGGGAACCAAGGAAGCCCTGTGTATTTAGATTTGTTTATGTATTGCTGGCAGTGTAGCACAGTGGCTAAGAGAGTGGTCGACAGCAGGAGCCCCCCCCCCCAGTCAAAAGACTTCACCTCTGGCACAAATTCACGTAGGTGGCTTTATGTAGGCCTCCCTCTTGCAGTTTGCAACATAAGGATATGTATACTGATGTGCCTGACATGGTTCTTGTAAGGTGAGTGGCACAAGAAAGTGTGTAGGAATTGCTTTGATTATTCATAAACTGCTACATACATGTCTGGACATTACTTATTTGTTTAAAACAATTATATGTCGCTCCAGAACCAAAGGCTCTCTGGGAAGCTTACAGCGAGAAGTTAATATATTATAAAATAAAATTTAAAATCAAAGAAAGCGCAGAATACAGAAGCATTATTCATTAGTGTGGGCTTATCACTATGCATGACCACAGCTCTGTGGAACCACCTCCCCATGACCCTGTTCCATGGACACCCCCTCCCCATTATAACTTGCCAGTGTGTGGGAGTCATAGATTTCCTTTTCCAGATATATTAGTGCTAGAAATTTTCTTCAATATTGGGACAAGCCATTCTATCAATCTATAGCTGGGTCCTACATATGTTTCCTTCAAGCCCTATTGAGGTTCAGTGTGACTCACTTCAGTGTGCTTAGGATCCCAGCTTTTGTGGAGACAGGGTTTGAATGCAGCACCTAAAAGGTACAGATAAATTCCAGCGCAACCCCAGATGTGACAAGGATTATGAGCCCCAGATTAGCAAACACGTTTAGTGGCAGATTTTTATGCAGTCAAAGACCAAAGATTCCCATTGATCCACTGCAGGAAAAGACAGCCTGCTTATATTAACCAATTGTCCAGTTCAGGAGCCGTCTGTTTCCAAAAACAAGCATATTGTACAAGAACGCTGGGAACTCTGGACTGGGCAGGGTGGTTTTCTTACCATCACCCCCTTTAATCGCCACCATGGTGGTGGGAGGTAAGATCTCCCCACGCCTTCCTTCTCAACCCTCTCCCAATATTCCCTACCTCATTTGTGAAATTTCATGGTGGCAGTGAAGTAAATGGGCAGTGTGCCAGCTGTTATCATGGACCTGCATAGCAGTGCACAAACAAACAAGCCAAGACTACATTACAAATGGTGAATGTTTTAAAGCTTAGACCCTCTCTTCCACCGCCTCCTACTGAGATTTATAAAAGCTAAACAAGGAACTCTATGAAATTATTCCTTTAAAAGGCAAAGGTTTTTGAAGAAATGCCATCAGCCATGCCCCTTTAAAATCAACTTCGCTGCATGGCAAATAAACAAAGAGCCAGCCTGTCTCTTCAATCACAACTACCCTTTCTGGCTGGAAACCCCCAATGTCTTTGCGGCAGCTTTTATAAATAGATCTTGACCTAGATATCTTGAGAGCAGGAAAGCCCCTTAAAGAGCCAGAGTTAAAAGCATTACCTGCCTGTGGATTAGAGCAGACAAGTAATCACGTTTTATACCCAGCAATGACCTTCATCTAATGCAAATGCCACCTTCACTTAGGAAAGTACCTGAGCAAGATAAACAGTGCTGGTAAGCAACACATCTAATCCAAAACACAGAGCTCAGCAGATTGAGGAGCCTCATGCAAAAGCCCTGCTGTTTTATCTATCACTCCTCTTCGGTGCTCAGGAAGATGGATGGATATGCTCCTTGGCAAGTTTGGTTCTTAATGCATGTTGAGTTCTTGTCACTGTTAATAAGCCTTAGCTGTATTTGGGGGCAAATTCAGTGCATCTTTACTAACAACAAGTCTATCAACAGATGAAAGAGACTTCTGTTGCTTAATTGGTTGAGAGACAGGTGAGTAGTCAACCATGAATCGACTGAACTTAAATAAATGTGCATATTATTTCCAATACCTCAAACAGAACTCTTTTTAGGAGAAAGGGAATAGAGACGGGAACGGCCGTAGCTCAATGACAGAGCAAAACCTCATGTGCGTTAAGGAAAGCGGTAATTGGGTTAATTCCTCATTGGTTGGTAATGCTGACTCATGCCCCACAATGCACCTGGCTGAATCTGGTGGCTTTCTTATCTATGTTACTGGGCAGATTTGACAAGTAGCTTTGTGTGTAAAAAAGCTCAAGCGGCATCGTACAGTGTGGGTCATGGTAGGAGAATACAGGAATTGTTGAAGACTAGCTGTTGGAGCTACGGATTCATATGCAGATTTTTCTGAAGAGATCACCTGAGAAGAAGCTGGAGAGCTGCCAGACTTCAAAACTCAGACTACTCTGTCAGTTGCAGGACTGAGAGCAACTGGAATTGCAACTTGCAAATGAATTTTGGTTCAGCAAGGATTTGAAGTACAAAACCCTCTCTGGGACCAGAGAGAGAGAGAAGTGTGTAGGCTGCATACAGAGTGTGTCAGCCACTTAGGTGAATGGACCAGTGGTATGACTCAGTATCAGTCAGCTTCCTGTGTTCCTAGAATACTGACAGAAGCATAAGATAGCTTACAATTTAATACATAAAAATTCCTACTCATTGTTGCTGGTAAAATAAATATCTTATTCATTTCCTATGACAGCCTTCCACAATCTGGTGCTAACATACACCAACTCCCTTCCATAGGAGGCACTCCTAGGGGCCGAGGTCCCTTCACACACACCCCAAATAAAATATTGGAGGGAGCTGCCCCCCAAGTTGATGAGCATTGTCATTCAAATGGGCATGTTATTGATTATGTAGAGCAGGGCTTACTTAGCTCCCTCTCAAATATTTTATTCAAGTTGGCACCCCAGTAAACATGGTCAATGGTCAGAGATGATGAGAGCTGTAATCCAATAATATTTGGGTTGAAGAAAGTTGGGGACAGCAACATACAGTACCAGAATCAAAACCATAACAAACAGACACCCTTCTTGTAGTCAAATGTGAGGAAGGTAAGTTTCTGCTCTGGAGAGGAGGGAGGTGGGCTGCTGAATTTCCAAGCAACTCTTCAGCAGAGCTGGTGCTGAGAAGTGGTAAAATACATACATGCAGCAGCAGCAGTACACATGAACCTACATTATAAACTGGGAGATAACCCCCAGAAATAAATTAGCCTTTTCTCTGAACATAGTCCAAGAAAGCTTTCATACACCATCAGTGCCACAATCAAGCCAAGCAGAGCTCACCTGCCACTAATAAAAACCTTGTCTAAGCTCATGAAATATCTAGTATGCCAAGTTTTGTGACAGTGTAGTGCTCATTCTAATCTAATTCAACCATCCATTGAGATAAAAAGGACCGTCCTATCATAGCTATTATTTACTAGTTCTCACCCTCTTGGAAAGAACCCCCGTTATTTACTGGCCAAGGTCTCTGTAAAGAAATGGCTTCTACAATATTATTCTAGTAGAGAAGTAAACCTGCTCTGTCCTAAGCATTAGGATTCAAAACGTTAGTGTGACTGTACTGAGTGATTAAGAGACAGAAGTGTCATATCATACAAAAAGTCAAATATTAAATTTGACTCAAACTGTAATATTTGACTTATTGAATGAAAGGACACCTCTGTCTCTTAATCAAATCAGTTTTAGAGATCACTAGGTAACGTTAGGCAAGCCACTGTTCTCTTGGCCTGACCTCCTTCCTCCCTATATAGGGATTCTAATACTGGCCAACTCTTGCAGGCAGTGTCAAAAAGCCAACTGGAATAATGTATGCAGACTACTCAAGAAAAGTACAAAACAGCAGCAGCAGCAGCAACAATGACTAATGATGCTGATGATGACACCATGTAGCTCTACATAGGCTGTGGATGTCAAGGAACATAAAAAATGTCTGAATGGATAATCACGTCCTGCAGCTTTGTTCGCCATTACCTCTTTCCCATAAACTTAGTAGTGGCAGTGATCGGACTACCTCTATTACTGAAAGTCCTCTGCTTCTCCTGAAAAACCCTCAACCTAATTCTTTAGATGTATTCTGCATGCAAACTCTTTGCTTTGTTCATCATATGGAACAAATACTCCTTGCTACCAAATGTCCAGTGTTTACATTCACTGGGATCATTTAGCCACAAGGGGCACAGAATTGCTAGGCTTGACCAGTCCATTTCTAGTTATCAGGTGGGGGTCAATCTTCCTGGGCATGTTGAAAGGGGCTTCTTCCCTTTCACCCGTGCATATACCTGATTTCTCACTACTAATTTTCCAGGTCACTCCAGAAAACACAGCACTTCAAAAGTCAAGTGTTGCGTGTGAGCTCACAGAGGAGACAGCCAGTCCAAAGATCAGATGAGGTTAAATGTGGCCGCGAGTATTTGTTCGATAAACTGATAAGGGGCTATAATGATTAGAAGGCTTCACTGGCTAACTAGATACCATAGATTATGTACAACAACAAGTCATTTGACATTTCAATAGTATCATAGAGTTCGAAGGTACCTCAAAGGTAAGTCCAACCCCTCTGTCAATGTAGGAAATCCACCATCCAAACTCTGCTTAAACTGTCTAATGAAGAAGAGTCCATCACTTCCACTGTCAAACAACTTGCCAGAAAGTTCTTTCCAATGTTTAGTTTAAAACCCTTTCTCCATGAGATTTGAACCCATTGCTTCAGGCCTTTTCCCTTCTGGAGAAACAGAAAACAAAGCTGCTCCAACATCTGTGTGACAATCATTCAAATATTTGAAGATGGCTAATGTAATTTTCTCCTGGCAAATAGAAAGGGAAGAAATGGAGGCAGTGAGAGATTTTACTTTCTTGGGCTCCGTGATCACTGCAGATGCTGACAGCAGCCACGAAATTAAAAGACGCCTGCTTCTTGGGAGAAAAGCAATGACAAACCTAGACAGCATCTTAAAAAGCAGAGACATCACCTTGCCAGCAAAGGTCCGTCTAGTAAAAGCTATGGTTTTCCCAGTAGTGATGTATGGAAGTGAGAGCTGGACCATAAAGAAGGATGATCGCCGAAGAATTGATGCTTTTGAATTATGGTGCTGGAGGAGACTCTTGAGAGTCCCACGGACTGCAAGAAGATCAAACATATCCATTCTTAAGGAAATCAGCCCTGAGTGCTCACTGGAAGGACAGATCGTGAAGCTGAGGCTCCAATACTTTGGCCACCTCATGAGAAGACTCCCTGGAAAAGACCCTGATGTTGGGAAAGATGGAGGGCACAAGGAGAAGGGGACGACAGAGAACGAAATGGTTGGATAATGTTCTCGAAGCTACTAGCATGAGTATGACTAAACTGTGGGAAGCAATGGAAGACAAAAGTGCCTGGCGTGCTCTGGTCCAGGGGGTCACGAAGAGTTGGACACGACTAAACAACAACAACAATGTATTTTTTCTCATTTTTTCTCCTAAGTGTAATGAAAGACAAGACTAGCCATCATTTTCCAGGGTAAGCAGTAGCAATCTTATACCCATATGTGGATTTCTAGAGGTCACTGCCTAGACTATACTACTTGCAGGAGGGGGGAGAATACTGCATTGGATGGCAATGGAATAAGCTTCACATTATATTTGTGGACATCAAATTAATGGAACTGTGACATTCTTTTACTGGTAATAAGCTATGATTTTCAGTAGTAGTTTCCCCCAAAAAATATACAGAATTCCCACCTCTATCAAATCGGAAAGTAAACAACTTCCAGTAACCTTCCTATAGTTGCATTTGCATGGTTCTCCTCTGGACAAGCAAGGGCAGCCCGCCTTGGCTGTGACTTTGACACTGAAATCTATGAGCACACACCATTAAGCACTGGAGTCAGTCACAGGCCCATTAAAAATGACTGGAGATGACTAGGCAGCACTTTTTGCTGGACTGCAAGCTACAATTGATTCTGAATGCAAAATTAGCATCCCAATTTGGTGGGCCTGCTTTGTAAAAGTAAATGTCCAGCTTTCTCTCAAATAGTTTATTTACTATAGAAAAGTAATCCTTTCCAAACCAAATATACAAATAGTATATTTACCAACCTGGGAACAAGCTACCAGTCAAAACTATACCCAAAGTTGGATGATTTTGCTTTCTTCTACAGCATGAATGCTAGGTAATTTATACGAACAGTTAACACTGTGTTTTCCAAACTTGGGATTCCAGCTGTTTTTGAACTACAATTCCCATCATCCCTGACCAATGGTCCTGCAAGCTAGGGATGATGGGAGTTGTAGTCCAAAAACAGCTAAAGACCAAAGTTTGGGAAACAGTGAGTTAACAGAAGGGTCCCTAGTTTTATCCAAGCAGGGTTGAGCTATAAGAGCACATTAGCAAAACTGTGGCTCAATTCAGACATCATACTCAGCAATAGTTAAGGAAAGTTAACTATAATTTGGTAGTCCCAATATGGTTTGTGATTGCCTGGCAAAGCAGACTGACAAGCCTTGCTTTGAAGTTTGTTTGCAACATTGGTTTGTACTAGTTCTGGTTTGATGCTATCCCTTGATAAACAAATCATAATTATGCCTATTGTTCAGCTTCCAGAGCCAGCTTCACTTTTGAGATACAAACAAGCTTGAAAATGTAAAAGCTCAGAGGACAGAAAATAAAAAACACAGAGCAGCTCTAAACACTGATATATTTTTTTAATATACAACATCAGGAATTACGAAGCCTGGTTCAAGTTCTAAACTATAGTTAGTACAAACCATGGCTTGGCCTGATGTTTGAACTGAGCCAGTGTTTTGTGGTGGGGGGCAGCCTTCTTAGTTCTAATTATGGAAACTCCCCCTGGATTGAGATTCCCTACTTCCTGGTGTCTACCGTATATTAGCTTTGCTTTGCTTTTTCTTCTTCTTTGGAGCATGGCGATGGCATAAAGGACTAAAGCTGAGCTACCGCAGTGCCTGAAGTGAAGATCACTCCACAGGCTTCCTCAACCCCCCATTTTAATTGGTCCTGATTTATTCAAATCTCCAGTACCCACAGCGCTGCTTTCTCATGTTATAAAGCGTAAACTGTTTTTTAAGATGTTGCCATTAACTGTGATTTAAAAGCATCTAAGAGTTCCTAGTGTGTTTTCATACGGACTGCTGCTTTCTCCTAGAATTAAACATTTAGCAGCAGATGAAATGTTTCTAGCAGGAATACAGCTTAATGATACATTTCCCCATAGGGATCAATTACATTACAGTTGGACCTAACTTTTCTCCCCTAATTTGCCAAGGAAAGGTTGTTTGGTTGCCAGAAAGTTGGGATGGGGACTTATTCTTATTTGCTGTGATGGGTTAAAATCTACAATAAAATGCATTGTCTTCTCTCTTTTAGCTTCTCTGGTGGCCATTAGCTACATGTGGAGCCCTGCGTCCTCATTTTCTGAGGGTGGGTGATACCCAGAGTAAAGTGGACTAAAGTACTCTGTTGCCCCAGTACAACAAATCCACTTTTTAAAAGGAAACAGACTTTTTGCAGTTAATAAAATTATAGGGAAAATATCTTGAAAATTGTGGAACGAACAACCTTTTAACAGGACGATCAAGCAAACAGGCCACAAGCAAATCAAGATGAATTTCCATTGCTGTCTGCATAAGCACCCCAGAAACCAATCAGAAGCAAATGCACAATGAAGCCTGGATACAATCTATGCTCCACCTAAGGTTTGTGCAAGCAAGTCAGGATGAATCCCCAATGAGCAAGTTGTCTGTCAGAGCCCCAAGAAAAATGGCAAACCTTTATGAAAGCAAAAGAAACATTTAAATAATCTGAAAGGGAAAGAGTCATTGTGCAAAATTATATAGAAATAAAGAGAGCGAACCATATCCAAAGGGACTTTGCACCAGACTCTCTAGCAGAACCCAGACACCTTACTCCCATTGCCACTATGACCGCTTGTTAGAAGAGGCAGCTTCTTGCCTATTCCCTATTGCAGTTCCACACAGCTGGCACAGATGCAGCAAACAGCTCAGTAACAAGTGACAGCCAGGGCCATTGGGGATCCACTTGGTCCTATAAAGCTACTGACTATTGGCTCCACAGTCTCTGCCACTTGTTGCCTGAGTGAAGACCAAACCAGCTGCTCTCAGGCAGGCCACAGCTTCCTGCCTTTTCAATCACCCCCTCACTTGCCTCCAAAATGCCAGCTACAAGCACTGCTATCTGCCTAGCTCTGCATTTTTAACCCCCCATGTTGCTTTAGTTATAAAGTGAGCCACAGGAGGGGGAAAAAATCTTCTGTATGCCTCTGATTATAATCAGAGACTCATTCACCATGTGTGCAAATCCGAAAAAGAGCCCAGATTTATTCATGAGTGCTGAACATCCAGCTTCCTATTAAAGGCTCTGTATTTGTAAGGCACAGAACATCAGATCTATACAGCCAAATGCATGGTGTCAGCTGCTGTGTCCGGATGCTGAACAGGAATACAAAACATCCTGGTGCTGTATTTAAATTGACAAGGGTTACTATATTGGGAGTTTTTGCTGTCTCACTGGGAGCCTGGGGACACAGCTGTCAAACCGAGAAGCCAGGAATGTCCTGCAAACTGAACCCTGTCAACCTCTTTCATTTCTGCGATGGGAAACTTTCCTCGTTCAGTCCTTCTCCTTCACCCACCTCATGCGATGTCTTGTGTGAGTTGAGCTCTTAAACTGCACGTTGTCATTCATTGGATACTAAATTCTTTCACTTCTTGGTTAGGAAATAATGCATCACAGCCTGCACCACTGGATTGTATATGGCAAATGTTAACACAGAGAGCCCAAATCTATAAACTCTTGTCCTGAACTATAAGAAATGAGTGAGGGCTAGAAGTGGGAATGAACAGAGGTAGTTATGAACTTCCAGCTGTGGTTTAAATGAACTGTGGCCTATGGATCAGAGCAGGTAAGAGTGAAAGTGAGTGGAGAACCAATTTCAAGGTGGGCATAACTAGGAGATCCATTTGTACATCATCACTAGTGTCATGGTCGCTATTGAGAGCACAAACCAAATATAAAAAGGTAAAGGTATCCCTGACCATTAGGTCTAGTCGTGGATGACTCTGGGGTTGCAGCGCTCATCTCGCTTTACTGGCCGAGGGAGCCGACATTTGTCCGCAGACAGTTTTTCTGGGCCATGTGGCCAGCATAACTAAGCCACTTCTGGTGAACCAGAGCAGCACACGGAAATGCCGTTTACCTTGCTGCCAGAGCGGTACCTATTTATCTGCTTGCACTTTGACATACTTTCGAACTGCTAGGTGGGCAGGAGCCCACCTAGGTGGGACCAAGCAACGGGAGCTCACCCCATCGCAGGGATTCAAACCGCCGACCTTCCAATTGGCAAGCCCAAGAGGCTCCCTGGTTTAGACCACAGCAGCACCCAAATATACTTTACCTTTAAAACTCCTCATGACATCTATTTGCCTTTGAATTCCAAAATGCCCTGCCCATGATGCTGCCTCCTACACCTTGCAATCATTTCCAAAACACGGTGGTGTTGCCTCCACCTGTTTCTTCAGATCCCTCCTCAAAACTCACCTTTTATGTCAAGGCTCTGACCCAGTTCCTTACAGAGCAATCCAGCCCCTTTGGGATATGTGGTTTGAGTTATGGTGTCCATCTGCTCAACGCTGCCACCTACCAGTTACCAAACTTGCAAGCAGGAGGGCTGCTGGTGCTTGTCCTGAAATGGGGGGTGACAAGGAGGGCAGCAGGTCTGAGCTGGCCTGGGATCCACTGGATCCAAAGTGATTGTACAACAGCATTGGGGCCTGATCCAATGCTATTTACTAGGCTAGCCTGGAGCTAACACAATAATAAAGTTTCCTTTCCACACCCACACCCCCACGGCTACCATGAGTGGCTGGGCTGAGGATCCAGCCATGGCTCTGCAAAACCCCACCAGCAGAGTGAGGTTGGAATGTGCCTTTAGTCATCAACCCCCCTCCCTCCGCCGCCCGCCGCTGAGTCTAAGCCTTAGGGGCCTAATGCCTTTTGTGCATATTCTCCCCATAACTCTTTCATCCAGCTTGTCTTCATCTCTGTTGAAATGTAATTACAAGCATCTTAGCCAGGGACCTGGTCAGTCTTTAAAAGCAAACGAACACTGTTTCCCAGGGGTTTAGAATTCAATGTGCTTTGGATTATCTGCGGCAACCACCCTGCAGTACATTGAAAAGATTATGGCGTAAAACTTTTCCTGCATGGCCCTCTCCTGAACATCCAAATGTTGGCAAGTTGAGAATCCTAGGACACCCAACTGACATAATTCAAGGGGAAATGTGAGTGAAAGCTTGACACCTGACATTGTTTCCCAGTTTAGCAGTGGAATGAAAACAGAGTGGGTTCATTGTTAAGAAATGTTGATGCCAAGCTTGTACAGAGCTATCAAGCTATCAAGCTGACAAATCAAGAGAGACGTTTTCATCCTGTAGCTAGATTCATATGGATGCATTTGATCCGGATATACAGCAGTGCTTCAAACAGGCTCTAGAGGTTAGGTGTGGGCTGACAGCAATGGACTACTGCAACACACACCACCAGCACCACTAGCAACCCCATGGTTCACCTATGTGTCATAATGTTAAAAGCTTACTTAAAGACATCATAAATATATTCTAAGTTACCCTTCATTAGTAGAATTCCAGCTTTAGAATGCCTCACTTGCCTTCACCCAATTCTATACGGCAAGAAACTTACTCCTGGCACACTTTTCAATGTTCAATTCACACACAATAAGACCTGCAGGGTGGTCCTTCTAGGACACTGTCACTAATTGTAATTTGTACAAAGTTACTACTTACATTTTCTTTCTAGAAACAAAAAGAACAGCTGCGGTATAAAGAGACCCAGAAATGCATTGAATATTGTCATTGGAATGTGTTTACTACCCCAGCCAATGTTAGCAGACTACTAGCACTGTTAGTAGTTTTGGTTTGGGCTACTGTACTAGCTGGGATGATGAGAGTTGTAGTCTAAAACTTGAGGAAGGGGACCAGATAGGTGATGGGTACACTAGAAACTGGCCCATGATCCAGTGAAATACAGTTTCCACAGGTAATGTAAAGAATCAGTAAGCAAATTATATATGCCAGGGTTAAGATATTTGAGATTTCTAGCCAAGAAAAAAGGTTGGTCTCTTCTCTCTTCCACCCCACTTCCTCCTCCCAATTCTTTGCAAATATTTGCATTTTCAGTGGTTAGGTTCATGGGTTGTTGTTGTTTTAAAAAATGAATATTTTTGAAAATACTGCATTCTGGAAGTAAGGCAATTGACCACTTCTATAACCATCATTATCATCGCCATCCAAGTTAAAATTCTCCAAACTAGGGAGGAACACTTTACACGCAACAAAACATACTCTCCCTCCCTCTGTCTAATTACACAGCAAGACAAATATGCTGGCAAAACACATCTGCACAAAACCAAGGAGAAGGTGTTGTCAAATGTAATTTGATGCATTAAATATTTAAGTTGCTCTTTATATAAAATTCAACAGATGCTGGTTCAGTGCTTCTCCTACCAGCTATTTAACTCTTCTCTTTAGCATAAACAAAAAACAAAACCGAGAAAAAGTCTTGACTCAGCAAAGAAAAACATGGTGCATTTGGGTAATGTCCATGGAGACACAGAGAGAGACAGACAGACAGACAGACAGACAAACAGAGAAGAACAGTCATATGGAGGTGGAGCTGAAGAGGATTCTATGAAGTTGAAGCTGAACACATCTCACACCAGAATTTCAAAAACCACCATGTAAATTCCAATGCCCCCCCCCCCGGTGATTTCAATAAGAACTGGTGGTGCATTTCAAAATAATCCATTTGACAAGCTGATACTTCATTGCCTTAAGATTCATCAACAATATTAGCTATATCGGGTCAGCTCCTTACATGGAGCAAGAATTGCTGCAACTTTATAGCTGTGTCCTGGCTACATCTGCAGTGATGTTTCCCCACACAATTCCAGCTACATGAGTGGCCAAGGAGGAAGTGCAGCTGCTCACCGCAAACTGGCAGCCCACTGTACGAACTGGCATTCAGCGTGTCAAAATGGCAGGCGTTCAACATTTTCACACAACTGAATGACCTTGCAGTTGAGATGAAAGAGGAAGTAAAGCTGGAAAGAGATCAAGGGGCAGGGGACTGGCTAAGAAAAAAGGATTGCACTGTTGTGAGGTTCCAGTAATTGAGCATACGTAAACCAACAAAATTCAGTCTTGAGAGCATTTTTTCAAGACTAATTTTGCATGTTACAGTGTTCCGCACTCCCTTAAAGATCAACATTCCATTCAGAGTTGAGAAATATATTCTTCATTATGACCCTTAGCTTCTTGCTGTGTGTTTGCTCACTTTGACCTTTAACAATTTCCATTTGCTCCTGTGCCCTTGTCACAGCAGTGCCTTACACTCCAAGCTTTAGCATTTGCATTGGAGTGGCTGTTGGGACTTCTTTTCCTAAATCGCTAACATGCATGTGCAGCAAATCCTAGGACTGAGCTGCCGTTTTATCATAGGGCCCAGTAAATCTTTGCTTGCCCAAATATCAGTTTACATTGTTTGTTCAAACTGTCTCTTGCCATCTTTAGAACAGAAGGCAGAAAACCTACAATACCGATCGGCTTTGTAGCAGTGGCTCCCCTGGTTGCCTCTGGCAACTAAAAACTAAGTCTAAGTACCAGACATATATAATCTTTGGGGCACTGATTAGAAAACAGTATTCCATCCTCACTACAACATCCTATAATGGCAGCCAGAAGCAGAGGAGAGCAAAGAGAAGATGCATGACATAGATTCTTATTGCAACCCATTACTCAAAATGCAAGACTGATTTTTCCCATAGCTATAACCAAGATTCTTTTGAAAAAATAGCAGAATTACCACTATAGACATCTTTAATTGCCCATGTCTGCCAAACATCATTCTCTCTTGAGAGAAAAATTGCTGCTCAAATAAGTTAGGCAGTGGTATCGGATCACCCATTTACTAGAGTATAATATTTGATTGTGTATTAGTTCTGATGCTTCTGCAAAATGGAATAATTTTAGGACTTAAAATGTTTGTTTGTAGGAGCTTGCCTTCATAATTTTAATCATTTGCTCCACCCCCAAGTTACCTGTACAGTCCCTGGATAAATAAGGATGAGTACATTTTCATAAACCTAAAAATGAATACAAATGCAGAAGCTCTAGCTTAGCTGCCCTGATTGTGCCCCTGACCAAGGACTTCTCGGCTCTCTGATACTTGGATGGTGTTTTAGCTTGCAGGCCTTTATTTATGACTGTAATAACGCGAAGAGTCAAAGAAAGCTGTTCTCTCCCTTCATCCTTCCTGCACTCGCTTTGAGAATTTGATCTGCATCACCTTCTGGATATCTTTTTTTAAAAAAGAAAAAAACACAGATCATATAATTCTGTTTGTTGTACAAAAATGTCTCCACTGGGTGAAAAAATCAGGCTAGAGATGTTGTCATGCCTAAGTCCCGCTACATGGCTGAGAAGGGATTTTCAACACAGATCTACCATATTCAAATCCAAAACCTGTCCACTGCATCATTACTACCTGTCCTTCACCTTGAAAATATCCTCTAAATAATGTTAGTTCCTGAACCGCCTTGCATCTTACGTAAAACCAAGCAAATCTGCATTACTGTTGCTCATTTAAATGGGTAAAATAATTAAAAGAATGGAGACTTTAAAGGGGGGGGGAGCTCAGTATTGTCGCCATCTTCTTTACCATGGGTAGAGCACGTGTTTTGCATACACAAAGCCTGAGGCTAAATCTCTGGCATTCTGCAAGGATCTCAAATAGCAGGACTGGGATCTCGAAACCTGGGGCGTCAGAGGGCTGCTGCCAGCCAGAATGGACAAAACTGGGCTAGATGGGCAAGTTTCAATGATGTGCGTATCTTTATTTGACTGGTGCATTCCAACGACTCAACGTAGGCAACAGTGAATTCCTTACTCTATGTGGTGGTGTTTGTTTTTTCCTGGGGGGAAGCAGGGGGACGCATATCCCTAAACATTTTGTGAAGCTAACGGGAGAAGAAACATTTTAATATATATATATATATAGTTTCTTCTCTAGCACGGTGAATCGTCAGTTCTGTTGCTACTCCTGATGGAGGCCTCATTTCCTGTTGCAGTGTTTACTGAGTCTCAGATGGAAGTGAGCGTTTAATGAGAGTACTCCTAACCTTTTTTTTTTAAGAAAAAAAGGCACTGCTATATGGTATACAATTTTTTATGTTTGTTCATCAGTAAACGTAAGGGCCTTTTACAATCCTTGTATCTTTCCACAATCTTTTCATAATCCAAACATTTTTAGCTCCTTGGACAAAATCACACACCAAATTAAACAATTAAAAAAATATGCAAACATGGGAGCTGAGGTCAATTACCTCTCAACACCTTGCAGAGTATATTTCTGGGAAATGAATCAATTGTGAAGCTACCGTCTTCTGTAACTGGGATGTACCCTATCAAACAACAAAGTTATTCATCTGCACCTTATTAATGTTCCCACAGCACAGTTGTTATGACTAATTTTTGACTACTTAATTTCTGCTGCTCAAAATACATACTTTCTTGAGGGAGGAGGAGGAAATGAGGGTTTTCTTTTGCTTTTAAACAGAAGAATAGCCATAGGCACTTCACTACTGAACACAACACCTTAATCATGTCCAGAACGAAAAGCAACCAAGTAGCCACTATAGTATTTCATTACTAGCAGGAATTCAGAATGAAGCCAAAGTATACTGCAAAGCAATTCTTCTCACTAAAACAAGAAGGAATACATCACCAACCCCTTGCTTTAGAAACAAGCAAGTGTGTAGTTAGGAACTGTGAAATTTAATCTATTTGTGGGTAAGGTGACCATGGGATATCTGTGAGCAGGTGTTGGGTTCAAGCAAGATGAACTAGTTTATGCTGCCTATTCAGCCTTCCCTTCGAATACCACCCCACAGTGGGGTCTACGTGTCAATAGTTAAATTATGGAATTCACTCCCACAAGAGGCTGTGATGGCCACCAACTTGGATGGCTTTAAAAGAGGATAAGGCTGTTACGATATGGATGCAATGCGGCAGCGAGCTGCAGCTAGCTGGAAAGCAAAACATGATGGGAATGTTGGGACTGTACCGTGGGAACCAGAGGGACAGTCTATTCATGCGGAGCACCGGAATTAGCTCAGAGTGTAATATGAGCTGTACAGGAAGTACAGAAGGAGGAGTTTAATATCTCTCGGTTGTTGGAGTTTGATGAGAGCAGAAGTGTTTTCTGTAACGCTGCAAGGACAGAAATAAAGACATGTAAATACATTTCTGTCTATCTCTTTTCCCCTCCCTGGGGGGAGCAGGGAGCAGGGAAGAGTGGTGTGTCCTTCTCACACTGAGGAGGATCGCCGATCGCGACCTAGCCTGTATCCTGCCGGTAAACGCAGACAGGGAGGTCAACTGGAGATCAAGCCGGGTGCCTGGAGAGTGGCCAGTTTCTCCTGATAAGGCTTGATTCCTGACAAAGGCTACCAGTGGCCACCACCCCGATGGTCATTATTCTACTACCACTGTTGGAGGAAATGGGCATCTGGGTGCTTGTTGCTGGAAACCACAGGAGTGGAGAGGGCTGTTGCTCTCAGGTCCTATTTATGGGCTTCCCAAAGGGATCTGATTGGCCACAGGATGCTAGACTGGGTGGGCCTTGGGCCTGATCCACCAAGGCTTTTCTTCTGTTCTTATGTGTCTTTACTGTGATGTAGGCACACCCAGCTACCCATGGTGCGGGGGCCAAGATTGCTTTGGGTTAGATGCTTTATATTAGTTCAGAATATTTGTTGATCTAGCCCAATATTGTTTTACTGTGACTGGCATTGACCTTCCTTCCCCCCCTCCCCAAAGACTCAATCGATTCTATGCTGTTTTGGGAAGAAGTGGGGGCACATGTTTCCCTGAAGATCCAGATGGTCTGTAAAGTCTTTCATGTCATGTGTAGCATTTAACAAACTCCCTTTCACAGTCCCTTTAGTAGAGGACATTGGGATCTTCCTCCACCTGAGGGTTCCCAACATGAGCAAAAAGTTGCAGGAGGAAAGTCCTTGTACATATCATTATATAATGCTTTGTATATAATGCATTGAGGAAGCAATACTTTGGACAAATTTTAGGGAGAGGTCTGACCATGAGCTTGCAATCTATATACTGGTTGGCCAAGGCAAATATAAATCTGTGAAGACTACACATTTTCTATCTGCAATAACCAACGTGAGGACAAAATTCTTCAGGAAGACTGCTGCATCTTGCCAGGGAGATTTAGAATTCTAAGTTTGTTTTACGCTTTGATTCATTAAGTTCTTACATAATTTTATTCTGATTTGCATACCTTTCAGATTCAGTTAAACTCAACCCACTCTACTGCTTTAATATTTCATTTTAATATTTGTTAAAAGAGGAACAATCTTTCCTTTTTTTTGAAGGGGCATGTTATGATCTGCCAGAGAAATTCAGCATTTTAAGTTGGTTTATGTTGTAGTTCGTTTCGGTCTCAGCTAACTTCTCTTGATGTCACATAGTGCTACTTTCACACTGTTATAAACCTTGTATTGTGGTGGCCTGATGATTAGGTACAAATAAAACGATCTGAATCTGAACTGGCAGGAGCTCTGCAGAGTTTCACACAAATAAAGTTTCTTTACATCACCTACTCCCTGATCCTTTTGGTTCAGGTGCCAGAAATTGAACCTGGGTTCTCCTTCATGCACAATAAGCAGCCTGCAACTAAGCTATGGTCCCTCTCATGACCATATTTTTCTAAGTACCGGTATATATTTTTGTAAGCTGCTAATTAAAACTCCAGTCTCAGTGATAACTAGGGTGGCCATGTGCCCTCCCTCACAAGAGGACAGGGTTCTGTTTGAAGGAGTTGTCCCGTCTTCCTGTGCAAAGATAAAAGAACCATAAGAAGGAATAGCAGGTGCCTTTAAGTTGCCCATGAAGTTATCACCTGGACTGCAGACTAAGCCTCCTGGTCAAAGTATTCTCCCATGGTGGTGGGATGCACTGTATTTCTATTTAAATCATAGCAATTATTCCTAAATTATTCATATATATACACACATAAATTAGCACATGTAAATTTCATGCAAATCTAAGGGTGGAATTAAACAGAGGGCTAAGTGAAGTATGTACATTAGGAACAAGGTCTGCTCTCAGAATGAGACTTTTCCACCTTCTCCTCCTCCCGTGTCCACTCCTAAACATGTTATGGGGTTTTCTCCAACCCTCCAAATCAGATTTATGGGGGTGGGGTGCATGGGGGAGGGGGAAAGTCCCATTGCACAAGCATACCTTGTTCTGCGCATGCAACAATCCCACCCTATGTTTTTTAAACTAAATAGTAACATGTCTCCTGTTGAGATTCCTGCATTGCAAGGGATTGGACTAGATGACCCTTGGGTTCCTTCCAACTCTACAATTCTATGATCCCATGATTCCTCTTTTTCACAATGCGTAAATGTGAAATGTAATCCTATTGTCAGCAGAAGAGTTTAAAGCACATTAAGCATTTGAGAAACTGAAGTTAACAGTTGGCACAAACAAGGCCTATGTCATATGATGAGCTCTTCCCAGTTGGCAACTCTTTGGAAGCTAGTTTTTAAAAGCCCAGTGCCAAGATTCTACAATTATACCTGTCTGGGCTCCAGACCTACCCCACAGATTAACGTACAATGCAAAAACATTAGACTACAAGATTCCTTTCCCCCTTTCCCCATTTTAGTACATTGTGCATCTCTGAAATATGTGGATATCCCGCTAAAGCTACCAGTGAGAAAATGGCAATGCAAGTGAGGAATAAAAAAATGAGTAACAATGCATTGACCCTTTTGATTGCTTTCTGACAGATAAGGCAAATATACTCATGGCATGTGATCTTATTATTGTGTATGTATCACTAGACATGACAAATCATGACAGCTTGATAAAGCTACATGCCTGCACCTTTCCAGTCTACAACTTCAATTTGGCTGGATTGTGTACATAACATAGTTTTTTTATCCCTGTGCCTAGAAAAGCAAAAGGATAAGAAAAGCAATATTCCTTTCTATTATTTTTTAAGAGGGAAAGTGTCCAAATTATACAGTTTTGTCACACCATTAACTCAAGTACTGTTGACTTTGTACAAAAGCCAGTGCACACAAATGAAGTTCCTACCCACTGAAATGACTACATAGCTCCCCCTAAAACCAGATTATGCTTCCAGGACAAGACTCTCCTTATGCAATGACATGCGATTATATGCACATGTGTTTTGGGGCAAGAACAATGGGTCAGATCCTCAGCTGACATCTATCAATAATATAGCTCCAAGCAAGGAGCTATATGGGCACACATGCAAGCAGAGGGTGAAATGAGTCACTGTTTAAACTGGCCAATGATTAAGGGGAGCTCCACTTTCAGTCTAATCCAGTCCTGCACATCTGCAACACTCTGAGCCAAATATGCATACTGTTACCTGTCTAGTGCTGAACAACCCCAGGAAGTTAAAACTGGGTCTCCATACACAGCTGTCTGGTTGAATTTGGTTTGGTAGATCCCACCCTGGGTCACCTTGATCTCATTCATGGACTACCTGGAAACTTCCAAATGACAAGCAATGGGAACCTACATGGCCAGCCATAAAGATCAGCCAGTTTGGGCAAATGATGGATCCTGGAGCTTTCTGAGAGGCAAACTGCACAGCCACCTCACTTTGCATACTCCCACACACATCGGTGAAGAACTAATGCAAGTCCCCATCAATATTTTTTCTAGCCACCTAGTGAAAAGGGAGAATTCCAGTATCATAGATGATGTTGCACCAAGCAAATGTTACCCAGACTTTCCAGCACATTTTCCTTATTGCATTTTAAAAGCTCCAAATCAACTCTGCAACCTGAATTTGCCAGTATGTAACCAAATCCCATCCAAAAATAGTGACAGTCTGGAAAAGCCCACAACGGGCAAATGGGAGGGCCATCTGCACTTGGGGCAGGCTTCCCAGGAACGATCCCTGGTGCATCTCAGAGGCGTCACAGGGGCAGCAACACATCTTGCTTTCCATAAAACTTCCTGGAACACTGGCGTAGCAAGAATAAGAGACCCGTGCTGCCTGTCAATATTGGGACCCCCTACTCACAAACCTCCAGGCCAGCCAATGGTATTTCTGCAAGTTCTAGGAGACTGGGTGACATTTTTCACAAGGTTTTCTTTATTGGCACCAGATTTGAGAAGGATAAAGGGAAGACTCAAATCAAGTGCTTAATAGGAACCTTGGACTGTAAGGACAGGGTTTGTTTAAAAGAGAGAGAACCCATCAGGTTCCAACAAAATGTGGTTTTAATTAGTTGATACAGAGCTCAATTAGAGATTAAGTGAAGTAGTCAGCGAACACTCAAACTAATCCATCTCTGTGCTTGTTTGACAAATGGAGTGTACATTCTCTAAGAGAGGTTATTGAGTTGCCCAATGAAGCTGGATGGCTCGGGAGTCCCAAATCTGACACTAATTCGCTATTAAAATAGAAGTTCTGTATTAGTGATTGATTTATTCACCAAAATAGCTCGCGAGGAAGTGGAGAGTAGGAGCTATCCAATTTTAATTTAACAGTGAGAGAGTCTGATTTACAATGGAGGGCTTTCCCCCACACCTTAGACCAGGACTGCACATCTTGCAACCCACCAAGTCAACCCCCACCCTGCAGCCATGTATTGTCAATCTATTTTTCTTCTAAGTCTCAGGCAGCAAAAACAGGTTTATCAAATAAGATCCCTCATACTGGCCAAAAATGGCCAGTAACATTAGGGTTCAGCCCCTGTTACCCAGGGTCTCCTGCTCTAGGTCTGGTATCCTGGTTAGTTCTCAGATTCCCCCTCATCTCTCCCAGAGACCCAGGAGCCGAGGAGACAGCAAGCTGCCATAGAGCTCAGCTAGCAGGATGTGAGTCTACTTAAGGGGATGCAGAAGCACATGGAAGAAGTTGCCCGGGGCCTGGCTGAGAGCCAGAAGGGGGTGAAGCCCCCATTTCCTTCTAGTATGTGCTTTTCATTTGCTGAAGCAACAGCTTCAGCCTTCCTGAACTGGGAATACGGATATGTGACTGTATTTAGCTTGGTGGCTCACAAGTTGTACACCAGTAGCGCCTCGATTATGGAATGTATTTTAGTCCCCGGAGCAAATTATTTTTAGCTGGGTTTTAAGTGCTGTTTTAGAATGTGTGTCCTTCACGTTGGATTTCATGTCAAAATCTGTACTTATTTTATTGCTTTCATAACATTTTTTGACTGCTGTGTGTATTTTATTGTTTTAAACCCATTGTGAACTGCCTGCAGGGTGGGGTTAATAGGCAGTCTAAATGCATGCATAGGTGCAAAAGGGGAAAGTCAGGAATGGTCCTGAATGCTCACTGGTATCCACCATAGTACAACAACCCCACTTGTCCAGTTTGGTAGACAGCACAAAATTATATTCAGAGGTAATAGATAACCTTGGGAGAGGGAAGGAGTTGCCATGATTCCCGGTGTGGTGTAGTTGTCAGGGTGTCTATGGCCTGGGAGACCCGGGTTCAAATACCACCCACAGCCAGTTGTTCACTGGGTGAACTTGGGGCCAGTTAATACCTCTCAGCTTAACCTGCCTCAAAGGGTTGTTGAGATGATAAAATTTGAGGGCCCTTTTATACTACCCTGAGCTACTTCAAGGACGGACAGGATCAACATGTAATTAATAATGATTCTGGTGCAGGTTACAGGTTGGCTGCAGCGAGATGACAGTCCTGTTGGATGCTTTTGCTTATAAACAAAATGGTGTATATAGAGACTCGTGCCAAAGAATCATAGAATTGTAGAGCTGAGAGGGACCACAAGGGTCATCTAGTCCAACCCCTGCAATGCATAAATCTTTAAAGCTCCATTCTCAACAGTATTGCACACCTAAAAGAAACAGAGGATTATCAAAATATAGGGTTTAAACTTGTTGGAATTCATTCATTCATTCATTCATTCATTCAAGCTGAATGAGTGCCTTTGCCTTGCAGTTACTCAGTTGAAGATCACACAGTTTCTAACACCATGAAATTGCATTGGGAAGATCATGTTCTGAACCATCGTTCATGGGGACAGTTTATGCAGGCTGCTCCTGTCTTTTACAGGATGGATGGGTTTTTCTTTTTTACCTTCCAACAGCTTGGACATCTATGGGGCTGTGGAAAAGCAGAGTGGAAGGTGAAACCTCCAAGGACTAGGGACAGATTCTACCAAGCTGCTTGTTAACAGGAGCTGCATTAGCCAGGAGGTGAATCAGAGGCTGTGGGTCTAAAGGAAGGGGCAAGGGAAAAATGAGGTTTAATCTTGTTTTTTTGTGTGTGAGAAGATAAAGAGTGTAATTTTTTTCTGCTATTTACGGAGTTGGGTTGGGGGAATCCAGATTGGGAGGGTTTGGAATAGGTAGGTTAATTTTGGGAGGGTGATCATTTTGATCACGGCTATTTCGTCTGAGAGGGTGAAGTTGGTCTTGTTCCATCTCCTCAAGTCTTTGTTGATTTGTCGTCACCAGGGGTTGCAATTGTGGAGGTATAGTTTGTTGAGGTTTCTGGTTATTTGTACCCCTGGGTATCTGAACTTGGTGTGGCAAATTATCTTGGTGATGTTGGTGAATTGCCAGGGACAAAATGAGAGCTGTCTCCTCCTGAAATTCCAGGCAAAAGTAACCCTGGAGAGTATTGTGCCGACTAGTGCTGAAAACTGAAATGCTGGATTAGGTAAAACTCATGTTCTGTGACTCAGTTTTGTGAGTTCTTTTCTAACTGCCTAACCAGGATAAATGTGTTAGCCAATAGATGCAAGTATGTTATACACATTCACTGCTGTTGTCAGGATGAAAGAAGAGAGCAATAGCATATGTTCAGCAATTGCCCTTATTGCTATGTATGGGAAGAGATCTTCATCTGTGATATTTTCATCAAACACATGCATGACGCAGTTGTACACTTCCAAGAGACTGGAAAGCCAATAAAGCCATTATATGCCTTTTTGTTTGTTTGTGGATAATTTGTTTGCCTGAAAGTGCCCAATGGTTGCCATCCCCCACCCTCTCAAAGCAGACATGGCTTGCAACAGATGTTGCTGCCATAAAGCAATCTCTGTTCTAGGTGCTTATTATACTGCACAGAACAGCAGCAGACAATTTACTGCTCCATTGCTCACATCCTCCAACTTCCTCTGCCCACAATCACATGCTGATGTTTGCCTGGCAGATGCAGAATCAAATTGCAGGGAGCCAGGCAACAGCAGACCACAGGCTGAGCTGTTTATAAGGGAGAGAGTTGGGCGAAACACTAAAAGGGCAGAACCATGGGGAGGGGGAGAAGGGTCTCTGAACAACACACAAGTCCCAAAGCAGATCAGAGTTTGCAGAAGGAATCACTGAGATTTTCAGAATATTCCATCCCTACTTACAGAGCTGGCCTACCCATTAGGCAAGCTGAGGCAACTGCCTCAGGCAGCAGGCTCCACAGGGGCAGCAGATTCCCATGTAGATATTTATCTCCCCCATTCCTGATGCAGATCTTCATTCATGTTTTCTTCCCTAGCGGGGAGAGGGGCGCCATTTTGTTCTTTGCCTCAGGTGTCAAAATGTCTTTGGCCGGCCCTGTCTACTCACCATATCCAGACCAAAGACTGGGTTTCTCCCAACCCAGGTCTTAGCTGCCCATTATTCGGGCTGGAGCTGCAGCCTGGACTACAATATACAGAGCTTTTTTCTAGAAAAAAATAGGTGCCAGTACTCACCATGAAGTTGTTACAGCAAGTGCCACACTTTTTAACAAGTGTGGGGGGAGAGCACTGACAATATATACCATGTTATTATTGTTGTTTACGAAGTGCCAGAGGGCAAGTTCCTGCCCAATAGGCTTACAATCTAAAATCCAACATATGGGAAACAATAGGGAAATACAGGCAAGTGCAATCAGAGAAAGCATATTTCAGTTGCATATACCTAGGAATAGTTACAGTATATGATTAGTGGATCGAAGAACGGAGCGAAAAGCACCAAGGAAAACATGGGTTTTAAACAGAGAGGTGAAAGAAGCAAGAGGGCTGGAGGTAGTTCCCTTGCAAAAGGGACAGCAAGAAAGAAAGGGTGGCGTCATTTGAGGGAGCTGGGAACTTTTGGATCAGGGATGGGGAAATGGTGGCCTTCCAGATGTTGCATTGACCACAACAGGTAGCAATAGCTCCTCTTAGTGATGATGCAAAGTTTCCCCTTCCATATATTCATAAATATGCCACTAGGGTTGCCAACCAGCCACTAAGCTGCAGATTCTGCCAGGCTCCACTCACAGAGCTCCTTTGCTCTACTGCCCTGGCTCAACGCCCTGACCCTGGCCCAAGAGACCCGGTGCTGTTGAAATTAGAAACTGGCAACCCTTTTATAGCACTCATTAGTAAATTCCCAAATGGAATTATTATGAACTTAATGGAAATCTCTCCGATCAACTGGAACGCTCTAAACAACAGCATGAGTAGTAGATAATCTGGAGTTCCAGATTTTGAAATCTACAATTGGTATAATGAAAAGTTCTATTATTATTATTATTATTATTATTATTATTATTATTATTATTATTATACCTGTTTTTGTTCATTTGAAAATTACATGACATCAACAAATGGTAAAGAGGAGTTGTGCTTTGAGAGTTGCATCTCAACAGAGCCTATGAACTTCTTGTGCCATGTCAGAAGAGAAACATAGAAAGTGGAACGCACACAGCAGTTTTTACTTTGTTTCCCATTGTCTTCCTAAGCCATTTATTATAATTTTTTTATCCTGATCTTTCTCTGAAGTAGCCCAGCATGGCATGTCCACAATCCAATCCAACCACAGAATAAAGCACTTAAAACACTCATATGAAAACAACACAGCACATTGTGGAGCACATTTTGCAGGCAGAATGGCCTTGTTATCTTTGGCATGTACTGGTACATGGTTCAATCCCCAGCATCTCCATGTGGGGCTGAGGATATCTCCTGCCTCAATTCCTGGAGAGCAGCTGCCAGTCAGTATAAACAACATTGACTATGTATTCCCCCCCCCCCACTTTGTTTCAGAACTATTATTTAATTCACATGCAGATTTAACAAATCCATTCATTGCTCGACAGTGCAGTGATATTACAGGTTTACTTATTAAATGCAGCTTACTCCCAGAAAATAAACTGACTAAAACTCATACCGTTCAGAGACTAACTGTGGGCTGAGAGACAGTTAGCTTCCATAAGGCCAGTGGCATAAAGAAAGAGACAATATTTGAACCAAAGACAGCTTAGTTAACATCTGAAAATGTTTCCTGATAGATTTAAACAAAAACAAAACAAGCTTTTCTGGGGTCAGGCAGTGTTTAATGAATTCTTGAACACATAAAGGTTCCCTTTCAATGATGAGGTTTTTAAATCCCTGGAGCCTGCATTCCTGTTAAAACAGGGGCAGACAGATGTAACACTGGGGAACATCACCTTTATTAGAAGAAGAAAAACAGTGGCACTTAAGCAAAGGAGTTAAGTAATGCAGTTGAGAGATACTGAGATCATTACAAATCCAGAATCCAAATTAACATATTGGGCTGCAGTCCTATATTGAGAATAAATCCCTTTGAGTTCAATGGAGCGTGTATATAGCACACATGCATATATGCGTATTATTCCGCTGTGTTTCCTCTTTGGTTCCTAAACAGTAAATATGGCTATCTTTAGAACACAGTAGACTGCAGCAATTTTTGTGTCTTTTTCCCTAGGGGTCAGATCCTTGGAATTCCCTTCAGTAGTTATGTAATAACTGATGCATTGCTGAAAAATGTTCTGCTTACAAAATATTATCTGACAGTCCTGCCCTGCTTCCTCTAACTAGTCTGTGGGATTTTTCTTCTTCTTTTAAAGCTTGCATTTGAAAGGATAACATTTATTAGAAACTTTATTTAAAATTGTGTGTGTGTGTGTGTGTGTGTGTGCGCGCGCACGCGCACGCACGCACACACCATGTGAGGAGGAGGGAGGGAGAGGAGGAACGTGGGCGAGACTGAACTATGCAGAGGATAACCAAAGGATGGAAGTGTCACTGATTATAAATATTAGCAATGTGGATGTTGGCAGAGCCAGGCTGCATTTGCAGTCCTGTTCTCTTGGCCTGGATTCCCATATCTAGTAGCTGGGCTAAATGGCACATTAACCAGATGGCACCTTAATCAAATGGCTCATTAATGCAGATGGAGCCACACTGCAGCCCTTGGGCACTGTCCAAGCAGAAGTTAGTGGCATGACGATATCCTATCGAAAGCTAGAAAATGGAACTTAACCTCCATCAACTCAAGTTCTGCTGGAAGCAATGGGACTAAGGGTCAAGGAATCCATGGTTCTTTAGGGACATAACCAGATCTCTTCACTAGGGTTGGTTCCTGCACTTACAGAGTACCATGCAAAACATCCACCCATGGAATTCAGCCATACTGTTATACCAACTGGGTGGAGCATGGCTAACATGAACATGACACAACAGTATTTACAACTTACTGGATCAGCATGAAAGTTAATCACAGTGAAGAGGCAACCATGCTAAAGAGTAAATAATGTCTTAAGTCATCATGGATATAATCCATGGATTGCTCCCTTGGGGAGCAAAAAATGAATTTATTTCTCCCATATGCCAAAGGGTATCATAACACTGCCAAGCACCGGCAGGCAAAATACAGCTGTGTTTGGCCCATCCAATGTTTTCACCTAACCCACGTCTGGGAAACCTTTCACCCTACAGAAGTTGCTGAACTACAAGTCCCATCAGCCCCAGCAAGCATGGCCCATGGTCAGGGATGATGGGAACTGTATTGAACAACACCTGGAGAGCCAGAGGTTCCCTGTACCTGACCTGACCTCTGCAGCCCCATGTTGCTTTCATGTGCAACACACTGAGGGACCATTCATTCCATGTAAAACAGATTCTGGGTATTAGAATAGACAGTAAAATTACTGCTTGCATTCTGTGTAATTTAGCCTTGCATACCCAAGAGCAAGCTTGCTGTGAATCTTGCTGAAATCATGGTCTCCTCCCCACTTAAACCTGAATAAAGATACCCCTTGAATTGTAGAGCAGCCTGATTCCAAAACCCTTTTCAGCATGAAGTTCACTGGATTTATTTGTTTGCTGGGCATTTCTGTACTGCTCCTCTGTTGTCATAGCAGCAGGACTCAAAGCAATACAGAACGAACAAAAACTGTACAAACCAATCACAATGGCAGAATTAAAAAAAAAAAACATTGCCAAAAGAACCTATACTTACAAATACTTAGCCATCTAAAAAGAAAGGAAAAGAAATACAAATAAAATATTGTCATAAAAGAAATACAAAACCTTTCAGCCCGCATTAAAACCCTGCCCAGAGTGCCATGTTTTCCAGCTGCTGAAATGTCCAGAGGAAAGGAAACTACCGGTAGTCAATCCTCTGATAGAAATGCCTTTCATTCTGTTGCTTTATCTGAGGGACATCATTGTCTCTCAGCCTAACCTAACACACAACAGAGGCAGTAAGAATGGTAAAATTACATTTTGTGCTGAAAAGTACTTGGGAAATATTTGATCGTCATTATTAGGCCTAAGGAAGCATAAAGTTTCTAATCAAATTGGGATCAGAGACATGAAAGATCCGTCCATATAACACCAGTCCTGAAATGCCTACATTGGCTCCCTGTACGTTTCCAAGCACTACTCAAAGTGTTGGTGCTTACCTTTAAGACCCTAAATGGCCTTGGCCCTGTATACCTGAAGGCGTGTCTCCATCCCATCGTTCAGCCCGGACACCGAGGTCCAGCGCTGAGGGCCTTCTTGTGGTCTTTCACTGCGAGAACTGAAATTACAGGGAACCTGGCAGAGGGCCTTCTCGGTAGTGGCACCCTCCAATCAGATGTCCAAAGAAATAAGAAACTATACAACCTTTAGAAGACATCTGAAGTTTTTAAATGTTTAATGTTTCATTATGTTTTTACATGTGTTGAAAGCCACGTAGGGTGGCTGGGGCAACCCAGTCAGATGGGTGTGTTACATATAATAAAGTTGTTGTTCTTGTTCTTGCTGTTGTTGGTGGTGGTGGTGGTGTTCCCCTCCCCCCCCAAAGCTTTGAAAGCTTGACAGAGTACTAAAGCCTACCCTAGTTGGGTACAGTTTGGTTTGGGCCACACAGCATGGGCAACCTACCTTTCCCTAGAGATTTTCTCATTTGCTTGCCTTTGTTTCTGTTTCCACTTATTCATAATTTCTCCTCAATTTTTGGGATGAACTTACTGCTTCTGGGACTTCACCATGAGGCAGCGCTAAGCTGAAGCAGATTTCCATGCAACTGACTTCAACAAATCAGTATTAACTTAGCTGAGCCGTTTAAAAAAGGGACAACATTCATCTCACCGTACCTTCTGAATGTCTGGCGTTTTGTTTTGTTTTTTAATATTTTCCCTCTCTTTGGCATTTTTACTAAGGCCTAGATCTCACTGTGGTAAGAATTCTCCTATTCTCTCCTCCTTTGCATACACAAAAATTATTTCCCAACTGTCATTTCTGCACTGCTTAGATCCTGTAAGAGAAGCTACTAACAGGGTGTGTGGGGGGGTGGGTGTGTGGGTGTATAAGACTAGATATGACCACTAGCTTGTATATATTGTATGTATGCTGTCTATCCCTTACAAGACCCTTCTACAGGTGAGTTGCCACATGGTGGCAGCACAGCCAAGAAGAGCTTTGGAAGCCAGATAAAGTCCAGGTAATTCCCTATCTAGTCTTCCTCGGTGGTTCCATATTCTGCTTACTTCATATACTATTACTCACTGCTTACAGGCAATAAAGAAATATTTGGAAATATAAACTGTCTGTCTGCCCAGGAAGATGGTCCAGTTTGATTACTGTTCCTAACAACCAACTGCTGGGTTTTGCCTTAGACATTAAGTTTGAAGGTGACTAGACAGCTCATTTTTATTCATTCAGCTGTCTTAATTGTCTATGCCGGGCATGATTTGGAAACAGCAAGTCTGGATGGAACACATACATCTTAGAACATTTTCACTTGCGGGGCTTAAATTGCCTTTTGAGTTTCTCTCACATTGTTTATGAGAAACTGTGATTATTGCTGATGCGGAAGAGAAAGCAGCGGAGAGGCATTTGTAAAGTGAATGAGCATTCTATCTAATGTGAGTTTCCCATTTGCATTTCGAAAGGGACTGAAAAGCAAGCGCTTCTTGTGTGAAAATGCCTCTCTCACAATATTTGTGCGAATGTTTGATCACTGCTAATGCGGAAGAGAGGCATGTGTACATCAAAAGGGCATTCTGTACTTTTTCCATCCACCCAGCAAATCAGCTGAAGGCATTGTGAAGATGCACTAAGTTAGGGATGGGCAGATGTCAGGCTTGCAGGATCTGCTGATTTGTTTGTTTGTTTGTTTGCTGCAACCTAGAGCTCCACCAACCAGAGACAGGTGCAACACAGTGGCTTAGATGAATAGATGTTTGATGCAGGACAGAGTGCTTCTCGGCACATGCACACCCCAGGAATCTGTGATCAGTACCAGAACCAAGCTCACAAACTCTTCCACTCTTGAATTTTCTTTGGGCACATTTTTTATGTTTTTCTTTTTGTGAGAGACAGGAGCTGCTGCTGCCTTTAGACAATTGGGAGTCAGAAACCTCTGATCTGCTGCAAATCAGCCAGACGCATATAAGTAGATCCCAATCACCCTTCTGCCCACTGCTGTCCTAAGAGGCAACCGCTGCCCAGCTGGAATGAAATCAGTACTTCTAGAAACGAATCCACCTCTGTGTGTCAGGTGGGTGGGGGCAGGAATGCGGCCACTGCCACCCCCCTGATAAAGAAGAACTGGAAATACATTTGTCTCTGTCTCCTCCAGTAAAGTCATTTTAAAATACTGGTTACTGAAATAAAAATTTATCTTCATATTGGGCGCGGTGGGGGTGGGGGAGCTTGCAAGCAATACTAGAAATCAGTCTTGCCTGACACTATTTAAATTGAATCTCTGTGAGTGCTATCCACAATTTGCAGTGAAAGTTGAAGCTATTAAAAAGTCTACGCCCAAGATTAAAAGTTAGAATGCTGTTTTTTAATAATAGAAAATTCTACTACACATTCACCGAGCTGTCATTAAACTCAGCCAGCTTTAAAAGCGTTTGACAGATAATATATAGAATCCAGAGTAATTGCAACTATAATTTCCCCTCTTTATAGTTCTGACAGAAGAAAGATTATTGTGCAAGGTGGAGATTAATTGGAGCATAAGGAAAGCAACTGAGTCACACAAAAACAAATAAATTATACGATGGACGGGATTTACACGTTCTGGTTGCTTCGCATGGAGGAGACATTTAACACTACTGGACTCCAAAGAAAATTAAGGCTTTCACAGGCACTGAGGCACCTCTTCCAGACTGTATGTAGGCTATGATCTAATGAACATCCGTAACACTGGCCTGGTTCATATGTGACGAAGGCCCCCACATCACGGCAGCAGGAGCCACCCTAACTGGCTTGCAGTGAGCTGTATGGAGGCATCATGTGTGTGAACCACCAACACCAACACCATCTCACAAATGCACCCAGATGGAGCCACAAACCCTCCAAAGGCAATTACGGGGTGAGGAATCCTCTATGAACTAGCCCTCGTGCAACAGCTCCTAGGGGGCCAGTGCCCCTAAAATGGTCGCGACCCTGAAACACTTCAAGTAGGTCCTGTTCCCCATCAAGTTCCCCAAGATGAGATAAACAGTAATCTGGAGAGCATCCACAATATGCAGAGCGAGCCGCAGTATGCGCAAAAAGGGAAGGTTTTATGCATGGAGATTGTGATTTATTAAAGCAGCTTTCACATGGCTTACTATTTGGTCTGCACTACCAGTCCTTTGCTTTTTAACAGTCACAGCCACCCCAGTTCTGCTCGCCATAAGATAATTGTTGTGGGAAGGTGTGCAACGCGAGCGGTGTTTTCGTTTCGCACGCTTGCTCACAAATAGTGACCTGGAAACTGACTGAGCTCCACAGCAGCTGGCAAATGGGGTGAATCTAAGACTCAGGGGAACCCAAATAATTCCCTTTCCTCTTGGTGGTAGTGGAAGGTATGGCATTATGGACTGCATAAAAAAATATGTAACCATTATCCTGCTAGCTATGGATGATGTGAGTTGTAGTCCAGAAACACTACCCTACAGAGTGAAGAACCCTGGCCTTTCTTCATTATCTGGCTCCTCACCTGATTGCTCTGATTTAAACTTTTTTCCTAGCATTTAAATGGTTGTCAGACAGGCTATAGTTTCAATGGGGGAAATGTTGATAATGATGAAGAGCTTAGCAATTTCTCATATTGCCTAGATAACGTGTTGCTGCACCATCTTCATAACATTGTACCTTCCCATGATGTTTTTAACTGCTAGTCATCCCCAATTTCTCTTTCAGATGTAGGACATCCACCTGTATGCAAAGAAAGACAGAGATCCTTCTCTGTTGAAGACAGGCAGAAGATGGAGGTTCAGCTTCCACTAAGATGGTTCAGTATTTCTGATTTAAACAGTAAGTCAAAAACTGCTTTCAAGGAAAGTATTGAAATATTAAATAACCCACAGAATTAGGGAGCAATAACTTAGCAAGGACAGAAAAACAAAGGTTGGAAGGATCTGTCTTATCACCATTAGAGAGTAGTTTTAGGAGGTGCTACCCTCTTCCTAACCAACTGATGCAACATCAGCTGTTGCGTCTGATTGTAGAAGAATTAATGTGTATCCTATCAGATTGAGTATGCTGACATTTGAAATAGAGGATAAAATAAACCCAAGAATCATGACACAGCAGTAGCCCATCAGCGTTTAGTTATAAAAGAGCTGCCTTCAGTGAAATTCAACCATCCCTATATTGCAGTGACCCATTCAGAATACAGCTGTAAAGCATCCCAAGGGCCAATTCAACCCATGCAACCAATGTTTGTTTTAAAGGCCAACCATGGTGATGGAAACACAACACCATTATTTATAAGAGTTGTTGTTGTTGTTGTTTAATAAGGCAGAGCACTAACATACTCCTCTCCTGCTCAACATAGATGTATAAGAAGAGGAAACCCTCAAGGCTCTGGAGCATGTCATCTGTCAACACTCAAAAAGTCAAATTAGTGGCCTGTAGCCTTGCTTCAAGAACATATTTTCCCAATTTTCAGGCATAATGCAATCTGAAAGTCAGCTGATAGCATGGTCTCATTTCTATTTTAGTTTTCTCTGTGGGACAGGTCTATTGATCAGAGTGGCTTTTTTTCTCAAGAAAAATAATGAAGTCTTTTCTTGAGCATGTATTAACAACAACTTCTGCGCAAGGAACCCAAGGCAAGAGCTGCCACCTCATCAGAACAAGTTATTCACATGGGGGTAAAAGCCATAGCTTAAGACTGGCAAGAGATTCAATGTTTAGCCACAAGTATCTATTTGTACCTTTCAGAACACTTCCCGTCTATCTTGTGGCAGGGGGTGGATCTTCCAAAATCTACCCCTGCGACCCTTCCCTTGGGTGGCCAAGTCTGGTGAGTTCCAGGGAATGAAGAGGAGCTCTTGAATTTACCTATTCCTCTAGAAGCACTGAACAAGAATTTTCTGCTAGCCAGATGGCACAATCCATAGACAGCCATGAGCTCTCCTCCTAAACCAGGCATGTCCAAAGTCCGTTTTGGGGGCCTAATCCACTGGTCGATTTAATCTGGCCCGTGTGGCAGTACATGTCCTGAGGTGAAATCCTAAAAAAGGCTCAGCATTGTAAAAAAAGCTCAACAACTTCAATCCTTAAAAAAGGTTAACGACTGTGGTCGGCCCTTTGGTCGCCCCTCCACTTCATCAAATCTAGCCCCTCTTTGGAAAAAGTTTGGACACGACTGTCCTTCACTCTGCCAAACCAGGCCTCCAATAGAGTGCAGGAAACTACTGCAAGATGTGTTCGCAATGGCATTGTATCCCTGCAACTACCAACAGAAACACTGTTAAGCCTGCACTGTCTCAGTGGCAGTTTGCTGCTCTTGCTGTTGTCATTTTTGTCCTGAGCATTGTGCCATACGTATGTTAAAGTACGTGTGAGTTCTCTCATTCAGAAAATGTGTGTTGTTGTTCTTGACCTGAAATAGTGGGATTAATGGTTGTGATCAAGCTCAACGTTCCAATGATAAGACAAATTTAAGTCCACTTGATTTTAATAGGATTCAGTTATAACTACCACCGAATGCTGGATTGTGACCAGAAAGTGCACGGCCACAGAGGAACACCTCATCCCAAACAGCAAGTAAGCAAACAAACAAACAAACAGGTTTCACATATAATCAATATGGCAATCCCACCCCCATCGTTCTGCCCGGACGCTGAGGTCCAGTGCCAAGGGCCTTCTGGCGGTTCCCTCATTGCGAGAAGCAAAACTACAGGGAACCAGGCAGAGGGCCTTCTCAGTAGTGGCGCCCGCCTGTGGAACACCCTCCCATCAGATGTCAAAGTGATAAACAACAACCTGACATTCAGAAGACATCTTAAGGCAGCCCTGTTCAGGGAAGTTTTTAATGTGTGATATTTTAGTGTATTTTTTGTTTCTATGGAAGCCGCCCAGAGTGGCTGGGGAAACCCAGCCAGATGGGCGGGGTACAAATAATAAATTATTATTATTATTATTATTATTATTATTATTATTATTATTACCCCTTAGAAATAGGGATCAGTTAAAATAATTGGATTAATCAACTAAAAGCTATGGACCATGACTGACAACCAACCCAGAAAGTAGGACAAAAGATTTCCTTTAAAAAAACAATGTGGTAATTAAGGAATGAATTGCAGTGACAATCCTGTGGCACCTATGGGATTTGATCGGTAGTTGGATGTGTGAACTCCACTAAAAAGCATTGCATCTACTGTGGAATTAAAGTTATTTTATAACTGTGAGGGCCCATTCCATAGTCTTCAGTTGATGTTTCTGTAACTGCGCGATGAAAATGCCTGTGTCAACACGGACAGTGCTGTGAACAAATTCATCTCACGTAGCTACCTCAACCAAAAGTGCAAAAATTACCATTTATGTTGCCTCGCGAGGTGTGCAAAGAATATGCCACATTCCAAAATAAGGAGATTTTCGTTTCTTTTTCTTTTTTTAAAAAATGCCATTATCAGCAGGTTATCTCTGAGATGTCAAACAAGCCTTCTAGGTCCATTTTGCTATTTGTAGCCAAATGATCTTGTCGCAAATGATGATAACCTTAGAAGTCACCTTTCCAACCAGCTTTGCAGATATTAAGGCAACTCCCAAGTTTTATTTTTACATTTTCTAAAATGTTGCTATTCCATTATTATTATTTTTTAAAAGTGTTATTTAGGAAGATATTATGCACATAGCTCAAAAGAGTTGCACTCTGCAATTCCCCAGGGTCTGTGGAGGGGGTGGGATAATGCAACTTTGCTATTTAAATGAGAATGTGCCTCCTGCCTCCATCCACTTACTACTAATTGCCAAAAGACGTGGCTTAGTTCTCAGATTTGCATCCAGCGAACTCATCTGTGGGAATTTCAATGTGCCTGTTTCAAGCAAGACGGATGCAGCAGAGGAATGTAAAAGTAAGGTTTGAAACAGAGCATGCCAAATTCAGAGTTGGAGGGGGGTGCAGTAGGCTGTCTTTTCTTACGTATGTAAATGTAGCAAATCTATAGACTAAAAAAATGTGTGTGAGAAGTGAAAAGCTCCACTATACTAAGGACAGCTGTGGTACCACCATCTGACACCTGCTGCAAGGATCAAGTGGGTTAACTGACAGCAATAATAAAAAAAAAAAAACCCAGACTGGGACTCCTATATTTGGTGAGCAATTCAGACATCACAAGTGCAGATTGCATGGCAGTTATTCAGCACATAAGTCTTCACTCCATCACATTCTGTGGAAGTCAGTTCAACCAAATCCTCAACTCAACAGCACTCTGGAAACAAGCCGGCATTAGGTTTCACAGCTCATTTTTCAGGTTTAATGGGGGGGGGGGACGAGTACCTGAGAGGAATTTGAAAGAGCGTGGAGAAGTAGAACAGCAACGGGATGAAATCCCCCAACTCTCAACCACTTTTGCTCCATCCGCTTCCACATAGTCACATACGCAGAAATCCACCCCCCTCTTTCTTACGCCACAGAGATGTGCATCTCTAGATTGTTCCTTTCTGAAACATACACATGCACTCAAGTGCCTGCTCAGCCAATGCTTCACTGGGTGCTAGGAAGTTGCTTTCTACTGAGTCGGACTGCACCAGTCTGCTAGCTCAGGAGTGTCTTACACTGATAGGCAGAGGCTCGCCAGGATTACAGGCTCCTTGCCCTGTCTAGAGATGATGCCGGACAACTTACTAGAATCTCCACATACTGGTTTTAGTTATCAGCACTGCCTTCTCCACTGGGAGTAGACGAAGTCACCTAGAAAATTCACTGATCATATCAGAATTCTTTTAGCCTCCCTCCAAAATTCAATCTCTTGTTACACCAGAAAAGGGCTCTCCATATTCACTCCAGTTATTGTTGTTGACACTACAAGAGATGGAAAACAATCCCCCAATTTCTGGTGCTTAGTATTCTGTTCCGTATTCTGCCCTTCCTCCAAGAAACCTAAAACATGGGGTTCTCCCATTTTCTCCTCACAACAAGGAGACTAGGCTGAGCATGAGTAACCCAATATTACCCTTATGGCTGAATGGAGATTTGTAGGTTTTCTAGTCAAAGTTCAACACTATGTACTATCTCTTTGCCCTGGCCTTTGATACCTGAGGTGTATATTTTCAGGACCCATCCTATTTTTTTACAATTGCATTAATTTTAATTAATTGCATTTTTTTAATGTTGCATTTTATGTTGTTATAACCTACTCTGGGACTTTAGGGTGGATTAGCAACAACAAGAACACACCACAGTGGCTCTTCTTGTGTGCAAGGTCTTTTGTGATTAATAAAGGTTGTAGAGCCTCCATCTCAGGCTTAGTGACAAACAACTTTCACACTCCTGAAATCTATAGTATTCACTGAGGAAGTGAATGAAATTCTCTAAGAGCATTCAATTTCTTCCCCATGGTTACTATCCACAGGTGCAATCATTATACCACTGATGATAAAACAGTCTCTAATTTGATGTGTCAAATTTAAAAATAGAGTTTGGCTTTGTAGGAATTGTGTGAAAGAAAGCTCAGTTCCTAAATCGAGAGATACTACTGACAGAAGAGCAAAGTTTCAAAGCAATTATTTCTCATTCCAGCTTGTAGATGAATTAATCTGTTTGGTGTGTTTTCTATGACAAAGGTTCTTGTTACATAGATTAAAGCTCTTTTCAATCTCCACTGCTTCACCTGGCAACCCCACCTCTCATCAAACGGAAAATAAGACCCATTCATTTGGAACACCCTATTAGTTCCCTGTTAATAGAACAACGACCTTCTCTACTCAAAAGGACTATTACTTCCAACTCAGACTGATATTTTTGTCCTCATACATTCACTAGTCAGTTCTCTCATAAGTCCATTCTTTCCTGGCATTAAAAAGAAAAAAATGCTTTCCAACTGCTAGCATCTTTATATATACTATACACAAATTCCATAATCTATTTTCTTGGCTTAACCTGATGTGAACAACCACAACATACTATAGGACGAATTAAGGAATAAAGACCACATTAAAATCATCACCCACTGAATCAATGTCCCCATTTTACTCAAAGGCAACTTTCCAGATGCCTCTGTCTGGAAAAAGCAAAACTAATGAAAAACAAGCAAGCTTAATAATAATAATAATGAAGAGGGAGAAGGGAAAGAAAGGGGGTCTATCAGATTTGGGCTGTGAAATGCAATTTGTTTTCCTTATATTACTCCTTCCATCTGCAAGGAGGAAGGAACTTCTTACAAGAACATGCCTCAATTTCTGGCAAAGGGCATCAGCACTAAAATCCAAAGTATCGGACAAGCCACCGATAACATTCCAGGGGTCTTGGATTCCCAGAAGCCAGTCACCAGCACCTGAACTCTCCTGCATCACCCAAGAAGCATGTCGGCTGAAGGAGTTGCAGGCAGAGCAAACCTAGACAGTGTTAGAAGTCCTACCGGTTGATGCATAATCCAGTCAAGTGACCAAAGGAACCAATGAAGCTCTGGAAGACCTTGGATCCAGAGCCTGATTTTCCATATGAGCAGCACGTGTCTCAGTGAGAAGATCTGGCCAGCCCAATTGCCCCCTATACCTTCTGCAGCCAATACTGTTTTCCTGTGGTCAGAACTGTGCCTTGCCCAGGGGCCTGCTAAACAAAAAACTTCACTGGGTATGTGCTGCTCAAAGTGCAACTGCCTCCTATGATTAAAGGGCCTTGTCCCAGGGTGACACAAGATTTCTGTGTGTCAGTTTTATGGTAAAGGTTAATAGGAACTACTTAGGTTCAGACTTTGATGTATCTCTATGGGAAGGTAGTTCCATCACTGTGAGGCAGCCAGAGAATTTCCCAGTCTTTCCATTACCTTGCTGCTCAATTGTTGTTTGCAAACTGGGCCACAAAAAGAAAGAAAAAATGTGGGGTAAACAATCTTTTCTGAAGTTCTGCAAGTTTGCAGCAAGCGAATCCATTCACACTCCCCTTCATGCATTATTCCTTTATTTTCTACTGAGGTTTATATCCTGCCCTTCCTCACCTTCATGATCCAAGAGCAGGTAACTTTTAACAACCTTGAAACAAACCAATTACAATAAAACACCAGACAACAACAATTTCAGCAGCAAATACCAAAACCTTTCTCTACAGCATTACAATAGCAGATACATCCCAATAAAAATTTATTAGATTAAAAACACTTTTTAATTTGTGTTGAAAGACATCAGGAGGCAACACCAAGTCAGAAGCGAGGAAGTTCCATAGGCAGGGTGTGATCGTGGAAGAGGCTGTATCTTGGGTATCACCGCGCAATGAGCCTCACGTATTAGTGGAACCATATAGAGGGTCTCCCCTTAACAACGAAGGAGAAGAGGCACTCCCTCAAGGATTTAGGATCCATGTCATTGGAAGTGACCCTCCTTCGAGTATCCAGGACCCAAGTAATCCATGTCTTTCAATTCTAAGGTCAATATATTAAATTGGGTCCAGTAACATACAGGTAGCTAATGCAACACCTTCAAAAGTGGTGCAATGTGACTCCAGATCATCACCCTATCAGGGTTCTAGCAGCAGTGTTTTGCACCAGCAGCAGTTTCTAGCCTGTCTTCAAGGGTAGCCCCATGCAAAGTGCATTGCAGTAATCTATTATTTGTGTTGCAATGCTGGTAAAAAGGGGCTGCAACATAGAAAGGGGCTGAAGCATAGAAAGGAGCTGGGTGGCTGTGCCTCTGGCCCCATCCATGATGATGCGCCGCTCCCCCATCCTTCCCTCATGTTTATGTATGAGGCAAGGAAGCCTACGCACACTGACCTCTATGCAAATAGGTTTATTTATCTCTGATGCCCATGCTAATCTGTGGACATAAAGCTAAGCAGGGACAGAGGAGCTGTGCAATGTCAGGATGAGACTAGAAGGAAGCCGCCACAGCCCTTTCCTACCCATCTTGCTCCTTCCCACAAGTAAACGTGGAGGAGGCTCCTTGCATTGGCTTTCTGATCCAAGTACTGTACTACTAGGGAATATCATTTAGTGGCCCAACTCATTTACACGAGCATGGAAAGTTTTCAAGTTATCCAAATTGATTCAGCATCCTCTATTGCCTTTATTTTCCTTCATCTATCCATCTGTCTGCCTGTCTAATAATGAAACTTGATATTTACTTCCACCTACAGTGCAAGAAACAGATGTTTTTTCGGGGCAGAATGAGAAGAAGAAAAAAAGATTGCTGCAGTTTACTGTGAACTAAAGAAACCCAGATTTTGATATGTTCTTTCTGGCATGAAAGATTTCTCAGCTAAAAAGCTCAAAGGGGCATGTAGCGTTTTGAGCAGTTTTTTAGGTGCACTCATGCAAACAGAGGAATGTTCATCTGCCACAGGAACAAAAGGTTTCCAATTATCTAGCACGCAGAGATCAATATTTTACTAATGTTCCATTCTAGCTACGTCCCTTCCAACTAAATGTTGATTAAAACATAAAAAATAATAAAACACCCTAGTATTTCTCAGTTAGTGTTCTGAGTTTTGAAAAAAAACAATGCTTTTGTGGACTCTCTTTTTCCTCTGCCTCTCTGTCTCTGCCTGGGCACGTAGCATCACCTGCAATCAGCATGCAATGTCATCCCCAGGGACTGCCTGAAAAATGAAACCAATAGACTGGGCAGTCATCTTTCAGCAACAGCCAACTGAAAGAAACTGATTAATGGTTATTCAGACACATGGCCTGCATACAAGAACAATCATCTCCTCCTCTTGCACAACAAAACAAAATAACCAGTAGGCAGAAGAACCAGTAAGCCTCTATGGGAAAGAGTCTGGAAGACAGCCCCAGACAGTGGTGAGGAAAGCAATAGATTAGATTACTGGGATTCCTGGTACATTGTGAGTGTTGGTGCCCAATGCCTGATGTGAAAATGGACCACTTCTTAAGAGTTTGTGAAGCCCAGAAGCATAGGGGGCTGCTTTATAACTAGACCAGGATCTTCCATCATCCCTAGCTAGCAGGGCCAGTGGTCAGGGATGATGGGAGTTGTAGTCCAAAAACAGCTGGGGACCCAAGTTTGGGAAACTCTGAATGAGACTATTTGCCTGCCCAGACCAGTGCTGTTTACTCTGACTGACAGCAGCTCTTCAGGACCTCAAGCAACAGGTTTCCATATCCCCTGTTACCTGATGTTTTTAACTGGAAATGCCAAGAATTGAAACTGAGACCTTCAGCACACAAGGCAGCTGTTCCCAATCCTCCCCCCCCCAATGAAAACTCTCTAATGACAAGTATTATTATTATTATTATTATTATTATTATTATTATTATACCTTGGGTTAAGTACTTAATTCATTCCGGAGGTCCGTTCTTAACCTGAAACTGTTCTTAACCTGAAGCACCACTTTAGCTAATGGGGCCGCCGCGCCGCCAGAGCACGATTTCTGTTGTCATCCTGAAGCAAAGTTCTTAACCTGAAGCACTATTTCTGGGTTAGCGGAGTCTGTAACCTGAAGCGCATGTAACCCGAAGCATATATAACCCAAGGTACCACTGTATATGGTGAGGAATCTTGCATCAATTAAGAACATTCACATAGATGTTCCATTATGGAGAATCTTTCTTTGTCTGCAGCCTAAGTACCATTTAGAAACTTTCCAAAGCTTTTTGAATTGGGCTCGCTCCTGATCCTCAGAAATCAGATGGTTGAAGTTTCTTAGCTCTTGACTTATTTTCTTGCTTTAAAAATAAAAATTAAACCCATTTACCATAAGGTTTTATTTATAAACCCAGCATTCTTCTAAAGGGCTCAGGATAGCATATATATGATTGTTCCTTTCCGCGCTTCTTCACATGGGTCCCACAGCCAAATTAGGCTGAGAGATACTGATTTAAACCTTCCTCTCCCTAAGTCTGTCCATCCATCCCTCTAACCGAGCCTTCCTAATCTGCTGCCCTCTGGGTGCTTTTGGATTACAACTTCCATCAAGCCCAACCAGTGGCGTAGCGTGGGGGGTGCCAGGGGTGCCGACCGCACCGGGCGCAACATCTGGGGGGGCGCGAGTCCAGAGGGAAGGGACAAGCGCCCCAGAGGGAAGGGACAAGCGCCCCCCGCCGTCGCTGTGGCTGCGCTTCGCTCACTGCTCGCAGGAGGAGCAGCCGCTGCAGCAGCGCCGACGCCGCCACCGACGCCTGGCCGGGCATGGGCAGCCTCTGCACCCTGCCGCCGCCGCCATCCCCTCGGCCCAGCCACAGGCGGCGGCTGCTTCTGCCTCCATCCTCCTCCGGGCAAGCAGCGTTGTTTGCGCGGCAGCGCCAGCGGCAACTCGCAGGTTAGGGGTTGGGTGGGCGCAAATTACTTGCCTTGCCCCGGGTGCTGACAACTCACGCTACGCCGCTGAGCCCAACCAGTGCAGTCATGCTGGTGGAAGCTGTGCTTCAAAACATCTGTTTGGGGAATGCTGCTCTATCTGGTGTTTCTTGAACTCCCCCCTACTGACCGCTTGAGAGTTGCTAAGGGTCTTGTAACACGGTGTTGTTGTTTTCTTCCTGCCTGTATCAAATGCAGCATGCTGCGCTGGATGATATATGCTTTTGAACTGATTTTTATCACTTCTTTTATTTCTTATAGATTGCGTTTTACTTTGCTCCACATAATTCAAATTGCAATACAGTACAATAAAACAGAGCGCGAGAAATAGAAGGAGCAATAAAAATACAATGTGAGTATTAAATGTGATGGGGGTGCCACCTCCCCAACTTCAACCACAAATCCACAGGTGTGCCATAGACCACCTTAATGAAATTCATGGACCACTGGTGCGCCGCAGTCTGGGAACCCCTGCACTATGCCATATCAGAAGGCTAAAGAGTAAAAAGAGAGGTGTAGCAGGATCTGCTGAACTTCATACAAAAATGCACAGTGGGGCCCCATAATTTGGGGGCGGTGGGGGGATAGAATTTAACTATGGAGTGTAAAGTAAATATGTGAGACCATGCCAGAATCTGGCTTCATATGCTCTGTTAGCAGCAAGCACATTAATAAACTGATGTATTTTTCAGCTTTGGTGTGCTTTATCCTCAGTGGATTATTGAGAATACAGTTTCCTACTGCTGTTCTTTTACTCGCTGATAATGCCTGCTCAATACTTTTCACCCCCTCCTTACATATTGGGCTGTAATGGGATCTAATCAAAATATCAATGGTAACCCTGAAGGATAATTACGAGTTCAAACAGATCCGCAAATTGCATTGTGTTGCGTTCAGTTTTGTCTATTCTTATCTCTCAGGCGGGCAGAAGGCAATCAGTGCTTAGCGTTAGTTGATGGGGTACCTTTGGCTTGTCCTAACAAACCAGTTTCTAGCATTCTTTTTAAAGGATCTGAAATGATCAGAAGAAGTGTGTACTACAGGTGTGGAGAGATCTAAAAGGCCAGGATATCAGTGCGCCAGCTATGACAGTGTACCATGGAAGTTTATCTTATCCTCAAACTAAACAAAAATGGGAAACCTTGTAACAGCTTTAAATGGCTTTTCTTTTCTTTTTTACACGTGGCCATAGAGAACAATAAAGTTGTTAAATAAATTCAAGAGTTTTGAAAGCAAAAACATTCCTCTTTTCCTGGCCTTTGATTAATTAAACTATTTATGGCCTTTTAAACAGCATGTTGGGGCGGATATTGTTTTTGCTTGTTATTATGGTATGTATTTTTATGTTTTTATACTGTGAACCACCCCTTGATCTTCAGATGAAGGGCAGTATAGAAATAATAATAATCGTTTTGTTGTTGTTGCAAGAAAGGAAGTGTTGCAAGGAAGTTTACTTGTCTGATTCTGCTGCTTCTTCTAGTATAGGGGAAAGTATGATGTTTTGGAAGGTCATAAAGTTGTGCCCTGTAGCAACCACACTTTAGCACCCAACATTAATAAATGAAGTTTTAATAGCTGCAACAGGCATATCTGCATGCCCATATATGCATCTTAGGGTAGAGGTCCACAAATGCAGAAATGATTTTATTTCCTTGCAGATCTCTAGTCACAATACCTCCAAATCATGGTGTTTTCAACACAATCCCCACCACCACCATTTTTTTTGCCTAAAAACAACGACCACACAAGGGCATGTTTTGCAGCTTATGTAAATAGCCTTCCTATATTATTATTATTATTAGTAGTAGTAGTAGTAGTAGTAGTAGTAATAATAATAATAATAACCCATCCTCCACCCAAAGGTCCCAGGACAGGTTACAACATTAAAGTACAATATTAAAAACAGTTTAAAACAACTTACAATTACAAAAATAAGCAAAAACCTATGCAATAAAATCAGTCAAACAGAAGATAATGGCATTTGTTATTTTTAGAGTGGTAGCCATCTTGATTATTTCACATGTGGGTTATGTCACCACAACTACATGCCATGCATGAGATTAAATCCTCTGGCTATACTTTGCACTAACTGTGTCACAAAACAGGTGATTCATATATTATGGTCTCTGACCCAAAGCTTGTATTTTGCACAATGAAATGTTGGCCAGCAGATAATAGTGGTAACACAGTGATAACACACCAAGGTGTTTTTCCCCCCTATTACCATGTAAAAGAAAAATAAATGCAGAAAATAGCAATGATTAAGGGATGCCTATGACCTTGCCTAAGCAAAAACAACCATCTGGTCTCTGTTCTTCACAGTCTAAATAATTAATAGTGAAATATACCGCCTTTAAAAACACACTCACTGAATCTATGTGCAGTACAACAAACGCTGCCATTTAAATGCCCCATTTTATTAATCTTTATCCCCTGATGAGTTTCTCAACTTCCCATCCCATTGAGATTATACATGGCTTATGTAAATTATGAGATTTAAACAAATAATTTTCTCGGTTCTTATCTGAAGAATGTCTCTCATTCTCCTAGAAACTATTTCCAAATTCCCTTTCAAAAGGCACACAGGTGAATTGCAAAAATGACACAGAATACCTAGGCATTGGACAGTCATTCTTGAACATCTTAATTCATTCCCATCACCACAGGCATCTATGGCAGGCTGCTGACAGTGACTGGGGAAGGTGGAAGGTGAGAAGATGTCAACCTGATCCTTGTTCAGTGCAATGGGAACTCAGGAAAAAAATCCTGCACTCAAAGCTGTATCACGAATAACACTTGGGGGGAGGGGGTTAATTGGTGGCAGCAGGTATGTTACAGATCGTTCTTCCATGTAAGAAAGCATGCACCCCTCCGGATGAATAGAAATCTAGGTGTCAAGAACCTAGCCTTCTCCCTAACAGCCTAATGTTCTATTTATGGGAAATATTTTTGTATAGAGGGCTACTCCATCATATATGAGCCCTCACTTTTAGTCTGAAGTTTTGCACACTGTGCCCCTTGGCTTTGACTTTTCTAGCCATGCTGAAAAATCATTCTGATGGTCCTTGGCAAAAGTGTGCTTCCAACTGGAGCAAACATTTTCCAGACATGATGAAAAGGAGATATACTATATATTTTGGAAATATAGTTTGTCCATCTGCGCATTTGTCTGTTCCCTAAATGTCTGGATGCTTCTTGAGATACTGTCACCAAACTTGGCACAAAGGTTCCCAAGGTGGGGGCAGCACACTTCACTGAAGTTTGGACACCAGCTGCCATTTTGAATCAATATGGTAGACTGAAACATTTCTTTGGCATGACTGCACGTTTTTTGACAGAGATCCAGACTCCTCTCAATAGATCATTGCCAACTTGGCATGAGGGTTTCTAAGGTGGGGATCTTCACCAACGATTAGATTCCAGGCACCATTTTGAAATGTTACTTCGGTGTGACTTCACCCCATTTCTGGTGTGATGGGCCTAAACTTATTTTCTCCTGCTCCCGAGGCAAGGGCTCCAATGAATTCAAGTTACAAGAGGATTCCAACTAAACAACAGGAAGAACTTTCTGACAGTAAAAGCTGTTCGACAGTGCAACAGACTCCCTCAAAGGTGGTGATGGGTTCCCCTTCCTTGGAGGTTAATAAGCAGAGGTTGGGTGATCATCTGTCATGTATGATCTAGCTGAGATTTCTGAATTGCAGGGGTTCGAACTAGGTGTCTCTCAGGGATCCCTTCCAACTCTACAATTCTACACTATCCATTTAAAAAAACACAGTATTTGGGGGTTTCTAAAATTTTCCACACAGTGCTGGGCACTCCCTAATATATTTATAAAAGGGAAGAGGTAGCAGTGATGCCAGATTCATTCCAATTTACCTCTTGCCCAGTTATAGTTGCTGTTTTTAATGCAGCTAAAACATTCTATTGGGAATGCCTTAAGCACATTCACCACTGGAATGAACATGTACTAGCCACAAGCAACTGAAGTTCTAGTTTCTTTCACGGAAGTATGGTCTGCAGCTGGAAACTCCTAATAGAACTCCCAGGTTGTTTTTAGAAAGAGATGCTCTAGTCTTCATAACTGCAGTTCTTTGTTTGTTTGTTTCTGTTTTAACGGCAAACACCTAATATGCAGATCTGGCCAAGCTAATCACTTCGCAAGTTTACAGATCAATCCTATATCCAGCATGTCCTTGGGTATCCTGCCATCGCTGAGACAGAAGTGCAAACATGCTGGGAATGTGGGCTTAGGAAAGCACATCTTTATTTGAGACTGTCTTGCCACGTGGTGCCCAGAATCTTCCTTTATGCTGTGTGTTAAGTAAAATCAAGTACAAGATACTCATGCATTCTAAAGCACTCATCTCTCAACTCCAGGTACATCTGAAATACCGTATTTTTTCGCTCTATAACACGCACCAGACCATAACACGCACGTAGTTTTTAGAGGAGGAAAACAAGAAAAAAAAATATTCTAAACGAAATAGTGGATATATGATTTTTGTGGTTCATGCTGTGGCCACAGACATGTGATCTGACAGTGAGTTTGGAGTAGCCCAATGCAAAAATCCTGAGGATCCATGTGGATCCATGCTTTGTAACCACAGAGGAGGGAAGGAAGGGGAACCATGGATCCTCTGCTCACGACTGCAGCAGATCCCCCCGCCACCCGCAGGCATTCTCTCCATAACACGCACAGACATTTCCCCTTACTTTCTAGGAGGAAAAAAGTGAGTGTTATGGTGCAAAAAATACGGTACATGTCAGTTCAATGGAATAGGGAGTTTAAATCAGGATCCAGCAGCTGAAATATATTATTGTGAGTCCACTTCTCTGAATGGAAACACATGAAAGGAGTCCATGTATTGTTTAGTGTGTCTTCCTCACTTCCCTGGGTCACAGCACTGGCCCTTATAAGCAAAAAGACCACCTAGAGACAGCATACAGTACTGTTCTCCTAAGATAAGAAACAAACTACTAACAGTGACATCTAGTGACAAAACGGACCACTGGCTTTTCTAGGAACAACAGGAAAAGTGTTAAAACACAGATTCTTCTAAACAGCCAAGCACCTTGCAAAATATTCAAAGGCATAAAACATGCCGGTTCCATGAAACCAACCTGTTAAGCATAGTTCTATCCAAAGAAGCATTGCAAAATTCAAGACAGCAAACGGGCCTCAGGTGAAAGGAACTGTACAGACTGTGGTTGGAGACATTTTCACCCAGATGGGTTTGAGCATGCATGCGCGCGCACACACACACACATGGGCGTAGCCGGGGGCGCAGGGAGGGGCAGCTGCCCCCCAAAATCAATAAAAATCAGTAAAATACATAGCAAACTGAGGTTCTGCCCCCCCTATAAAAGGCCTGCCCCACAAAAAATCCTGGCTACACCCAAGATTTGTGTGGAATGCAGAGACAAACACATAAAACATATTGTGACCCTGCTTGCTTGCTTGCTTTTTTCTTTTTTTTAAAGGATTTTCAGAACTTTGTGGCTTCAAATAAATTTATGTTATTATTAAGGAGCCTATTCAGTTCAACCCACAACTTGTATCTTTAACCTTGTTTGAATGTACTAAAAACGACACACAGTCCAAAGATCTTTTAATGTATTTATTGTTGGCCGTGTGCCACTCAATTGTACAAAAATGGAAAACCTTTTTTCTGATCTTATTTCTTCATGGTTGAACAATATATGGAATCCTGTATTGCCAGAAAAGAGAGCCTGCCGTATTAGAGCCCTTAATGGTACCACAAATTTGGACTCCTTTTCACATGATATGGTGGGACTTTATTTCACAGGTTAATGCTGAACAACTGCAACAGACATTACCAACTGCCTCTTTGGACATATGGAATATATAACTCCTGCCTTGGGATCGATACTAACACCTTTAGTATCTGTATTGTTAACTTATTCATTGTGTTTGCATCAATATCAAGACTGGTTCCTGTTATATCCATTTATTTTTCTGCTTTGTCTTTATGAGTATGATTATGTTTGTTCCTTGTAGAAAAACCAGTGCAATGTTTTTCTGAACAAGGAAGAAAAATCTGAAATTATTGTTTGGCGGGGACTTTCTGGGAAACACACAAAAGAGCAGACACCCAGAGCGAGTGAGACCATAAAGAAAATAAGCTTGGGGAAAGTTCCCATAGCAGCGGGGGACCCAATTTACAAATGGAACACACTCAACAGGAAGTGAAACATGTTCTGCTTCCAAGGCAAAATTTACAAACCAAAACACCAATTTCCAGGTTTGCAACGTTCTTAATCCAAGTTGTTCATAAACTAAGCTGTTCTTAAACCAAGGTTACCACTGTACAGATCTTTCCAAGTGCCTTTTTCAGAGATTTTGACTGGGCTTGTCAGGCTTCTCTTTGAAATCACATGAGACTTGTTGAAGACTGGCGCCCAAGAGAAGAATGATAGCCTGGCTAGTTCTTGGGGATCCTAGCAGACAAACCTGTTAAGAGATCTCTGCAGGCAGCAAACTTGTTTCCAGGCTGATGCTTATACAGTAACCTCAGGTTACAGACGCTTCAGGTTACAGACTCCACTAACCCAGAAATAGTACCTCGGGTTAAGAACTTTACTTCAGAATGAAAACAGAAATTGTGCTCCGGCGGCGTGGTGGCAGCGGGAGGCCCCATTAGCTAAAGTGGTACCTCAGGTTAAGAACAGTTTCAGGTTAAGAATGGGCCTCCAGAACGAATTAAGTTCTTAACCCGTGGCACCACTGTATGCTAAACAAATGTTTTAAGTGCAGCACAAATGACTTAACAAATAGCATGCTTGCCATGATGGCTACTTTCTGCAACCAGCGTTGCAGGCCATATGTCTCTGAATCCCAGCTGCTGGGAATCTTGGGTGGGGAGATTCTTCTTGTGCTCAGGCCCTGATTGTGGGCTGGACAATGGGCATCTGACTGGCCACTGTGGGAAAAGAGTGCTGGGTGATATGGGCCTTTAGCCGGATCCAGCAAGGATCTTCTCATGTTCTTGAGGATTGATAGTACTGAGTGTGCTTTATCAACTCCAGCAGCTGCAACCTGTTGTAAAGAGAGATACCCCGGCCACAGTTATCTGGTAGCTTCCCATTTGGACTACGAAGGGCTGAAAAACTGGAAGCGTTAGTTATACTGCAGAACACAGCAGCCATGATTTTGCTGGCACCGCTCACACAGGTCATATCTTGCCAGAAAATTCGCTGGCTGCTCTTCTCTATTCTCTTCCACCAGGTGCTCACATTTAATGCCCTAAATGGCTTCGGACCAGAGCATTTGAAGAAGCGCCTCCTCCCATAACAAACTTCCTAAGGGAAGGCCTACCCTGTGTGGGATTGCACTCCCTCTGAAGGAGCAGATACATAGTTTTGTGGGGCAGGGTTCTGAGTCCATCTCTGTCACAGGAAGCCCAGGAAGCCTTTGTGGCTAGAAGGACCTTCTACCTGCTGCAACTGGCACAGCAGCTGTGGCCATTCCTGGGCCAGAGAAGCTTGACCACAGTGGTGCAGGCAATGGCGACTTCGAGTCTGGATTATTGCAACACCACTCTTATGATTGGGTTCCCTTGTGCTTCAGCCAGAAGCTGCAGTTAGTGCAGAATGCTGCAGCACAGTTGCTGACAGGAATGAGACCCTGTCAGCACAGAACACCTCTGCTCAGAAATCTGAACTGGTTTGAGATTTGCTACCAAGCCAACTGCAAGGGAGTTGCTGTTAGTACAGAAAGCCAAAACAGCTTGGGACCAATTTGTTTGTGGGATCATGTAACCCTCATGGTGGATTTGATTTAAATCAAATCAATTTAAATCATGATTTAAATCACTAGTCAGTTAAGACTTGATTTAAATCACTAGTCAGTAAGATTTGATTTAAATCTTTCTTTTTTACAGAAAGAGTCATTATTGATGGTATAATCTTAATTTTTACAACCAGATGAAGGTTTCGTTTTTGGAATAACAAATTTTCAGAGTCGTTTTTACAGTTATATAAAAAATTACTGATTTGGCTATACTATTAGAAATACATAGACAGATAATTATGAAATTATTGAGAGGTTTACTAAGTTAACTGTTTATATTTGGTCAACTTTTCTGCTGTACTTTATTGGAAGGAGAAAAATAAAAATTTCCTTAATAACAATTTAAACAATTTATTTAACTAAAACAATAACATTATAGCATATGTATCCATGTTTGTTAGGGACGCAGGTGGCACTGTGGTCTAAACCACAGAGCCTAGGACTTGCCGATCAGAAGGTCAGCGGTTCGAATCGCCGTGACTGGGTGAGCTCCCGTTGTTCAGTCCCAGCTCCTGCCCACCTAGCAGTCCAAAAGCATGTCAAAGTGCAAGTAGATAAATAGGTACCACTCTGACGTGAAGGTAAACGGCGTTTCCGTGCACTGCTCTGGTTTGCCAGAAGCAGCTTAGACTTGCTGGCCACATGACCTGGAAGCTGTACACCGGCTCCCATGGCCAGTAAAGCGAGATGAGCACCACAACCCAAGAGTCGTCCATGACTGGACCTAATAGTCAGGGGTCCCTTTACCTTTATCCATGTTTGTTAACTGATGCAGTTAAATGGGTTTAAAAAAAAACAAAAAAACCTAGACTGAGTTTTAGCACACATGAAAAACTTAAAACAAATCCTTATTTCCTGATGAATAGCCTTTGGACTATAATGTAACTTAAATAGAAAACTATCTTTAGAAAGATGTTTCCTCCACAAGCATTTTATTTAAAAAATCCAATTTAAATTTTAAAAATCTGATTATTATTATTTAAAAAAAATCATTGATTTTTATCCACCCTGGTTACCCCACATATGCCCATTCAACCACTCCAATCTAAGGAACTGGCACTCTTAGAGAGGTGCCACATAATGCTCATTTTGCAGTTGTAAAAAAACCTTATATTTTAGTGTGGAACTACCTAGGCTTTGGAACCCCCTGCCTAGTGACACCAAGAAGACACTTTTGCTGTTCTCTTTTCAGTTCCTGCTTAAAACAGAGCAGTCACAATAACGGAAAGGGCTTTTTCAGTAGTGACATGCCAGATACCAAATTAAATTCACTAGAGGAGCTAAGGAAACAGTAGCGGATAAATTGGCCTTTTTCATGCCAGCCAAGAGTAGCTTCACAATCCAAGACTACGGTTATATTTTCCCCCATATGAAGACAAAATAGAGTGAGCATCTGTGATAAGCACCAAGGCACTGGCAGCTGAAATAGGGTCAAAGGAGTGGCAAGATGCAAATTAAGAAATCCTGCTGCAATAAAAACTGCAGAGCAAGAATGCTTCTGCGTAACAATGAGCGCAAGACAAAAGGTTCCCTCTGTAAGACAATGTTAATTGAACACATTTACTAAGCAGACCATTTCATTGTCAGCAGAACCGGTTGTTCAAAGGAGGCCCAGAATGGTTAAGACACAGTCATTCCCAGTTTCCATAGCACACTCACAAGTTCTCATGAGGTCCCCCCCCACCTTTCTATCCAAATGAGTTAAGAATGTAATTTAGCATATATTGTGGGAAAGATGCAGACTTTCCGAAAAATAATTTGAAGAAAGTGGAAATATTAGCAAAGTATCCTGTTTATGTCCTTTTTTCCGAATGTGCACATCCAACAAGTTAGATAGCCTTCTTTATTGTCATTATGAGTGTGCGTCATTCCATGTCAGTTCAACGCAGTCATGCCACCCACCACCTCGGATTTTGATGAAACTTGGTGCACACCCTTCCCTTATGGTTGAAAGAAACCCCCTTAATTTTTCCCCCTCTATCTCAAACTCAAATTTTATAGCACTTCAAAGTTTCGTGAAATCTGTGTTTCTGTCCCTCTTGAGATCCTCGGCCTTGTGTGCATTTTATTTTTTTTCCTCCATAACCAATTATCAGATCTCTTAGAAATTTTACACAGAGATCAATAACATGATGGGGATTTCAGGAAAAAATACACCAGCACTCAAACGATTTTATAAATGCCTTTTAAAAATGTATAAATGTAGCTTTTTTGGTGGAAAAACTAGGTTTAGAAAACCTAAATTTTCAGCGTCAGGGCATGATGCAATCAAAAGTTTTTGATGGTGGAAATTATTGCAAAGAACATAAATGTGCCATCAAATCTCATGTGCACCCTAATTTTCGTGGTATCATTCAACCAAAAAAGGTGTGCATTACATTCGAGTAAATACAGTATTAAGTGTCTCCTACTCATGCTAGCTTTGCATGACAACTGTTAACTCTTACTCAGAGGATTTTACATTATTTAGATCAGTAATTCTAAAAAGTATGATTCAAGGACCATTTGTTTTAGGCACTTTCAGATGGTCTCCAAGCCCACAATGGAAATAATAAAGACTTGAAGACTGAAGCATTTCTTCGGAGCTTCCACTGCATGCTGAGGAGACAACTCACTTTTCAATGCAAATTCGAAAATTTACCATGAAAAGTGGTTTGCCTTGTTCGCAGCAAGGAAACAGCCTTTCAAGCATATCCCATATGGTGGCTTTAAGATAAGAGTACAGTATGGGGAGATCTGCAGAGGACAAGCAAGCCAGATAGTGATCCTCAGTGCCATGATGGATTAAATAACGGATTAAATAATGCTACATGGAGCCAGAGTAGCTTTATATAATGTAAGAGTTCCAGCACAAAGCCATAACTACTCTGGCCCTCTCACCTCCGTCCGTAAAGAAAATCCAAGAGACAAATGGAAGGGTTACTGCTCTATGAACCACAAGAGATACCCTCTGACTGCCTGTTGTTCCAAGACAGGCGGTGAATTCACAATCAGCCTGCAACATTCCTGCCTGTTACACAATTGCATTTTTGCAAGGGTATGCTAAATATTTAACTTTGAGATGGCTGCTTGGAGCAGTTTCAGAATAACCTTGCCATCTCTCTCCTTGAAGGTTATGAGACCGTTTCAAATCCCCATCACATAGCTATGTTATTTACATGCAGGTCTAATTCCTCCTCAAGCTGTCCAGCCTGTAAGCACAGCATGAAAATGGAAACTGATGAACATCTTCAAAGCACAGAGGAAAGCACAGCAGAAAGGTCAGCTGGCTAAGGCACATATTCTGCCTAATTGTCTCAATGGTGTACACCTTTCACAGAGGAATTAAAGTTTGGAGTAGGGCTTCGCTATTAACACTATTATCCAAGGCGCATACATGCTGGTTTAATAAACTGCACGTTCATTTTGATGTTCCCCTCCTCCCTTATTTATGATTGATGTGGTTGCATAAAAGTCTGAAAGAACAACCAATTGATAGTGAGAAGTAAGTTTACAACGAGCATATATCCAAACGTATTTATTTTTAAAAGTTCTGCAAAACTTTGCTACTGTAGTCTATCAATATTGTGGTCCAATAAAAGGTCTTGCTTTGAATTGCATCATTTGCAATCAGGAAAACAATATCATTACATTTTTATCCTTTCCACATGGATCAAGCTGTTGTCTTTCATCCATACTGCAAGCAATTCCGTTCAGCTTGACATCAATGGGATTATTTCACAGGAGCAGCAAGTATTCTGAATGCAAGCAAGTGAACACAAAATGAAAGCCAGACTCCCTTCTCTATGCAGCCCTAATGCTACCCCTGGCAATAGGATGTCCTCTGGACAGCAGTGGGGGAATGTTGAGGTTTGTGCAGTTTAACAGACATACCATGGAGATCTAATATTACATTAATATTGGGGGCTGGGGTGGACCATTAATCACATTTATTACTATATTGTACTTTGCCTCAGGCCAACATAATGTCCTGGGCCCTGGATCTTTTGCCTAAAACTATCTGAGAATTCAGAAGGGAAGTAGCCCCATAGTGCAGGGAGCTGCTCCCTCATCCCAAAACCCAAGTTCCCCTGCTTTGGACAGCCCCCAAGGCAGAGTTTAATTGCTAGAGCTGGTGGTATCTTTATATTCTTAGATGATAGGGTTGTTGTTTTTATTTAAAAAAACTTAACTGGTTCTAACTGTACGCCAAAACATCTGGAGGGCACTAGGTTGACAAAGGAAGGCTGCTGTATAGTATTGTGAACCATATTGAAGTGGGTATAATTTTTAACTAAAGGCTCAGGATCCAACCCAACGAAGTTCCAAAGCTTTTGCAAATTTTAATTTTACAAACTAAAAATGAAATCAATCAATCTGGAATTACTGAAACCATGTAAGGTAGTACAGTTATACCGCAGGTGTGGGGCTAAGACCAAGAGACTGTGCCAATCCCTATCTAATTCTTTAGATAGATAGTTCGTTTTTGAAATCTTTAAACCCATGAAACAGGTTCCCACCCTCCCCTCTCATATTTTCCCATCAAAACAAAAACCCCAAAGAAATAAAGACTACGAGAAAGATGTACAGAACTCTTGATAGGATTTGTAACTGTTGAAAAAAAATTCATGGGGAGAGAATCATTTCTTCCCCTGAGCACACAATTTAAAGCATGAACTAATAAAAAGGGAGCCTTGAAAGGCAAACAAGAGCAAGCCCAGCTACCTTTAACAGCCCCAAAAAATTATTGTCTTTGTAAACTGAACAATATATAAAACATTTAAAAGGTGGCCTGTTTAGAAAAGCCTTTTTCACTTATTTCCCCCCCCCCCAAAGGTTCACTTACAAAGCACCTTATTTTTTTTTCTGACATTGACACAATAAAAAGTAACCTTTTTACACAATTATGCAAGACACAAGAATGAATAAGAAGTAGAATACTGTATTGTTAAAAAAAATTGAGGATAGCAACCCCTAGCCCAAAGACCAGAAGGCTTTTTTCCATTCATACAAACTGGCATATATGCACTGGGAAGATGAAAGTCAGATGAAGAAAACTGAATCCAGTATTTTGGCTGCCACCACCACCCATGAAAACATGCACTACCAGTTCTGTGACCCTAAAGAACAGAAGACCAGCAAGGGGAACAGGGGCTGTTCATTATGGACAAAAAGCACCAGAAAATGACTCCATCTAGAAAACAGCAACAACCAAGCTAAGACCACTTCCAACACCCTTTCATGCATTCAGTAACCAGGCTGAGGAGGCAGTGGGATCATGTCCACAAGTCATACATACACATACACATACACATACACATACACATACACACACACCTGTGGCTTCACATTTGTTAGTAATATGAGGCATCTAGACAATTCTACAGAAGCAGGAATCCGGTCAGTCAATGGGCAGAAGCTTAAAAAAAATAGTTATGCCTAAATGCCAATGAAAGCAATGACACTGGACTTACAACTAACCTTTCCTGGATTCTGCCCAAAGCCTCATAGCCCTCCAATTCAGTCCTAATTTCCAAGAATGTCTGCATTTTTCATTTCCACCTTAATTAACAGCAGATCCGAGTCCCCTCTAAATTTAAAATCCGTGTTCAGGCACTTTTCGTGATCAGTTCTTTGACCTTTCTGTTCTCTCATATAGTATAATAAGATTCCCATATTTTGGAAGTGAACTGCTACTACAGCTCCTATAGTCCCCAATAAAGGGAGAATTTAAGGGTTTGTCTTTGTATTTTCATTTTGCAACTGGACCTGCCAATAAAAAGGCTAGATGCAAGTGATGGGTTGAATTAGGACCACATTTTATTCAAAATATATCTGCAGGGGAAATGTGTGGGAACCTAATTTAACTTCAATCATGGGCAAGCCAAAAGGTGCCCATTCCTTTTTGTTGTTGTTGTTAGAGCGTTTATTAATTTTCCAATAATAAAAAAATAAAATAAAATAATAATAATAAAATAATAATAATAATAATAATAATAATAATAATGTCAGAGCTGCTTGAAGATCCTAGCTCACAGAGGATCACGCTAGCCAGCGATCATTAAGTAAAAGTCTTTATTGAATTACAGTTTCCATTCTCACGCTGCTGCGCGCAACTCTACGTCTAGTAGCTAGATCGGCGAAGCTCCGTCTGAGTCTCCGCCCCGTGTGCACCAACTTAATATCCTAGCCTTGCTCCACCTTTTCCGCCTGACTGTCCTCCTCTGGGTCCCTCTACCCCCCGGGGCTTCTTCCTTCCGGGATTCTTCTGACGCTGACCCGGACCCTCCTGCCTCCTTGCGCCGGGCTTTAGGACCTGGCTCCCTTTCGGGGCTGCTTACTGCGCCGCCTTCCTCTGCATTTGAACTTGGCGCGCGCGCCCAACCTTCCACTTTCCTCTTAACCGTTTCTTCGCTCCCCGATGGAGGTGTGGCCACTCCTGACTCATGTCCTCCCTCCTGTGGTGAGCTGCCAGCGCTTCCCCCCTGGCTCCCTTCCTCTTCCCTGCTTCCTGGCGGTGACGCTGGTCCCGATTTCCAGCTGCTCCCCCCTGAGTCCCCTCTGGCTCTATCTTCCTGGGGTGCCCCCCTAGACTCCCCCCTTGCCCTGGCCACTGGTGCTCCTTTCTGTGAATCCTCTGATTCACTGGAAAGACTAGGAGATCTCGGGTCGTCGTCATCACTCATCTTTTCTTCTGCCTCCTCCCCTTCGCTCTCTGTTTCCTCCCTTGCCCGTGCCTCTGCTCCTAAACCCCTGACATCCATCCCCCCCTCGAAGCCCCCCATTCCCCCCTCCCCTCCTTCCGGTGCCGGAGCTGGGGGCTGCTGTTGCAAAGGGACGAACGTCGGATATCGGTCGCTTCCCGTGGCGGGCCTCCCTCTGAAGTCTCGCGGGTCTTCCTCCCTGCTCTCGTCGACAACGGTCACCTCCGCTTCCATCTCTGTGCCGCCGTGCTCGAAACCAGGGTCGTCCCCGAAAACGTCCATGTCCGTCTCTCCCTCACTTCCTCCTGGCGGTGTTGCTCGTCCCGGGCCTTCCAGCCACCGTCTGCGGAACTGCTCCTCTGGTCTATCGTCCCACCAATACGAGGGTTCTGATGCAGATCCCGAGGGTGACCCCTCCGGGGAACGGACGTCTTGTGTCGGGTCCTCGTCCGAATCGAACCCCCGGAAAGTGCTGGCCGAAAGCGTGGGCGTGAAAAGCCAGTCGTCGAAAAAGTCTGCTGGCATAGGTCTATGGGGAAAGAGGGCATGAAACTCGTCTTTGAGGAGAGGTTCGTCCAAGGCGTAGCCCGGCACCCAGCTGTTCGCACTGGCCGGGGTGCCCTCCTTGGCGAGAAAGTATTCTACCCCCTCTTCCCCCCATCTGGAGTCCAAAATCTCCGTGACTTCGTTGATGCGCTCCTTCTGTGCCACTCCCGCGTGCCCTGTTCTGTCTCTGACCGGACTCGGCGCTGTTCCGGGTTCCTGGAACCTGTGCGGTGCCTTGTAGGGAGTGAGCACCGATCTGTGGAATACCGGATGCATTCTGGAACCCTCCGGAAGTGCCAGTCTGAAAGCTACCGGGTTGACCTGCTCTTCGACTTGGTAGGGCCCCAGTTGTTTATGCCCTAGTTTCTTCTTGGCCAACGACCTGGCCGGCACTGCGTGGGCTGCTAACCAAACCCAGTCTCCCACGTGGAGCTCTTCGCCAACCCTTCTGTGCTTGTCCGCTTGTACCTTGTATGCGTGTTTGGCCAGCTCCAGGTGGCGCCTCAGCTGATCGTGGACTTCCTGCAGCTCCGACGCGAACGCATCTGCTGTCTGCGGCTCCCCCTCCCCCATTCTTTCCAGTCCCGGGAAGGTTCTGGGGTGCCTCCCGTTGTTGGCGAAGAACGGCGTGACCCCCGTGGACACGTGCTTCGTGTTGTTGTAGGCGAACTCGGCAAGCGGCAGGTAATCCACCCACGTCGCAGGCTGTTGATTTGCATAACATCTCAGGTACTGCTGCATGATGGCATTGACCCGCTCTGCTTGCCCGTTGGTCTGCGGGTGTCTCGCCGACGCCAGGTTGATCTTGACGTTCAGGAAGCCCATCAGCTTCTGCCAGAAATTCGAGATGAACTGCCGCCCCCGGTCGGACAGAATAGACCGTGGCAGACCGTGAACCTTGAACACGTGGTCTATGAACAGTTTGGCGGTTTGCTCCGCCGTGGCCACCTTAGCACACGGAATGAAATGCGCCATCTTGGAAAACAGGTCCACCACCACCAGTACTGCCGTCTTGCCCCTCGAGCTGGGCAGATCCGTGACAAAGTCCAGGGCCACCCTCTCCCAAGGTTCGACCGGAGTTTGCAGCGGTTCCAACAGTCCGGCCGGCGGTTTGTGCACTGGTTTGGCCCTCTGGCAGGTGTCACACCTCGCCACGTAGTCTGCGACCTCCCCTCTCATTCCAGGCCACCAGAAATCCCTGGCTACTAATTCCACCGTCTTCTCCTTGCCAAAGTGCCCGGCCGTGGGCGCGTCGTGCAGCTGCTGCAGCACCTTGGCGCGAAGGTCGTCTCCCGGCACGTAGATGGCCCCCTTACGGATGAGCAAACCATCTCGTAGCTGGAAACCGTCGGCCGCAGCCGTGCCCCTTTGCACCTCTGCCATCTTTGCTTGCGCGAAGGAGTCATCCTGCAACGCTCGTCGCACCGCCTCCAGGTCCACAGTGGCCGCGGCGCACGCCCATACTGTTGGTGCGAAGATGTGCATGGCGGCCGCTGGCGTTGCGTCCTCCAGATACTGTGGCTTACGGGAGAGGGCGTCCGCCATGATGTTAGTGTCCCCCGGGACATACTCTATGCGGAAGTCGAAGTTCGCAAAAAACTCCGCCCAACGTATCTGCCTCTGGTTTAGGAACTGTGCCGTGCGCCAGTGCTCCAGATTCTTGTGGTCCGTGCAAACCTGCACCGTGTGCTTGGCGCCGATCAGGAAGTGCCTCCACGCTTTGAACGCTGCTTGAATGGCCAGCAACTCCCTGTCCCAGATGGTGTAGTTCTGCTCGGACTTGCTGAGCTTCCTGGAGTAAAACGCTGCCGGTCGCCACACCCCCTGCTGGTCCTTTTGCAGCAGGACCGCCCCCACGGCTCTGTCCGAGGCGTCTGTCTCCACCCTCATCGGCCTGCTGGGGTTGACGTGAAGCAGCTGCTCTTCCGACGCGAAGAGACGCTTGAGTGCCTGAAAGGACTGCTCCGCCTCCTCTGTCCAAACGAACTTCTTTTTCTTGGAGCTAAGCGTGTCTGTGATGGCCGCTGTCTGCATCGCGAAGCCCTTGATAAACTTGCGATAGAAGTTGGCAAAGCCGACAAACCTCTGGACCTCCTTCCGGTTGCGTGGACTCTTCCAATCCAATACCGCGCGAACCTTGGCGCTGTCCATGGCGAGCCCCTTGTCAGACAACTTGTAGCCCAGAAAATCCACCTCCGTCACGTCAAATTGGCACTTCTCCAGCTTGGCGTAGAGCCTATGTTGCTTTAGTCTGGTCAGCACTTCCTTGACGTGTCTGTCATGCTCCTGCTGCGATTCCGAAAAGATCAGGATGTCATCTAAGAAACAGACGCACGTCTTGTAGAGAAGTCCCGCCAACACGTGATGCATGAAAGCTTGAAAAACGTGGGAGCCATTTTGCAATCCAAAGGGCATAACTCTGTATTCGTAGGTACCCAGTGGCGTGAACATGGCCGTCTTCCACTCATCTCCCTCCCGCATACGAATGAGGTTGTACGCCCCTCGCAGGTCTAACTTGGTGAACACTTTTCCCTTCCGCACCTTCGCCAGGAGGTCGTCGATTCGGGGCATGGGGAAGTCCGACGGCTTGGTCCCATTGTTTAAAATGCGATAGTCCACGACCAGTCTTTTTTGGGGCGTGTCTCGCTTCTTAACAAAGAATACTGGACTGCCCCCCGCTGCCTTGGACTCTCGGATGAAACCGCGCTCCAAATTATGATCTATGAACTGTTTGAGTTCCTGCAGCTCGTCCTCTGACATGGAATACAGTTTCCCCTTAGGCAGCGCCACCCCCGGCAGCAGGTCAATCTTGCAGTCATATGGTCTGTGAGGGGGCAGCCTGTCCGCCTCCTTCTCGCAGAAAACTTCCAAAAATTCTGCGTACTTGTGGGGAATCGCTTGCAGCGTGCCTAGCAGCAGCTGTGACTCCTCTTCCTCTCCTTCCTGCCGGGGCACGATGCAGTGTTCAGCACAAAAGGAAGAGCCGAAGATCAGCTGCCTCTGGTACCAAGCCAGCGTTGGGCTGTGCTTGTCCAGCCAACTCATTCCCAATACAATGGGCGTATCCGATAGTTGAGTGACATTGAAGCTGATGATTTCTTTGTGATTTCCAAGTCGCATCGCCATGGGCGGCGTCTGCTTCACCACTTGCCCCCCTAGCAACTCCCTGCCATCCACCGTGACAACCTGCAGGGGCAGTGTGGCCGGCAGCAACTGTATAGCGTGTTTGTCGACAAAGTCCTGCCCTATAAAGTCCGCATTGCTGCCTGAGTCAATGGTGATTGGCACGTCAGTGGTGATTCCATTGGGCAGCTGGAGAGATGCGGTGAGCCTCACCACTGGTTTGGGCGGGAGGGGGTTCACGGGCTGTAAAACCTCTGGGGACTGCGTCACTAACACGTCTGGCTGGGCCCCGGGGCCTCTTCCTCCAGCCAGACTGTGTCGTTTCCCTGCTGTGGTCCCCCTTGCTGCGGTGCTGCAGTCACCATTGCCGAGGCTGCAGTAAGCTTGTGGAGCCTCTGGGGACACTCTTTTGCCATATGCCCTGGCTCCTCACAGACGTAACACTTCCTGTTCCCTCTAGGAGGCTTCGCTTTCACTGCTGCCGGTGCTAGGGCTCTGGTTGCTGACTGAGCCCTTGCACCTCCAACCTCCATAGGTTCGGCTCCTCCTCCTGGCGGAGGCGTGGATTGCGCCCGCGCTGCTTCTCTGGGAAGGAAGGAGGGGCCCCTGGCTGGTTCGCGCCCTCCACGCCCTTCGTCCCTGCTCCACGGACGTCCTTCCAGCCTCACCCCCACTGCCAGTGCCCTCTGAACGACCTCCTGGGTGGTTCGGGGTCTCTCCCCCCTCGCGATCTCATCTTTAATCGAGTTGTGCAGCCCCTCCCAAAAGAGGTCTCTTACAGGAGCCGAATCTCTGTCCCATTCCAGGGCACTGACCAAGGCGAAAAAGCGGGCATGATACTGCCTGACGCTGGCCCTCCCTTGTCTCAGCCCATGCACCTCCTTCCGTGCAAGATCCACGTCAATACTTGATAAAAAACACCCATCCATCGCTTTAATAAAGGCATCTGCATTCTGGAGCGCCGGATCCTTATCTCTCCATAAATTGCGTAGCCATGCTTTCGCATCCCCATGCAAATGGGACATGATGAACCCCACTCTCTCTTGTTCATCTCTAAAGTCTTTATGCAGCAGTTGCAGTGCGCACAGTACGTCGGCTCTAAAGTTGGGATACTGTTGCAGGTTCCCATCGAAGTGAGAGACCAGCCCGCCTGTCCGTCTCGCCAACCCAATCCCCTCCTGCCGGGGTGTCTGCTTCGTCAGCACGTCTAACCTGACCTGGAGATCCCTGCAGGCGGCAGCTGCCTCCTCCTCTCTCTTCCTGGATGCGAGAGCCTCGGCGTTCAGTTGTGCCACTGCGTTTCTGAGTTCCTCTATCTGCTGCTCAGCCGTCATGTCGGCTGCCGTTCGTGAGCTCGCTAGTAGGCACCTGTTTCTCTCCCCTCCTCGAGGCTGTAGATGCCCACAAGAGGGAGACGGAGCTTACTGTCAGAGCTGCTTGAAGATCCTAGCTCACAGAGGATCACGCTAGCCAGCGATCATTAAGTAAAAGTCTTTATTGAATTACAGTTTCCATTCTCACGCTGCTGCGCGCAACTCTACGTCTAGTAGCTAGATCGGCGAAGCTCCGTCTGAGTCTCCGCCCCGTGTGCACCAACTTAATATCCTAGCCTTGCTCCACCTTTTCCGCCTGACTGTCCTCCTCTGGGTCCCTCTACCCCCCGGGGCTTCTTCCTTCCGGGATTCTTCTGACGCTGACCCGGACCCTCCTGCCTCCTTGCGCCGGGCTTTAGGACCTGGCTCCCTTTCGGGGCTGCTTACTGCGCCGCCTTCCTCTGCATTTGAACTTGGCGCGCGCGCCCAACCTTCCACTTTCCTCTTAACCGTTTCTTCGCTCCCCGATGGAGGTGTGGCCACTCCTGACTCATGTCCTCCCTCCTGTGGTGAGCTGCCAGCGCTTCCCCCCTGGCTCCCTTCCTCTTCCCTGCTTCCTGGCGGTGACGCTGGTCCCGATTTCCAGCTGCTCCCCCCTGAGTCCCCTCTGGCTCTATCTTCCTGGGGTGCCCCCCTAGACTCCCCCCTTGCCCTGGCCACTGGTGCTCCTTTCTGTGAATCCTCTGATTCACTGGAAAGACTAGGAGATCTCGGGTCGTCGTCATCACTCATCTTTTCTTCTGCCTCCTCCCCTTCGCTCTCTGTTTCCTCCCTTGCCCGTGCCTCTGCTCCTAAACCCCTGACAAATAATAATAATAATAATACATTTTATTTATATCCCGCCCTCCCCAGCCGAAGCTGGGCTCAGGGCGGCTAACAACAATAAAACAGTACAACAGTACAACACAACACAACACAACACTCTAAAATCATTCATTATAAAATTAATCCAAATCAACCCAATGGCAACCATCCAATTAACATATCAAATCACTATCCAATAAAAATAAATAAATCAAATAAATCAAATTGTCTTCCGAATTATCATCTTGATTTTACGACTTCCCACAGCCTGAATCTCGAAGCATATCCAAATCTCAGTCCTGCCTCTCATCTCTCATCAATATTTTCATATTTCCATATCTCGATTTTATCTCTCCAAACTTCTCTCTGGCTCTGCGATCCTCAATCATGTCAGGTGCCCATTCCAAGGGGAATGACAAGGCAAAGCTCCAAAGCCTGGGCCCAACCTTATAGTGAGCAGGGAGGTCTGATTGGCCAACATGCTCCCAGCCCCACAACTCCAGAGAGCTGTGGAAGCGGAGCCTCAAGAATGTCCCATGTCCAGGCTAAGAGACTCACAACTCAGAGCAGCTGACCTCCAAAAACGCCCTGCACCTTCAACGGGTCCTCACCTTCTCTAACATTCAGCTTTCTTGCACTTTCCTGTGAACAATGTGACCCACTTAACCATGTAGCCAAATTAACCAAAACAACCCTTTTAACACCACCAACCTCTACACACTCACACCCACTGAATTCAGCACAGACAAGGCAATAAACCCTGCTTACTCAATGTGCAAGAAATGACCCAAAGGGGTGTGGCCAGGCTCATCAAGCCTGCGACCACATCTTCCTTTTTTTTTTTTGTATATAATTTTTATTAGTTTTTTTTAACATATCATTTTCAACAGTAATTAAACATACTTTTACATCTTATTCAAATTTTTGACTTCCATCAATCCTGTCTGAAAATTTTCCAATCTAATCTCTCAGTATGCATTTCTTATCTTCCCTATTACATTTCAAACTCATAACCAATATCTCTATCTTTTTCTACTTTGTATCACTTCGGATATTTTTCCGTACAAAACTTCTTGTAGTCCTACTAGCGTAATTTGTTGATTACAATTGCTCTTCAAATAAATAATACAGTGGTGCCTCGCAAGACGAAATTAATTCGTTCCGCAAGTTTTTTCTTCTTGCGAGTTTTTCGTCTTGCGATGCACGGTTTCCCATAGGAATGCATTGAAAATCAATTAATGCGTTCCTATGAAAACCACCTTCAGACCAGGTCCGGGGACAGTCTGTCCCCCGACCTCTTCTGAAGGCTGGGGGGGGGGGGACAAGGGCTTTTCTTCCCACCCCCAGCATTTTAAAAAACCCCGGGACAGCGGAGGACTTCTCCGCTGTCCGGGCAATCTTAAAATGTTGGCGGGCGGCATTTTAAAATCGCCCGGGACAGCGGAGGACTTCTCCGCTGTCCGGGGCGATGTAAAAGCCCCTGGGAAGGCAGGCAGGGGGGACAAAGACTTTTGCCCCCCCGCCCGCCTTCAGAAGAGGTCCAGGACCTCTTCTGAAGGCGGGCGGGGGGCGAAAGTCTTTGCTCCCCACCGCCTGCCTTCCAAAGCCGTCCGGGACAGCGAAGAAACGTGCTGCCTTTCTCCGCTCTCCCGGGAAGGCAGGCAGGGGGGAGCAAAGACTTTTCTTCCCGTCCTGGACCTCTTCTGAAGGCGGGCGGGGAGCGAAAGTCTTTGCCCCCCCCCCCGCCTGCCTTCAAAAGCCGTCCGGGACAGCGGAGAAACGCGCTGCCTTTCTCCGCTCTCCCGGGAAGGCAGGCAGGGGGGAGCAAAGACTTTCGCCCCCCGTCCGCCTTCAGAAGAGGTCCAGGACCTCTTCTGAAGGTGGGCGGGGGGCGAAAGTCTTTGCTCCCCCCCGCCTGCCTTCAAAAGCCGTCCGCGATAGCGGGAAGCGCTTCCCTGCTATCCCGGACTGCTTTTAAAATGCTGGCGGTGGGGAGCAAAGCCTTTCGGCCCCCGCCGGCCTTCCTGGACCTCTTCTGAAGGCCGGGGGGGGGGAAAGGCTTTGCTCCCCACCACCAGCATTTAAAAGAGGTCCCCGGAGATTTCCCTATGGGCTTTCTTCTTGTGAAGCAAGCCCATAGGGAAATTCGTCTTGCGAAGCGCCTCCAAAACAGAAAACCCTTTCGTCTTGCGGGTTTTCCGTCTTGCGAGGCATTCGTCTTGCGGGGCACCACTGTATACTTCTTCCAATCTTCTGTAAATCTCTGGTCCCGCAGGTTTCGAATCCTTCCTGTCATTTTGTCCAATTCTGCATAGTCCATTAATTTCGTCTGCCATTCTTCGTTTGTCGGAATTTCTTCTTGTTTCCATTTCTGGGCTAACAACACTCTTGCCGCAGTTGTTGCATATAAAAACAATTTAACATCTTGCCTATTAATGTCCTGACCTATAATACCAAGTAAAAATGCTTCTGGTTTTTTAAAAAAATTCAACATCTTTTTCATCTCATTATATATCATTTCCCAGAAGTTCTTTACTTTTTACATTCCCAAAAAGCGACCACATCTTCCAGACGCAGATGCCAGTATGTGCACATGCGCACCCCAAGCAGCCTTGCCCAGACACACAGTTGTGTAATTGGCAGGACTTTAGTGGCTTTTAAAGATGCAGTTGTCTTGCAGTCAATCATTCAAATATTTTTGCCCTTCAAGTGCAATTGATTTTGTTCTAACCAATGGCTAAGAAGGGTGTGTGTTTCTGGAGAACGTGCTGCTGACTCTATTCTGTTCTTAAAACAAACAAAGTTTGCTGACACAAACCCCTACTACACAAATGATAGACAATGAAACAAAATAATAATACCCCCATCTCACCCGCCCCCAACTGCAAGATGTCTATGATGAAAGTGTCTCTCACCAAAAGTAAACGAACTGTGAAAAAGACTATGAACTGAAAGTGGAGACAACAGGTGTACCTTTCCCTGTTTATCTGTTTGCTTTGTAACACACACACACACACACACACACACACACTTTAATTTAAAAAAAGCAAAGTTTGAAAACAGACAGTGGACTCATGGAGGAAACACAGAAGAACTTGATGACAGCACTATGTAAAAAAGTGAACAAAATTAAACTATTCCACAGTAAACGTCTGGGGTGCAAGCGGTCCCAATTATCGAAAATCCCAGGTCATACCTGAAATGATATTTGGAGTCTAGCTTTTAATTTATCGTTCTATCCTCTGCTATCTGTCACTTTCACCAGTTATCTCTGGCAACACCATACAACAGCTGACTTGGGGAAAGGAATCGGCTGTTCTGTAAGCTTAATACCATATTATGTGTGGTGTGCTGACTGCAGACTTATTCATTAGGCTGAATTATTATGGTTTCTAAAGTGCTCACATCTCTCACTGGCACTCCAAAAATAACTTTAGATGGCCAATTACATACAGAAGCAGGCATTCTTTTGCAGTAATGCCAATCCTAAGGGGCTGGAAGGATAGATATTGCAGTCAAAAACTTACCTCTCATTCACATCTGCCTAGAAAGAAATGCCACTATTTTTATTTTTTTTTAAAGCAAAACTTGCCCTGTTCCTGCAGCTTTAACAGCCGCCAGACATACACAAAAATGGCAGGAGTATGGAAGTAAAACCTGCTTATTTCCGCAGTTCTGCTGTTGGGAGGCCCAAAAGCAAGCCCAGTTAAAAACAACAACAAAAACCAGCTAGCAACCTCATTCCATAGCTATTCCCATGAAACACTGACCTGGCCACAAGCAACAGAAGCAGGGGAAGAATATGCACCTATGTGGTTAGCTTCATATCAAGTCTCTCTCTGGTTTTTCCACAGAGCTTGACAGCTACTGCATTCCTTTCCAGGCAACTTTTCGGGGCGAACATGACAGAGGAGGCCAGGGCCAGATGCGAAAGTGGTTGGATCAATGAATGTCAATTTTACTCGGTGCTTTTTTTTCTTTAAAAAACGTGTTTAGGGGTACTCTCATTCCGTCTGAGACTCAGGAAACACTGTGACAGGAAATGAGGCCGCCAACGGGGGTAGCAATGGAACTGACGATTCACCATCCTAGAGAAGAAACTAAAAAAAAAATTAGTTTCTTCTTCCATTAGATTCACAAAATGTTTAGGGTTATGCAAACCCTTGTGTCCCCCCAGAAAAAAGAACTGATTTTACCCTTGTACAGTAAACTTGTTTGTGCACACACACACACACACACACACACACACACACCCCTCTGCATCCTTCATCCCTGCAAGCAAGAAACATTATCAGGGTTCAAATACAAATTCCAGCAAAGCAGAAACACTTGAGGAGGGTGCAAAGCTGTGTGTGGCCTGGGAGAGGAGGTGTGGCCTTTGGGAGTCCTGAGGGCCAGATAGCGAGGGCTGCATCCAGCCTCTGAGGTTCACTATCCTTGCTTTATTTATATAGCTCAACCATGTATGTGTGTGTTCATATCTATATTGCACTATAATACTCCTCCCTGTGGATGGACAACTAGAGTGACATCCCCCACACTCACACACACACACCACACACACCACACACACACACACACACACACACCCCCACACACACGTTGAGGACTTAGGCTAGAATGTAGGACATAATTTCATGAGCAAAGGAACTCTAGACACCGCATAGATTGCCAGGTTGTTGCCTGGAATCAGTTCCCTCTTCACCTCCTGAGAGTAGATCCTAACAATGAGCATGCAGTTTACATGGGTTTAATCGAAACGGCCTCGGTCCTGTATACCTGAAGGAGCGTCTCCACCCCCATCGTTCAGCCTGGACACTAAGGTCCAGCTCTAAGAGCCTTCTGGCAGTTCCCTCACTGCAAGAAGTGAGGTTACAGGGAACCAGGCAGAGGGGCTTCTCGGCAGTGACGCCCTCCCATCAGATGTCAAGGAAATAAACACCCCATCTGACTTTTAGAAGACATCTGAAGGCAACCCTGTTTAGGGAAGTTTTGTATGTCTAATTTTTACATTTTTTTAATATGCTGTGAGCCGCCCAGAGTGGCTGGGAAAACCCAGCAAGACGCGTGGGGTATAAATAATAAAGTTGTTGTTGTTGTTGTTGTTGTTGTTGTTGTTGTTGTTGTTGTTGTTATCTAGCGATCTTTAGTTTGCTCCCTATTGAGTTTAAGGTTGCCAGAAGCCGAGAGCTCGCCAACACATTCTGCTGACCATCTTTGCGCACAACTCTCTTCCCCCCTCCAACAACTCAGGTTACATACGTGTTGCAGAACACCCAAGTTTGCCAACAGCTTTGTCACTTTTGTGCTGGAGAACGCAGGCATCATGTCGCTCAATGGAGTAAAAATAGTAATGTAACAATTAAACAAAGTGTCGCTAACTGCAAGGTCAGAGCACTGCTCCTCTCTGCATGAGGAGGCCACAGCGCCTCAAGGGAAAGCCATCTGTGAGGTTTTGCAAATACGCTTCTTTGTAAAATGGGAAGCAACAGTTTAGGGCATTCCGTATACCCTTCATAGAGACAGACTAATTATTAATGGCAGTTTATGGCATGGGAAGGGTGAAGGCAGCAAGAAATGGCTTTTCGCTGTAGATCTGATTCAAATGAAAATGTCTAGATTTTTTTTTTTTAAAAAAAAAACTTTTTTAGCATATGTATTGGGAGAGGGTTCCCTACTCCTTTTGTTGCCGCCTGTTTTCCTTGCAGCTATTTATACCCAAGTCCATGTGACACACATGGTTGCAACACAAACATTTGTGCAACCTGCCAGTTGATGTGGAAACGCTGATGGGCTCATTTCAGCTACAAATACAACCTTTAGGCCTTTCTGACTGCATAAACAATGTCTGAAAAGGTAATAGCAAGAAATAAACCGGGATTTTTTGTGGGAAAATTAAGTGAGTAGGTATAAGAACTGGGCTGCCAAGTCTGAGTTTGACCTGACATTTCAGTGTTTTCTACTCCTCAGGGGCCCCCCAGAAGAATTTAAGATGAAGGAAAAGTTATTTTCTGCTTGGCTCAGTAAGAGCTTTTTGCTATTAGCTCAGTTCCCATGTCAATCAGGTTCTGCTCTGTGACCCACGGAGAGCAGCTAGGCTCCCCACTTCATCTGCCAAACTCTTCTTCCCTGATCCACGTTTCCGAGCACAATTCAAAGTGTTGGTGCTGACCTTTAAAGCCCTAAATGGCCTCGGTCCAGTATACCTGAAGGAGCATCTCCACCCCCATCCTTCTGCCCGGACACCGAGGTCCAGCGCCGAGGGCCTTCTGGCGGTTCCCTCACTGCGAGAAGTGAGGTTACAGGGAACCAGGCAGAGGGTCTTCTCAGTAGTAGCACCTGCCCTATGGAACGCCCTCCCACCAGATGTCAAAGGAAAAAACAACTACCAGACTTTTAGGAGACATGTGAAGGCAGCCCTGTTTAGGGAAACTTTTAATATCTGAAGGACTATTGTATTTTAATATTTTGTTGGAAGCCACCCAGAGTAGCTGGGAAAACCCAGCCAGAGTGGCGGGGTATAAATAATAATATATTATTATTATTATTATTATTATTATTATTATTATTATTATTATTATTATTATTATCTACAATGCCATGCCCTTTATGTTCCAGGCTACACCTTCTCATCTCAGGAATGGAGATTCCAGAAACTCAACTTTGAAACTCATTTCTCAATCTCTGTGTAGCAAAACACTGCAAGGGCTAAAATGTTTGCAAGCAATGATTTCATCAAAATAGTTTATCATGTCCACCAAACTGTAAATTGGAATCTATTCTGCTTTAAGATTGGCTCTGGGTGGTGTACCATGGCAAGAAGAATGCCAATAAGAGCAATAAACATCACAACACAAATAATAAAGTGGCATTATAAAAAATAACTGCAGCAGTCAAAGCAATGCCAGTCAGCACCAATGAATTTTAGAATAAAAAGCAAAATAAAAAAAAGCATTTACCTGGCATCAGAAGCTATAAAGTGATATAACCTACCAAGCTTTCCTTTCCTTGACAGTTTACTATGTGCAAGCTACTTAGAGTCCCCCAACCCCAGTATTGCTATTGTTACAGTTTATTTATTTATATTTATATGCCGCATTTAGGAAAAGCAGGCTTCCAACACACAAATGCGTAATTTTAAGCACAAAGAAACACAGATTACAAAAAATTAAGACAACAAAATCTAATTTTTTTCAAAAAGTGTTAGAAGCCAGATACAATCTTGCTGAAACAAACAAAGACAGTTGTTACATTTCAACCAAAAACGTGCATGCCAGGCTTATTCCCTGACACGCTAGTTTTCCACACACAGGGATTTATTTATTTTTATCAACCTGCAATTTCAAATGATACAGCTGGGGCACGTTTACCATTTCCATGAGAACTAAGCCAAAGCTTTGAGATGAGAATGGATCTAAAAACCACCCAACACATTAAACTAAATTGAACTGATGACAGGCCGTGGAAAGCCTTGCTTGTATATTGTTGTTTCAAATTATTTACCCAAAACATCCTATTGAGGCAAGCTCTTAAAATATCCTTCTAATACAGATGGTCCAATGGTATGAATACTGTCTACATTTATCTGTTAAAATAAACACAATAAAGTCTTCGTTTTTAAAGGAACAGTTCAGCTTTTACCATTTTGGTGCTATCCGTGACCTTGCATCAACAGACTTTCATTAATTTATGTCGGAAGCTACACGTTTTTTCTTTCTCTTTGCTGTTTCATCCTCTTGTAATGGAACACACTGTGCCAAATGGAAGTTACTGAAGTGCACCTGTGAATGGACTGATCTCGCTTTTTTTGCTTTTGCTTTTTAACAATGAAGAACAACAGGAGAAAATCAGTTCCACAGCTGATTTTCAAATAGGAGGTTTTTTGTAGTCAGGAGATTGTCTTGATGACACACCTTGTTTTTTAACTGATTTAATGAACCAATTATTGTCAGGGCTGCAGTATTTCAGTTCAGAGTATATTTAATTAAAAGCTGATTAAACTCTTGATTAAATAATGTCGGGAAAGTATTTCTCTTTTGAAAAAAAAAACTTAAAAGCTTTTGCCCAAGTCACAAGACCAGGATATTATTATCTGATTAGAACTATATTAAGCTGAACGTGCCTCTAGCCCACTTTTACAGTGAAATCCAACTACTCAGATGTGAGACCCATGGAGTTCAGGTAGGGGTGTATAGCAGGAATGGGGAACCGATGACCCTCTAGATATTGCAGGACTCTAGTTTCCGTCATCCCTCACCCATTGACCATGCTGGCCAAGGCTGATGCGAATCCAACAACCTTTGGAGGACCAGAAATTCCCCATGCCTGGTGTACAGAACTGCAATCTCAACTGGGTCCCCCACCCAAAAAAGTTTGCTTTTCTTCATCTCTCTAGGGTGGCAATCTATAAAGGAAAACATGGTCCCTCCCAAACCACTATGGGTTGTATCCAGCTAAATTCTAGACATTAGTTTAATAACAACAACAACAACAACAATTTTTTTAAAAATTATTTATACCCCGCTCTCCCCGGCCAAGACTGGGCTCAGGGCAGCTAACACTGAATATAAATACAGTAAAAACATTCAAAACAAACCAAACAGTTGATTAAAATATAAGTTAGAATACAGCTTAAAATGCAGCTTAAAATACAGCCTCGTTTTAGTGGTAGCCTATAGATCAAAGGGGATAAAATATTCACCAGGGCCAACTATCCATGCTGGTCCTATATGGGCCAGCAAAAAAAGCCGAGGAAAAATTTATATACAAAATCCCATATGGGGGGGTTCCATTAAAAAAAAATGAGGGGGGGGGGGTTAGACTGAGTCCAGCCCAAAGGCCAGGTGGAACAGCTCCATCTTGCAGGCCCTGTGGAAAGATGTCAAATTCCACAGGATCCTGATCTCCTGCGGTAGGGCACTCCACCAGGCCAGGGCCAGAGCTGAAAAGGCCCTGGCCCCGGTTAAGGCCAATCTAACCTCCTTGGGGCTCACGACTTCCAAAGTGTTGTTATTTATGGACCTTAAGGTCCTCCACGGGGCATACTAGGAGAGGCAGTCCCATAGATATGGGAAGTCTTTTAATTTCAACAGGTCTGTTCTGAGTATGACTAACATTAAATGCAATCCTGTGCAGCTGGGTAAAGAAGATTCTCAGCAGGTACATGATAAAATTTGATTGCTGTAAAGAAGCATGTATAACGTTAAAACCTTGATCCTACATTCCATATTTCCATACTTGTGCAAATTGCTGATTTCTATAGCCGAAGCTTGAAAGATGCCTCTCTCACCTTTTGTTTAAGACTTTCAAGGAAGGGATTTCACAGCCTTCCTTGGCAACCCATTCCAATGCTGAACTGTTCTATAATTAGACAGCTGCATCTTCTTGTAGTCATTTCTATTATGCACTAGGTTTCCTAACGGTAGAACGGAAACAGCGAGGAAGGCTACCTATGGATGGCCTGCTGTTGAAGCCTGCAAAAAGTCTGTCTAGTTCAGCAGCGGACAAACAGATGCTTTTGGGAATCCCACTGGCAGGATGTGAAAGCATAAGACAATGTTTATATTTATAAGAATGTTACAAAACTGCCAACTCAATATAAAAAAATGGCGGTGTACAATAAAATGAGTAAAAAATTCATAAAAACATAAAATAGAGAACAAATGACCAGCAATGCATCGCATTAAAACTGCTTAGCAAAAGAAACATGTTTTCAGCAGGTGACAAAATAACAAAGTTGTAGGGTGCCTGTAGGATTTCAATACGAACTAGTACAGTATTCCAAATTACTGGTGCCACTACACTGATAAACCTTGGCTCCCATAGAAACTATAAAAGAATATAAGCTCACAGTGGGGCATTCAAGAGGGATTCTCCAGGTGATCACAGTGATCTGGCCAGTGTATAAGGGGCATAGTGGTCCTTCAGATAATGTCTGTGGCACAGCCATAGTCTTCAAAGAACAATTCAGATCCTTTTGCAATGTAGGATTTACCATGTGACCAAGGACAAAAGCTACCACAAGAACAAAACTATTTTTTTAATGGAATGACATTCTTTTGCAATTTGGACTCTAGAGGGAGTCATTTGCTATAGATGTTGAACTGGTAATGGAGACTTGCAACAGAAAGGTGTGTTTTTCCCATTCCTTTTTTAAAAAATCACAATTCTTTTTTACAAAAATATTAAAAAGGTTTTCTTTTTTAAAAAAGGAGGATTTGGACTTGATGCTTTTGTTTCTGCTGACACCCCATTTCAAATGTTCATACTACCACCTTCTTAAGCAGCGTTTTAAAAATGTCTTGAGAGTTTGGTCTTACTGCAGCCATCTTTTTCCAGCTTGATTTAGGTAAGTGGAGTTTTTGCATGCACAGCTAAGCTTCCCCTGTGTGAAAATATGCAGTAGTAAGGAAAGGGTGAAATCATGAGATTAATGCTGAGCTTTGCACATTGTGGCCCTGGTTAAAAATAAAAGACAGAACACTGTAACCAATTAAAGATTATCATAGCATGTTGCATGCTATAACTTTGTGTCAAAATGCATGAACATAAAAAAAGTTCGGTTGGATCATTCTAAGGAATCCTCAAGTCCAGCACCTTGTTCCCAACAGAGACTAACCAAATATTTCCAGTAAGCTCAGAAACAGGGCACAAATCAAGTCAGATGGGTTGGGTGCAAATAATAAAATTATTATTATTATTATTATTATTATTATTATTATTATTATTATTATTATTATTATTATTATTATTGTCATTCCATTAAAAATGTCATTCCATTAAAAATAGTTTTGTTCTTGTGGCACCTTATTATTATTATTATTATTATTATTATTATTATTATTATTATTAGCAACAGCCCTTCCTCACTCATTGACGTCTACATTTGATATTCTCTGAACACAGAGCTTCCATTCAGCTCTCATGGTTAATAGCCATCAATAGAACTTTGCTCCTAGAATTTGCCTATTCCCCACCCCCTTTTAAAAATCACCTAAGTCACCCTTTCCTGGCCAAATGTCCTCCAGAAGTTGTCAGATTCCCAATTTCCATCAGTCCCATCATGGTCAGTGTTCTGGGATTATGAGAGTTAGAATCCAACAATACTTGGAAGGCTGATCTAAGCCATGGTCACAGCCTATGGAAGCCAATTAGGTGAGTCAGGTGTGCATCATTTTTGGTCCCTATAAAATCATCTAAAATGGTAAATGATACCACCAAGGGTAGGATCATGACTGGGGAGGGGCAAACAGAAATATAATCCCTTCCAGGAACTTGCCAGGCTGCTTGGTAACTTACTGACTGCAACTATGGGGTGTGACCTTCCACAAAGCCAGATTCTCCTTATAACATAACTGTGAGGTCCATGGGATCTGGAGAAAAGGAGCAGCTCTCTTACAGCCTTGCTACTTCCTGAGCCTCTTCACAACTGGGGGGGGGCTTTCCCCCTCAGTCTTGTTGAGTCTCTTAAGTCAAAGCCATATATGATACCCCTTCCCCATCAATCCTCAGGAGAAAGGCAGGGCCAGTCGAAAAAATAAATTTAGCTCGGCTACCAAGCACAGCCCAAATGTGTGGGCCCCTGGTAAGTACAGTTATATAAATCATCCACTATGCTATCCTGAAATGACATCATGTGGATGGATGTATTATGTATGATTAATAGATGAGATTGGTACAATAAGTCGTTCATTGCATCTTTCTAGCTTTATATCTCTGTTTCACAACATAACATCCTGAAATGACAATACTGAATCATTTTATGATTCATCTAGTTTTATTTATCTACATGGCCTCTCTTATCCTTTTCTTTCTTTCTTTTAAATTCAAACACAGTTGGATAGGTTTTCAAATCCTGGCATTAGTCAGGTGCATAAAAATCCAGACCATCCCATAAAATTTGAGGCAGATGGCACTACTGAAGGTCTGGTAGCACTTTGGTTTTGATTTCGTAAGAGAATGGAGAAGGCGCACACACACACACACACACACACACACACACAACCCAAACCCAAGATGTGCCAAAAATATATTTCTGCTTCATCATCCTCAGAATTATGCTTGAATATACCTCCTACAAGCCCGAAATCAATTTCCAAAAATGCGCCATAGGTTTGGCAATAATATTGGTGCAGAAGCAAAAAGGGGAAGGGGAAAAAACAGAGAAAGAGAGAGAGAGATGGTGGATTAAAGGAAGCTGCAGTTACCATAGAAACCAATGAGACCAACTCAACACTGTGTACTTTGTAGCATCATCATTCTGTGGCTGATGAACCCCAACGGGAAGCATTGTTCCTGTCCCTATGGAAACCTAGGGAACAGCCCACACTGTAGTCACGGGAGATTAAAGCAAACTGGAGCAAATATCTTCCAATTCAGCTATGAGCAATTTCTCCTGCTGAGAGCTACCACCGATTTACACACACACACACACACACACACACACACACACACACACACAGCACATAAACCAGGGACATCAATAACAGACCCAAGCCGAGCAAAGGTGTTCAGTCTACAAATTAATTTCAAGGAAAGAAGAAGTGTTTGCAGGCAGCTTAACACATGTGAACACCTAGGAAGCGGATTTATGGCTGCACCTAATCCCCATGGCAACCCACGAGGAGGTTTAAAGCTCAAAATAAACTGCTCCACAAAATGACTTTTTTTCCCCTAATACAAACCACTACCTACCATTGGATAATTAGCATCCATTTCATCCACCGTCCCCCCAGGTGATTATATTTCAAACTAGGAGCTCCTTAGCTAATTATTGCACTAGTAGAGACCCTGAGCTAGTATGCCCAACAGAGACTGTAGCTTCCTACTTTCCTCCTGCCAGGGTAGAGCTTCGAGTGTGTGGAGCAAGAAGAGACAGGAAGAAAAGCAGGAAAGGGGCGAGTCTTGCTCTACTTCAAAAGCTACTGTGGTGAAGTGTGTTAAAAATAATAGTTCACAAGTAAGTAAATGTTTGCCAAAATCAGTGCATATTGTACAGTTGGTTGCTACAGTTCTGCTCCCCAGTAAACCCTTCTCTACCACCATGTAATATGTCATGCCACAATCAGCTCTTAATTATGCCAAACAAAGATACCATCCCAGGAATGCCAATGTGCAGGCATATTAATTCATTGTTTAGTGATGCTGACCAAGTTCACAATTATGGCCAACACAGTTGGGAAAGTCTCTGCTCATTCAAGTCAAGCTCCATCTCAAAAGGGGGTTCACCCCCAACCTCTATCACTGCTCCTGCTAGATCTTTCCACTTTTGCAAGCAACCCCACCTCAAAGCTTCTGTGATGGAGGGAAGGTAACAGGGGGCACCAATGCTCACTAGCTGGGTCTGGCAAACTTTGCCTCTTAGAACCTGCTCACTGTCGGGAGGTTACAAAGCTGACCATGTGGTGAATACGTTTTTTTGCAAACGTTCTAGCTCAACGCTCAAAAGAACCAGGTGGATTTCAAGGGAAGTAGGGCCAGGGATTGTTGGCAATGCATGGCAGGAATCACGTAAAACTAGAGGGCAGGGCACAGGGAGGCGCTGGCGAGCTCCACCCTCAGAGCCATGTGACTTCCAGGATTCTCAGGTGATCGCAGTGAACTTCTGCAGCCGAAACCTTAGACATATACTGAGAACCCTGGAAGATGGTTCAGGCACAGTCCGTTGCAATCTATCCCACATAACACAAAAATATATGTAAAGCCCATGGCAGTGAGCAAAGTTATAGTGCATAAAACATATGTACGAAATGTTAAAATATATTCTTTCCAACCATCAAATTAGGTGGTGGAGGGGAGCATCTCAAATGTTGTTTTCTTTTAACAGCGTTATTTTCAAAGTGTTCAGGATTAATTTAGAACCGAATTAGCTTTCACAAACTGTTCCTGGTTTTGACAGCTGCCCAGGCAAAGGATGTCACATTTTAAATAATTTTCACACATTGAGCTGCTGACAAGTTTTCTAATTTTTGTAACATGGAAATGAAAGAGAATAGGGATGGATGGGTATCCTCAGTTTCCCTTTCCCCCCTCCCATTCTGGTCCCATGGTTTGCTTCTGACCCATGTTCTGGTTCTGCCTGCCTGCCTTAACTTAGAAAGAAATTGAATTAATTTTGGAACTGGTGCGTGCACAGACTGGTGCAGTTTTCAGTTTGCAGGTGATCCAAGACATGCAAGCACAATCAAAGAGATTGTGAGCCTTTCAAGGTTCCTTTTTGCAAAGGGCTTTTATGAAGGTGTACCTATGTTCCTGTGGCTTTAGTAACCAGCAGGGAAACCAAAACTTATGCTGCACATGTGCAGCACTCTGAGCCAACACAAAATCAGAAATGAAGAATGGTGCGTAAAGGATATAAAAACAGCTCGATTTTGGGGATGCAGACTGAGCTAGCATAGGTTTGGAGATGGATACTAGGCTCTCCAACTTGACCCGGGTATACTAACAGACCTTCCAAGTGTCCCTATTTTCCAGGAAAAGTCCTAGATTTACAGAAGCCATCCCAGTTTCCAATTTGTTCCCAGAATGTCCCATATAATCAGAATGTACATTCCTATTATTATTATAGTTGGTCCTTCTGGATTCAGTGACACTGACTCCTTATTGGGCATAAATGGGCATCAGACTGCAGCCTTACAAAGTTTTCTTTTCTATGGAAAAGAAACTCCTTGACTGGACTTGATGTAAAGAGATCTGGTAACTTTTGGTTTCTTCTAGCATTTACGAATGCAACTGGTTATTTGTTTCACAGATGGAGAAATGTCTTAGCTCACTCCATGAGCACTCCTTTCACAGCTAGCTATCGAGAAGGTAGGCAGATCTCACTAGCTGCCAGATATGTGCTGCTATCCAAACCAACCCTTTCACACTTTGATTGGTGAAGGTAGGAACCCATTTCATGAAGACTAAGATGAGAGCCATACTAAACTGAACAATATGCAAAAAATGACAAAAACAACAGAGAAAGGGTCCTGAAAATATTAGCCTTTGAAGCTCTTGCCCTTTTACAACGAGTCTTATTGAACATATGGTACTGCCTTAAATGGGTGAGACCGTTGGCCCATCTTGCCAAGAACTGTCTACTTGGCAGCAAGTCTCTAAGGCCTCAGGCAAGGGACTTCCTTAACCCAAAAGGCCAAGGACTCAATCTGGAAAGTTGTGCAGGCAGAGCTCTGGGCTGCACAATTGAGAGACTGACCACCCTCATTGGAGCCCCTTTCCAAGGAAATAACTGATCATATGAGAATGAAAAAAGGGTGATTTGAAGAAAGAACTATTAATGAAGTCCTGTTTTTAAGATCAATTTTCACACCACACCTTAATAACTTTTTTTTCTTTGCTTAGCAAATAAATCTAGGCGGCAGTTGCACAACAGCTTTCTTTGCGTGAGCACGCCAAACCAAAAATCAATTGCTACTATTTCTTCTCCCTCAACACCAGTGTTCAGTGAACCACTTCCTAAAGGTTATTTAATTGTGAATCTGGAAGATTGATTTTGATTTAAACTGTGGCCTACAGTATGAAAAGGTACTGTAATTTCTTCATCTGTCACTCTGGCTGATCTAATTTTGATCTGCAACTGACCTACAAAAAGCCATAATCTTTTACTCAATAAAACAGAATTTTCTGCAGTTGGCTTTCAAGGGGAAATGACCAGACCTTTCAGGAATACACGGCGTGCTAAGTCACTAAGAAGCAGAGGCGGGTAAATATCTTTAAAAGATTTTCAATAACTATGCCCTCAGTTTCAGCTGGGATTTTACTTAAAAGAGCCACAACCCATAAATTCACTGGCAGAAATGTCCACAGAAATGTTGGATGCAAAAATGCTACCTAAAAGTAAGCTGCATTCCTAAACTGACAGAAAAACAATGTGTGGTTAAGTACATTTTCTTCCTATCTTTTTCAATTATATTGCATATTAATAAAGCAAAATATGCACATTGAGTTTTGCTTTGCCATAAAGCAACCAAACCCAAATGTTGATCCAATTTTTAAAAAACAACAATTCCTAACTACCTGTGCAAATGTCAATACACTGTACCCACTTTTAGTGAACCATTGCAACAGACAAAACCATGAAAGGCAGAATATTCATATTGGCCATATATATTCTATCAAAAAAGAAAGAAAACCAAAACCACATTTGCCATCTCATCTTTTCTCATCTCATAGAGCTAGGCTGTTTTTAAACAGATCCTTGTCGACTTGTGTGGCGAAGATATTGACATGCCTTTTTGGGGTGTTTGTTCACAAAAAAATTCTATTTACATCTAGTGTTTGTTGTTTGTTAGACTAAATCCCATTACTTTTAATTTATCCAAACTAAATTTACAATCTGGCAACGTGTATAGAGACCAATAAACTTATTACATCCTTTGACTGTTCCTGATATATAAAATTTTAAATATAAAACCATGTTACCTGCATGGTGTTTAAGCTTATATCAATATAGAGCCAACTGGATTCCTTATATGTACAGAACACACTGTTCTATACATGGTTCAAAATGGCTCCATAACACTTGCAAACAATTCTTTAAAAATAATAATAAATTAATGGTGTGGGTGTATGAAACTTAATGATAAAACCTGTTAAAAGTCCACAGTAATGATACTTCCATAATATAAGCACTTTGGACTCAAATCTAACAATACTAGCTCTAAATCTCAATTAAATCTAGGCAATTAACCCAAATTAGCCTGTTGGCTGCAGTGTGTCCTAGCAGGCAGCCTACCTAAATTCATTTTGCATAACAAACGAGCCTTGTTCCCACAGGGCCTGGATCCAAATTACTTACACCCAAATAAGGGAAATCTTTCCCCTGGAGGCGAAGAGCTCAGAACCAGGCTCAAGGGAGGCAAAAATGTTCCACATTTTTAATTTCCTAATAGAACTAGCGCTCTTTCCGTTCACAAGGTTCCATCGAACCAAGTCTTACTTAGACCAACTGGAATCAATAGACTTAAGTAATGAGGTTTATTATTTCAGTGGGTCTACTGTAAGTATGATTAATGTTGGCTATTGCCCACCATTTAACAACTCTACAGGGATAACAGTTATCTAGAGCAGTGTTTCCCAACCACTGTTCCGCGGCACACTAGTGTGCCGCGAGATGTTGCCTGGTGTGCCGCGGGAAAAATTAAAAAATTCAAAAGTTTTTGTTTTTTTAAAAAGTCAAATTTTCGATTGGGGCGCCGTCACTAGATGACCCCTGGGGTTCCCTCCCTCCCTCCCGCTCTGCGCCTCCCTCCTCCTCCTCCTCCTCCGGGGAGGCCCTTCCTGGCTCTCGGCCAAGGCTTGGCGGCTGCCACTCACTCACTCGCTCGCCCACCCATCCCTGCACCCGGCCTCTCCCCCTCCGTCCCCGGCGCAGGGGCTGCCGGGATCCGTAGTCCCCTCGCCCTTGGGCTCCGCGCCCGCGCGGGGTGCGCGAACTACGTTTCCCAGCGTGGCCTGGCGGGCCGGGCGTTTTGTTTGAAGCGCTCTTCTCCCGGCCATGGAATGAGCGCGGCGGCGGCGGCCGGGCGGGCAGGGGCTCTTCCGCGCAGACCCCGCGCAGCCTGCCTGCGCCCCCGCGGAGATCGGGCGGCAGGATGGAGCCCGGGGATCCCCGCGGAGGCGGAGCGGCGGAGGCGGAGGCTGCCCCCCAGGTAGGGCTGCGTCGGGGGGGTTTTATTTTTGCAATGCTGCATCCGCGCCGGAGGGGACGCATCGGACCGCGGGGAGACCCCTTGGCGGGCGTGCAAGGCAATGCATGCGTGCAGGCGTTGCATGGAGTGCAGTGCAATGCAATGGCAACGCGGCGCCCTGCATGCATGCATGCAACTTCCACCGGCGCTCCGGACTTGGCAGGTGAGGGGGGGTCCCCAGTGGGCGGCAGAGAGAGCCGGGAGGGTGAAGGGGAGCCGGGGGGGAACAGCGCTGCTTCCCGAGCCGAGCCCGGGGGGAAACTTCGGCGTCGTTGCGCCGGGTGTTGGAAGCGGAGGCTGGCGGGGCCCCCTCACCTGCAAAACCTGGTCGCCTCTCATATATTTCGTGCATTGCATTCATCGCCCGCTTCCTCCTCCAAGGAGCTCCCGGGGGCGCGCGTGGTTCTCCCCGTGTTATCCTCGCAACAACAGCCCTGCGAGGTGGGTCAGGCTAGTGGCCCAAGGGAGCACCCAGGGATTGTCCTGGCCAGGTGGGGTGATTTGAACCCTGCTCTCTGCCCGGTCTTCGTCCTCATTTAGCCCCCACATGTGCATGACTGTGCATGACTGAGGTTTTCCCCCCTCGTCTTGGCTATGGTGTGAGTCTGTGCTGTTAATTAATGGGGTTCTGCCTTCGGAGAAGATGAGCCAGCCCTCAAGGAGGTGATTATGTAATTTGCTAGCAATTCATGTCCCTCCCGGCGTGACGCTGTGCGCTGACGTCACGGGGCTGTAATGGTGGTGTGCCTCGAGGTTTTTTTCATGAAACAAGTGTGCCTTTGCCCAAAAAAGGTTGGGAAACACTGATCTAGAGTACTGAATACAAGAAACTTTTGGAGCTTTTGTGGCACAAATGCACCATTATGGGGAAGACTTGCTGTGCCTGGAAGTGGGTGCAAAATTATGACAAAAACGATGCCTATATTGAGTATCAGAACCTCCCCGACATTAGTAGTTAATTTTCATAACCTTAGGTGTCAGAAACAATACATTTCCCTTCAACAGGAACAAACCTGTCCTCCTTTAACTTCCTGTGCAAAAATTAGTCTACCAGGATCCTGTGGAAAGGAAAGGGTTTTCTGAAGACAGTTTGTCACATAATATGGCACCCTGATACAAACAATATTTACTTGGAAGATGCATCTCATTTCTCTTATTTGAACTAACTCTCAAATACATAGGTTTAGGAACCAAGAGCTAGAGTGGATGCACATGGCCAACCTTTTCACCTAATTACTTTAAATATCAAGGAATAGCCTGGTTGCCTGTCCTCATGAGGCCATTTTCTGCATGTATCAGCAAGCAGACACCAAAGAGAGAAAGTGTTGTTCATGTGAAAATTACCATATTGTTAAATGGGGGGTATTGGCTAGCCCTCTGAAAAAAGTAGATGGAAAATCTGAAGAAAGCATAGGGAAACTCACAAGGACTCTGCCAGTTAAGGTCTGGGCTGAAATCATCACCCCTGCCCAGTCTTTAACAGAGGTCATCCAGCCCACTTCTGCTGCTGCCACAACTTCTTCTTTCTCGTCTGTGGGTTTCAAGTCCCCATCTGCCTGGGTCTCCCCATTGCTGGTTATCTTCTGGACCTCCTGTAAAATTGAGAGAAAGAGATGAACAGTTAGAATGGCAGGGGTTAAACTGCAACAGAGTACCAGATAAACACATCATCTCTGTTTGCGGTCTCCCAGTTCAGTGCATTAGAAGCTAAAAAGATACTACTGACAATTAATGTCTCTGTGTAAAGTTACCCAATGCCTTTATATCCTCTTTACTGGGGATCCCCCCCCCCTTCCCTGTTGTTTGTCTATTTTATAAATAATGCTTGTATTTTGGTAAAGTAATAATATAAGTTATCACACACACACACACACACGACAGTTATCACCACAACACACAGTGAGTGGGAAAATTATGTTCTTCTGTCAAATAGAAAACTGGCCTGCCTTCTATGGGATACACAAATAAGAATATTCCTGTTAATGGCAAGTGCTTACTTTCTTACAAGAAAGAAAGAAAGAAAGAAAGAAAGAAAGAAAGAAAGAAGCCCAAGTCAAGCCATCAAAATGCCAACTTTGGTACAGCACACTTTCAGTCATGGCAAGTTCAGAAATGCAACCACAAGCAGCACTGTGATGGGGGCAGGGAGGAGATGATGGTAGGACCTGTTGTCTGAACAGTGCATCAGTGCTAAAGTGTTGGTCCTAGCAGGGAGGGAGATATCATTTGGGATGTGCTTCAGGCACTGTCTAGGCCTGGCACTGCTTTCAACTTTGAGTTCTGCCCATTCTGTGAAATGATGATGAGTTATGGGCAACGTAAGGTGACCCCCACCTAAAAACTCCCCTGGTTGGCACTTCTCTTTCCCAAGCTCTATGCAAATACAGTGAGTGGTGTTTTTCAAAAGTTGCTAGGGAGATGCAGCAGGTACTTTTGACAGCACAGGAGCCAGTTTCCTCTCTCTGTTCTCATATGCAATGTAGCTGGCACCTGGAATGTCAGCAATCTCAATACAGCCTCGTATTTGTACGGTCCTGTACGCAAACCTCAATGCAAAGTATGCACACAGACAAAATTAACCTACGATGCAACACACAGTGAATGCGCACGATAGTCAGGTGTTGTTTTAATTTATGGTTTCCTGAATGAGTTTTCCTAGGAAGCTCACACTGGGTGAGTGCGTGGAACCTTAAACACCAAACAGAATGGGAATGCAGAGCTGCCAATCTTCCAGCAAGCTGCCGGGTTGCCAAGGAGCCACTCTGAAAACGGAGCTGTGTGATTAATCCGAGGAACTCCTCTCTGGCTGTAAGCACTGTCCCTCACTGAGTCACCAGAGGAAGGGAGGAAGAAGCAAATTAAGAGGAGGCATTCTTGCTGTGCTATGCCGGCTGAATCACCACTGACCCCTGCCATTCACAGCCAGCCCTCCTCACAGGGCGCTGCTGCAAGGACACTGCATCGCCACACTCAAGTTCGATATGCTTCAGTCATGAACAGCACAGAAGATGTTGGGGGGTGGACCCACCCAAATACTGTAGCTTGTTTGTTCAGGTCGGTAAGAGAAGTTCAGCTCCCAATGCTGTTTTTAACACTCTTTACTGCTTCCTGAAGATTTCCACAAGACAAGGATGCAGAAAAAGCCACAACTCGAAGGAATCTCCCACTGCATTGGTGACAAAACAGCAGTAATATTTATTAACTATCCTAGCATAGTAAACATTTGAGTTGCCTGGTGTAAGTAAGCAGCATCCCTCAACCCCTGTAGATGTCCCCAAGGGCTTTAGGAAGCTCTGGATCTCACCAGAGGTTTCAGAGCATGGAACAGCAAGCCATAGCTTCATTCCTGTCACATCCTCCACAGATAAATCAATATTGCATCCACTGAAATGTTACTGACTTCTCCATATTTTAAATTTTACATTGCAAGTTTCAAAACACTAATATTTCAGATTTTGAAGTTTTATTGACATTTTATTCACAGTTGGACTCCTTCCCAAACTTTCTCCCCAAATTTTTTTTGGGGGGATATATCCAGAATATTAGAGTGAAAACAAATACGGTACACATTCTGTGGATGGATGAAATCTATGCATTCTACGCATGGTAAGATTTGGTTTGAATAAGCATTTTCTGCCTTTAAAATGCCTGATTGCTTGATTGATTGATTGATTGATTGATTGATTGATTGATTGACTGACTGATTGATAGAGAGATTGATTTTCTATGTTGATTCCCATTCAACTAAATCCCAAAGCAGCTTGCAAACAATGAATAACAAGCAATTAATGGCTCAGAATGCAGCAAATGTGTATTCAAATTGTTTAGATTTAGAACAAATTTATGATTCAGAATGATTGCTCATGTTCACATTCCATTGTGAAATATGAATGGCAGCATCTGACTGATAAAGTGAAATATACCATCATTTGCACTGTGGTCAAAGCAGATTTCTGCCATACAGAGTAAATGAATTATAATTCAAATCAAAACTCTGTGTGCACGCACGCACACATGCATGCATGCACAAATCAACATCTGTGGCAAGGATAAAAGTCATGCTTCCTTTTCAATTATGTATAGCCTTTATTATATGATAAATATAGATCTGATGAATCAGATATTCAGCAGTCAACATTCATGAATGACACATTCCACACAAAAATTAGCCATCCTCTTGCTGTTTAATGAAGTCTCTATGTGAGGATGTGTGGGGTTTAGGCTGAAGTTGATGACAGGCAGTTTTAGTTCTCCTTTACATCCATTTCAGCTGAAGTTGTAGATGCCTATAGTCCACAACAGATTGGATTGGAGGGAAACAAACTTGAGTGCAATGCAGGGAAGAGAGCAGTGCAGTTGGCAGATGGTTCTAAACCACTGAGCTTCTTGGGCTTGCAGATCAGAAGGCTGGCGGTTCAAATCCCCGCAACGGGGTGAGCTCCTGTTGCTCTGTCCCAGCTCCTGCCTACCTAGCAGTTCGAATGCATGAAGTGCAAGCAGATAAATAGGTACTGCTGTGGTGGGAAGGTAAACAGCATTTCCATGCGCTCTGGTTTCTGTCACAGTCCTCTGTGCGCCAGAAGAGGTTTAGTCATGCTAGCTACATGACCCAGAAAGCTGTCTGTGGACAAACGCCGGCTCCCTCGGTCTGAAAGCGAGATGAGCGCAGCAACCCCATAGTTGCCTTTAACTGGACTTAACCGTCCAGGGGTCCTTTATCTTTTACCTTTTCATCGGACTAGGGAGATGGTGTTCAGACAGTTCTGGGTGGGCTGGCACTTCCCATGAAGATTATCGGTTTTGAGATGAAGTGTTTCACCAGTGTTTCACTTTTAAAACTCTGCATGACCTGGGATCCAGGTACCTTAAAAACCTCCTGCTTCTACATGAATTTGCCTGCGTGTTATGAGCCTCACCAGAGGGAAAGAGCATTACGGTGCCTGGGGAATGAATCTTTTCCTTTGGAACACTCCCCTCCAGGCCTGTCTGCCTCACACCCAATTTAATGAGTTTTAAGTACCAGATAGATTTCTTCTTAATTTCCCCCAGACAGTTAAGGTTTAGCAAAGTTGAAGCTACTTTTTTTTACTGTTTGATTTGTTCTATGGTTGCAGCTATTTTTTTAAAAAAAGTTTTAAGGTTTCTATTTGGTTGTGGTGGTTGTATCAGCTTGAAAATGTTTAAATATAAAGACAGAGAAGTACGTAAGTAAATGGCATTGCAGCCCTTCCATGAGCCAGGAAGCAGGCCCGGGGGGAGGGGGAGAGACATTTCAAGAAACCTAGAATGAAGTTTTAATTGGTGCCTTATTTAGAGGCATGGCAGGTACATTTTAAGCTAATACTATCTTTATGGAGGCTGCTTACCTGTTGTTTTGTAAAGTATTCATTATTTTAATTGCTTGATGACAGGAACATATAAATAGAGTGAAGTGGGAGGGTGGTATATCTCTAGCGCTTGGTGTGATGTTGTCTCTCTTACATTTATAAATGGGGAAAGAGAAAAGGCCTGTTTATCAGAATACTTGGTTAAGCAGTGATGAATCCATTTGGGGGCTTGTGCCAGACCCTGAAAAATCCAGTTAATTGGGGGAGGGGGAGGTGTAAGGGATTTTTATTTAATTCTCCAGTTTTCTACTATCATTCTACACCCATGGCAAATCCAAAAGGAATTAAAATGACCAAGGCCAATGCATTTCTTTTAATAGCTTCCTGCAAAATGCCCAGGGTATGGGGTGGAGGGTCTAATTGTGTCTTCAAAACAACCCTGTGAGGTAGATTAGGATGGGAGATTGTAACTTGCTCAAGGACAGCTAGTAAACTTGGCAGAGATTTGAACTGAGGTCTTCCTGGTCCAAGCTCAGCAATGAACCCCATTACAGTGGTGCCTCGCAAGACGAAATTAATCCGTTCCGCGAGTCTCTTCGTCTTGCGGTTTTTTCGTCTTGCGAAGCATGGCTATTAGTGGCTTAGCGGCTTTAAGAAAAAGGAAACAAACTCGCAAGAACTCGCAAGACATTTCGTCTTGCGAAGCAAGCCCATAGGGAAATTCGTCTTGCGGAACGACTCAAAAAACAGAAAACTCTTTCGTCTTGCGCGTTTTTCGTCTTGCGAGGCATTCGTCTTGCGAGGTACCACTGTACCTCCATGCCCTGATTTCTTTCCTTAATGGAGTAGTCATTAGCCAGTAAGGGGGGCAGGGGAGAGAGACTGTGCTGCTGACTTGCCTTCTCAGCTCCAAACGCCATGGCCACATGCCAAGGAGAGGGGCAAGGTAACAGGAGCTTGCTATGGTGCAGGCAAGGCAAGAAGAGCATCTGATTGGCTCTGCCATAGCTCCTATACCATGCCACTCCTCCTTCCAGTCTGCAACAGCAACACACACTGATGGGTGGTGCTGATAACACCAAGGTTGCAGGTTCTATCCTCATATGGGACAGCTGTGTATTCCTGCAATGCAAGGGGCTGGACTAGATGAACCTCAGGGTCCCTTCCAACTCTATGATTCTATGGAAATGGTTCTGGAGTGCACCCTTCCTTTGTTCAGAACGCCTCAGCCTAGGAGGTTGTGGAACATTTACGTATTTGCCATTTGCATAACAGCTGCAGTTGCCTACAGGGTAGCAAGGCAATGTTTATTGCCGCTTGAGCACATGCAAACGGTTAAACGGAACTCTAAATAATTCAGCGTCCAAGTCTGATTGCATCTTTTGGCACAGGGAATGACCTCATCCTGAAACTGAAAGCTCCAATTAAACTAAAGCTGAGAAATAAGATCTCAGGTTTGAATAGCACCATAACAATGTTTTTAAGACATTGCTGAAAGCACCAGGTACATATGTCACTGAGAGTTCCAGAAAATATATACATATGGAATCCATCCAGGTGAGGAGGTGGTCTACTGCGCTCACCCAGATTAAAACTGTGTCTATTGGTAGCACAGAAAGTGCAAGGAGGCAGGGGAAGGAAGTGTTTGCATGGAGATTTTAGCATGGAGATTTAAAAAGAAGCAGCAAAAGTGAACCAACAAATGTCACCTAACAGCTATGGCTGCTGGCTGACAAACTAGGTTACCGCCAGCCTCCCTCTGAATTTCTTATGTTCTTATTAGGTTGCATTGACGTCAGATATCATACTGTAACACCCCCCACACCCCGGTTTAAAAGGATTAATTATTGATACCTAGAAAAACATTCTTCTTTTCAGTGCAGAAAGGGAAACAGAGAGCCAAGTGGAAAACACATCTGATGAAACAACCGAACGTTTTCCCCCTATAAATTATTCACAGGCTATGTAATGGTTGCAAATTTGGCGGCTAAAGAAAACCTGCACCCAAAACAGATTTTAGTTCATGCATCCCATGCACAATCACTTGGCGGAAAGTCACACTTTCAAGGAGCCCTACTTCCCAGGGTGTAAGGAGCCAACTAAGGTCAGCTATTTGGAACCTCCACTTCAATTGCCATCTTCCCCCAATTCTTTGAGGGCAAACAATTGCTGGGAGGGTGTTGCCTTTTATATGGTGACAGCTGATTTGAGGTTTTGATATGTTTGGGGGCTCCATGACAGCCCAGCAAAGTAACAGGAGTTGGGCAGAAGGTTCCGGGACAAAATATGAAGCCTTGGCTAATGGTACTTATTTTGATCTAAATATTAAGGATCTGTCTTTGGCTTTAACTGAATTAAATGGCTCATATCATATCCTTCCACATGAAAAGAAACTTACCTGAAATGTGTATATGAGGGAAGGGGGACTACACACAAGCACACACACAAACACAGCAACAGAAGAACCAGCTCATCTGCTCACTATCTGTCATCAAGAAAATGGTTATAGGAATAATTCAGAGCCTTGATTTCATACAGGTACCACCATGCCAATGCCTCACCCTGCCAAGACTGCTGTTGATGCTGGTGTGAGGGCCATTTGGTGATGCAATAACACAAAATACTTGTTTTGAAATGTGACTCAGCTTCCTGGATCTCCACTCAGCAGTTGTTTGTGACTTCTAATGTCAGTTTCGAGTTTGTCCAGAGAGACAGAGAGGTTCTATCATTCCGAAAGAGCTCAGACTTTGAATTGCATATCTAGGTACCAATACGTGTCTGTTGCCCTCTGTCACAAATTGCAGACGGCAAAAAGGTTGTTACTGCTGTAAATACATTAATAAATCTGCAGTTTGCATAATGTGTGTTAACGTTGTGTGCTGCATATATGCTGGAGTTCAAAAAATAATATGGGCCATAATCCAACACAGCTAAAACCAATGGGCCTAACTCTGTGTTGGATTATGGCCATGGAAAGATGTGGATCTTGCTAAACCCTAATGGAATAGTTTCTTGGCAGAGGTCAGTAACCTTTTTCAGCCGTGGGCCGGTCCACCATCCCTCAGACCATGTGGTCGGCCAGACTATACTTTGAAGAAAAAAATGAACAAATTCCTATGCCCCACAAATAACCCAGAGATGCATTTTAAATAAAAGCACACATTCTACTCATGTAAAAACACGCTGATTCCCAGCCCTTCCGTGGGCCAGACTGAGAAGGCGATTGGGCCACATCCAGCCCCCAGACCTTAGTTTGCCTACGCCTGCTTGTCAGGTAAAAAAGAAAAAGCTTAACCCTTTGAGCATGATTTCACCAAAATGAAGTGCTTGGAGCCATCTCTATTTTAACAGCAATTCTTAGCCATGTACTTCATTGATTTGGAAAGTTGCTTTTCTGCTTGCTATGCATTTGGACATCTCTTAAGATATCATAACCAAATTTTGAATGATGGTTTGTGAGATCAAAGAGCAGGTTTCCATCTATGCTTGGAGATGATTGGATATCATTTTTAAATCAAGATGGCAGACTGAAAATTTCAAAACTGCAATGATTTTAACCATTGATTTCAAAACTGCCCTGATATTTTGCTTTTTAAGAATTCCCTAGCAAGACTGGGTAAGAAGCTGCTAGCCATTTGGAATGTATGAAACCCCAAACAAGCATTTTGATAAAGCAAACTCTAGATGCACTGATAGTCCCTGTTTGAGAAAGGCTATAGTCCTTAATAACTCAATGGAACAAAATCACCACCATTGCTCTGATTACTCCAGCTTAGACTGCAGGTAAAATAAAGTATGTCACTTTTAGAAGTACACTCCGTATTTTGTATTTTCTACTGTACCAGAATATGGTGCAGTACCAACATAGGTGTTGAATAAATGGCTCCGTCTCTCCACAGGTTGGACTTGAATAAGCAAAACATTCTGGTAGGCTGGCTCTGAACTTCTCTTTTCAGTAACGCAAGAAGAGGCCTGCTGAATCAGACCAAAGGTCCATCTAGTCCATAATCCTGTTCTCACAGTGGCCAACCAGATGCCTGTGAGAAGTCCAAAAACAGGATCTGTGTGGAATAGCACACTCCCCACTTGTAGTTTCCAGTAACTGGTAAATCAAGGCACACGGCCTCTGACACTGGAAAAAAGTACACATGGCTCTTTCTAGCCTCGTTCCTCGTGATCCATTGCATGGACTTCACCGTGTTCATTGTACTGTGGCAACAGTTTCAAGTAGTGATTTGAACGTCTGAATGAACCATCAGCCCCATTCCCTCCAACACAATGCTGCTCAGCAGGAATTTCACACGTCAAGGAATGCATATTCATGTCAGAATATGCCCTCAGAGAAGGTTATTTTGTGCTTTGCACACTGTTGATCCTGTGACATTACATGGAAATGTATTCAACCACAACCATGCCCCATGTTAAATGCAAATTAAATTAGGCTGCAGTCAAATTAGGCCTAACCACCTGGGAGAAATCCCATTGAATTCAATGGGGCTCACTTCTGAGCAGACATGGTTAGGATTGCAGCCTTAATCCACTAGAATTGTAGACGAAAAGTGGTCTACAATTTGTTTGTTTGTTTGGACATTGTGGGCTGTCTCTAAAGCTGTGGTCAGACATTCAGCTCCTTGGTAATGTGCTCTGCATAATTCAGACAGCTAAGCTTTGGCAGAGTGCAGCTCTAGCTCCTATCATTTGCAGACCGCCAGGCAGGGCAGTTGCCACAGCCCAGAACTTGCTGTCTGTATCAGGAAAAAGCTCATGATTGTTGGGCCCAAATATCTGAAATTGGCTCAGGTCTCAAAGTAGTTCAGATACTTATGAACTAGGATGATGGCACCACTCTCTCTGCAAAACCTAGTTTATTAGATGATTCAGATCACATTACTTAAAATAATCCCCCCAAAGCTCCCACCCAATTATAAAGTTGCAGCTGGAATTAAAAGTATTTAATTAGATCAAAGTCAGGACACTATTTAAATCAAAGGTGAAACTATCATTGTTTCAGGGACCTAGTTACTGTGGCCTTTAGCGGTGTTACATAAGACAATGGTTTACTGTTCACAAAGAGATTGCTCAGCTTTGTATGAGGGAGGGAGAGCTTGGCTTGCTACTTTATGAAAGTTATAGCTACTTCTTCGTGCTTGTACAAATTATGGCTGCCGAGTATAGAACCAGGTTCAAATTATGTTGAAACCTTTTGTGCCCACCCACAATTGTAGCATGGGGAAAGGGGCGGGTTTCTTCCCATTATTTCCATTCCTGTTTGCTTATGGTCTGGATTGCGAAGGTGGCCTCACTTGGGCTCTTTTTGGTACAAGAAGTGAAGCTGGAAGGTTCTTGGAGTAGGGCTCTCTCATTGCTGGCCTTAGTACTCTGCAGTTTGTTGCAGATTGATTAGTAAAGACCAGAAAACATTTTCAAATTTATATGAGCACTTAATTGACTCATACTTAAAACATCTCTGATCCCTGTTAAATGCTGTTTAATTGTTGTTTTCCAACTCTGACTGGGTAGCTTTCATGCACTTTTGTTCTTTTGCTGGCTTGATTGTTTGCAGTCTAATTATTATTTCAACATTATGTTATGTTATACTGTCTGGAATACTTTGGCAGATGAGGACACAAATTATGGAAATTAATTAATGAGGGTTGCAAATATTAAGCCAGGTGGTGGCAGTTGTTCATTCCAGAATGATTAATTCAGCATAAAATGGGCACAAATTTCTTGAAGCTTATGCAGGTGAATTCTCGTTGGATTGCATTTCCTGGTGGACCTGGCAAGATCCCATTCCGCTGGTTTATCCTATATCCCTCCCCGCCACACACACACCAGCCCTGGGTGGCTTGCTTTGTGTTGCATCTTCATAGAGCAACATTTGGGCAGCCGAAGACACATGGGGAACAGGTAGGCTTGGAGAAGATGAAACATGGAGACAGCCTGAGTAATGGGGAGGAGGGAGCCTTTGTATATACCGTATTTTTCGCTCTATAAAACGCACCAGACCACAAGACGCACCTAGTTTTTGGAGGAGGAAAACAAGAAAAAAAATATTCTGAATCTCAGAAGCCAGAACAGCAAGAGGGATCGCTGCGCAGTGAAAGCAGCAATCCCTCTTGCTGTTCTGGCTTATGGGATAGCCGCGCAGCCTGCATTCGCTCCGTAAGACGCACACACATTTCCCTTTACTTTTTAGGAGGGAAAAAGTGAGTCTTATAGAGCAAAAAATACGGTAAGTGCCCAAAGAGATATGTGAAAGGAACAGTGATACTTGTGGGAGGGGCAGACATTATTATTATTATTATTATTATTATTATTATTATTAAACAACAACTGGCCAAGGAATTTTGACTGCTGGTATTATTTTCCCTGAGCATGGACACAAACACACCAAGAAACCATGCAGGCACACAAGGGAAAGGGCTTCTGGATCATGATTATAACATGAAACAACAGGATTAACTATCTCCATCTTTCTAGCCCCAAACTGCAACACTGTCATAAAGATGGCAAAGTTTGTCTCACAAACGTCATGAATTCTTCTTGCAAATGTCTATTGTCGCTTGCCTTGACAATACTTAAAAACTCCCACGGGTAAGGATACATAATTAATGGTGATATTTTTGTCACTTTTACATCCTTAAGAAAGCTGACATATCATTCTCTTTCGAAGCATACGGTGTCTGTGAAGTCGCCCATGTCATGACTTTTCTGATTGTTCTTTTGATAAGGACCACTCCCAAATAATAAATCTCAACCAGCTGCCTTTTACAGTGGTACTTCAGGTTAAGTACTTAATTTGTTCCGGAGGTCTGTTCTTAACCTGAAACTGTTCTTAACCTGAAGCACCACTTTAGCTAATGGGGCCTCCTGCTGCTGCCACGCCGCCAGAGCCCGATTTCTGTTCTTATCCTGAAGCAAAGTTCTTAACCTGAAGCACTATTTCTGGGTTAGCGGAGTGTGTAACCTGAAGCGTATGTAACCCGAGGTACCACTGTACTGATTAGCTTTGGGCTGATCTAGCTGCTTATCGAGACTATGGTTCTCCAAAGCTGCAACGCCACAGATCCTTGAGACGCTGTGGTCTAATTTGTAGACCTCAAGTGGCTTACGCTGGATTTAGCAAAGCTCCAACTCTCCTCTTCTGCATTTTGCAGAGCAAGACCCAATACAATTATGCATGTAGGGCAAAATATCAGAAGGCAATAAGGGTATGGGTCCATTTTCCTAAAGTATGTCTTCCCCTAATTAACAATTAAATGGGCAGCTTAAGAGTTCACACATACACATTTCTGTTCTGCAACAGCAGGTCAAGAGAGAGTCAACATGGGCCCTTGATGGCTGTCTAAAGTCCAGAAGGTTTGGCTAGAATCTGTAGTCAAGGCATTCAAACAGCATATGGGTATAAATTGATCTCATATACTTTTCTAGATCTCTACAGGTTTGAGTCCAAAAAGAAATGCCTCATGCGAAGTATTTGTAGAGCTCCTGTCACAATGGATGTCTTGATCTGAAATGCAGAGCTTTCAGGCTGATTCTTGGGGAAATAATAATTATTATAAGAAAACAAGGGTAGATTAGTGAAGGCGAGAGGGAGCATTAGTAAGTCTGGAAGCAGGAAATCAAAAATCTGTTTCCATATGGCTCTTCTCACCGAGTCTGCTCCTGAAGCATTATAATGAAACCATTTGAAAACTACTACAAAAGGGGTATTATAAAAAGCCACATGTTTTGCATTATTTATCATGCTAATTACTGCAATAATACACCCAAAGAAACAGCAGTAGGTTTGCAGAGCACATTTGTAATGCCTGTCAGCACATGGCTTAAGCAGGTGCACTGCACATCAGACCTTCAGACTGTGACGAGCACTAGAGGCAAAATAAACCAAAAGGGAAGTGAAAAGAAAATACAGGCATCCATATAGGGCACAGGGTAGTTGTAATGTGTCTGCACTGTTCCCAATCACTCACTGCCCAAATAAACCTGGAGGAAGTTTGCTGGAGATAATTAGGGATTCAGAAATGTGCCCGCCAGGGTGAACTGTGGCAAATGCAAAGTGAGAGGCTCAGCGTTGGACGCATGAGCCCTCTGCCGTTCTCAGAATCAAGGGAAGGTGCAGGGAGGCTCTTCCCTATTGTGACACTAAGTTCCAAAGCTGCTCCAAGCCAGTGGCTTCTGAGCATCACCTAAGAGCAACTTACCGGCAACTGCTATGATGAGCCTCCTTCCTGGCTGGCCAAAGGGCAAGAGTTTGTCCTTCAGAGGCAGACTTCCAAATGCCTTCAAAGCTCAGTGAAGTCAATTGAGGAGCTGCACAGGGCAGCCACGAATTCAGGCTGGTTATCAAGGGCAGTCAAAAACGTGTGGACAGCTGTAGATAATATAGGTCAGCCTATGGGAGATTAGAACATTTGCCTGGAGTTCCATGCCTGCCTCAAGCTTTATTTCCATCAGGTGTGCACGGCTGAACAGCTGATGAGCCAAAGAAGCTCCTCTCAGCATCCTTAGCTCCCCTTTATGCCTTGCAATTGCTGACCTCTCCCTGCAGTTCATTATATGGCTTCAGTCGTGGATTCCATGTCATACATTATGTGGGGAGTTTGGGGGGCACACCTAAAAAAGTAATGCAAATGTGTCAACACACATATTTGCAAACACATCTGTCTGTTGTAAGAGAGCTGTGATTTCCTGTTGAGCATATGCCTGGGAGGCAAATAGGAGGGTGTATGAAGCATGAAATGGCCCTAACAGACAAACCACATGTTCTGTGCAAACAGATGTAACAGAACATTGAAGGGAGAAAAGGATTTTGGAGGCAATTCATCTGGAGTGGAGCAGTGACAGAGCAAAGAGATGTTTAACTTTTAAAAAAACACAAAAAACACTTACTGGCATTTAAAAAGATGACTTAAATATATATTTTATGTTTCAACAATTAAGGAATATACACGTTCTCATTAAATTAAATACAGAACTCTCCCCCTGTCTGCTACTTCTCCACTCCAAAAATGACCAGAACCATCCTGCCAGACCCTCTGTGGCACACTAAATGTTTGTTTACTCCTGTGTGGGGAAGAAGCATCCAGAAGAGCATTGGGATCGTAGAAGCAGTGAATAATTTAAAACTTAAGCATTCCCTTCCTTGTCCTACTTCTCTGCTTCAAACGTATCCCTCTCAAGATGGCTTTCCTTGCCTTCTTTTTTTAAAAAAAGGCATCAGATCTCTGTTACATGTGTCTGCGAGTACTGTGCACACAATGAATCCTAAGAGTTGACCTAAAACCAGCTTATAACCACCTGGTTCTACTGTAACTATGATTGATTTTTAAGATATACAATTTTAAAGTTATACCAGGCCTATGCGTTCACTTAAACCTTGTCTGTGTTGCAACACAGCTATTTGCAGTGCTTGATTTTCTAGCAAAAGAGGTGCTGGAACTCACCGTGAACACCTCCCTCGTTCTCTGAGAATGGCAACGGCACCTACCCGAGAGATGCCGGAACTGAGTTCCTGAGAGTTCTCGCTGGAAAAAAAGCCCTGCTAATTTGTCTATCCAAAGTGAAGGTATTAAAATGTAGCTAGCCTACTAAACTACTTTCGAAGGAATTAAAACGATAGCAGGTCTGTTGTGAGACAATTTAGATTTGTCTGAAAAACAAGCAAATTATCCTGCTGTCACTGCAAATTACTCACCGCAGAGCAAATTTATCAGTGAGTTTAAAAATGAAACTAAAGATCTAGAGCCTTTAAGTAACAAAGAGATTTATTACAGAGAGACAGTGATATATACACCCTAAGATTGTCTAGTATGCATGGTTGAGGGGTGGGGTGGGGAGTTATGCATCTGGCTTTTACAATTCTACATTATCAGTTAATTGACATTTTTTACTACTCAGCAGATGACTACCCATCCCATAAATTCAAATACTGAAATCCCTAAAAGCAATATGACAATATGAGCCTATTCCTCTTATACTGGTCCCCCGAGAACCAAAACAGATATGATGGGAGCAGGTTTGTTGTTTATACATGTGCCCAGTTCTCCTATAAAATGGGAGGCTGGGGTGCTTTATTTTTCTTTTGTAAGGGGTGCACGGCAGAAACTTCACCTTCCTTATATCCCCAAGCTCTGTCAAGGCAAACACTTTTCACCCACCTGAACTCTAATACAGTGGTGCCTTGGGTTAAGTACTTAATTCGTTCCAGAGGTCCATTCTTAACCTGAAACTGTTCTTAACCTGAAGCACCACTTTAGCTAATGGGGCCTCCTGCTGCTGCCACGCTGCCGGAGCACGATTTCTGTTCTCATCCTGAAGCAAAGTTCTTAACCCGAGGCACTATTTCTGGGTTAGCGGAATTTGTAACCTGAAGCGTATGTAAACTGAAGTGTATGTAACCCGAGGTACCACTGCAGTAGAAATGAATTGAGCTGAGGAATAAAGTGTCCTTTGGAAACAACCTAAGATTCTGACTGGCTGCGTTTCCAGGTTTTCACATCAGAGGAAACCATTTTGCATAATATGAACTATCACTAAAAGGATAGCAAATCATCTCCATGGATGGCCCAATTCAAAGTCTTTGTGATGAATGGGACCCAGATACTTATCCGAATAACCTCTATCTCTCTATAGACTTGTCTGGGTCCTAAGATCCACAAGGAAGGCCCACTTGCTTTCTTGCCATTTGGTTTGACACACTCTGCTGTGCATTAGATAGGATCTTTTCAGCAGTGGCTCCCCAGCTATGAAGTTCACCCCTCTGACCGGGTGAGTAGCTACCACATTACGAAGCTCCTGTTCTCGCAGGCTTTTGGAGAGACTTAAAAGTCATTCTGTTTTTAACCGTGACTAAAATCTGAAATCTGTTTGATCTGCTTCATCTGTAATGGCTTCATATCAGATTACAGGTTTTTCTTTAGAATTACATGGCTCGAATAAGTTGTGTAATACTTTTAGATGTTATGTTGGAAAACCACCCTCGGTTATTTTTTCAAAGTGTGGCCTATGAACATGGTTAATAAAATAAATATCTACACTTATGGACTTAAACAGGACAGGTAATTTGATTTCTTGGGTTCTTAAATATTTAATCCCTAAACCGGGTAAACATTTTTTTAAAAAATTACATCGGGGCATTATACTTCAGAAAAACAGAACAAAAGACATTTGGTTTTTCTGTGCTGCACGAAAAGATTCCACCCAAAACAGTTTGCAAACATGAAGCAGACAATCATCAGCAGAAGATGGAAACCATATAAGGACCTGGAGAGAAAAAACTGAATAAGCTCTGCAGCACAACAGTCCCTCGCTCTTTGAGATGGAAATGTTGAAAAGACAAACACTAAGGCAGCACGAAGTGTCCTGTATCAAAACTGAAATCAGAACTCAAGAATCCTCCCCTGAAACAGCTTGTACACAGGCCAACTCAATTAAATACCAAATAAAATTAAGTGCCAATTTTCTGGAGGCAGACTATGATGATGATGGCTCCAAGATTTCATTCACTGCTCACTGCAAACAGGACTAGATAAGCCATTATGCTAAATAATAGGACCACAGTGTAAGAGGGGCCACAGCTAAGGGGTAATTTTGTATTTTTAAAAAATCCCCATTTAGAAAATGTTTCCATTTGCTTTCTGGCCACGTGCCCAGAAAATCTATCCTATTAGTGAAGACTAGACAAGGTGAGGAGCTAAGGACTGTCTGGAGTGCAGAAAGAAGGGCTGGGTGGTAGGGCTGCCCCATTGTTACTGACCTTGTTCCTGTGCTTTTAACAATGAACTAATGTACATAACGTTTGTGAATGAAGCTTTTCACCAAACCTAAATGTCCACACCAGGGAAAAGCATCACCTGTGAGATTTGTACATGTCAAGTTGCTGCTAAAGGCACAGGAGTAATGGTGACAATCCTGTGGAATAGATGGGAGTTCAGCCGCAAGGCTCTGTGCCTGCACCAAAGCATAACGCATATATATTGTATGTCAAAGTCAGCCTGGCAGAATGAAACAAACGGGTTATGTATCAGATACCAATGGGACAATCGGAGGATTGCCCCACAACACCTTAAATGCAAAAGTGCAAAAGTGGCAACAAGGACACTACAGTGGTACCTCTGGTTCCAGAGGCCCGTTCTTAACCTGAAACTGTTCTTAACTTGAGGTACCACTTTAGCTAATGGGGCCTCCCACCACTGCCGTGCCACTACGTGCGATTTCTATTCTCATCCTGAAGCAAAGTTCTTAACCCAAGGTATTATTTCTGGGTTAGCGGAGTCTGTAACCTGAAGCGTATGTAACCTGAAGCGTATGTAACCCAAGGTACCACTGTACTTTAAAGGCTGCCTTTTCCAAATTAAGTTGCACTTTGGGCTCACTTGTGTGATCTGTAATCTTAAATCTGGGCAGCCTTCTTACTCAGAATCATCACAGATGTTGCTGGGTGGGTTTTTTTATTATTATTATTAATTTTAGCCAGAATAATTGTCAGTTACTCCCATGGGCGTAGGCAGGAGGGGGGCAGGGGGCAGCTGCACCCCCATCAAGTAAATAAATCAATAAACTTAACTGACCAATTGCATCACAGATAGCTCACTTCTGCCCTCCCCAACACAAACCCTGGCTATTCCCATGGTTACTCCGTTCAGAATTTTCCACTGTGCTCTACAGTAATCCAGTGCTGGAGTCCAAGCACAGTGATTTCCCTACATCAACCAGGTGAAATAAAATTTAGAAAGAGTCCTCTGTGTGGCTAGTGACTTGGATCTGTTGATTTTAAAATTGACTGCTTTTCAAACCAACAGATCCCAAGAACCCTGCAATTAGCTCCAAGTGCCTAGGGGGCTTTCTCAAACAGCAGCCACTGGCCCAGTGCCACATGGCAAATTGTTTTTCAAAGTGTAGGGACTGCCGGGCATGTCCGGTCCCTTAGAGAAATGCCTGGAGAAGTTTGCTTAAAACCAGGCAGCAATTAAAGATTTGGCTGGTTTATCGCGCTGATTAATCGGTTAACTCTTGCAGGCGGCACTTGGTAGGAAGATTTTTCATTGCTTAACACAACCATTACTGCAGCTGTGCAGTGCTTAATATAGATCGTAAATAACAGTGCCATAATGCTATATCAGACAGGCTCTCCATATGCCCCAAAACTTGGAAATGCTCTGCTAGGAACATGGTGTATTTGTAAAAGACCTAATTAAACCATGTGTATACTCTTAGGTATGCATTTAGGCATTTGTCTCGTTCATCCTTCATAAAGATGACTACAATGAAAAGGTGCCATTTGCATAGAATACCCAAATGTTGTTGCCGCAAGAGATTAATGATGGGATCTTAAGATTAGACTTTTTGATTGATCTGTCTTTTCTTCTTCGTCGTCGTCTAAAGCTTGTGCAAGTTTTGAATGCAGACAGTTTTTACTTCTGCTTGATCAAAATAAAAAATAAAAACCAAATTGAAGGGCAGGTTCTCCTGGGCCTGATATGACAACCCACATGATATTCCCCAATCATCCCAACTGGCTGATTTTTTTCACTAAAATTCGATGCCTGAATAGTTAGTTTTAAAAGTAGAATGCACACCAGTGGTCCTTACACCTCCACTTATGCTGAAATCTGGGTCTGGCTGGGACCCGAGTGGCAATGATCAAATCCATACCTAGATCCTTGAGGTCAGTTCCTGGGTCTGGACCTGGACAGTGCCAGGGGCTTGAAATGAAACAGGCAAAATGAAAAGACCTCTTTTCCAGGCGAGGGGTGACTCCTGGTAGTAGAATCACGGAATCACAGAATTGTAGATTTGGAAGGGTGATCTAGTCCAACACTCTGCTGTGCAGGAATCTCAAACTAAAGTATTCATGATGCTTTATTCAACCTCTGCTTAAAAACCTCCAAGGAAGGAGAGTCCACCTCCACTGTCGAACAGCTCTAAGTGGTCAGATGACTAACCTAAATCCATAGATCTACTCTGAACCCTTGTCAGTTAAGTAATAGCAGGCCTGGTCAATGTAGAAAATTCATGCTGTCTGCCAGTCACCAAGATTGATACTGCACCAGGCGGAACATTCCTGGCTAACATTATTCAGGCCTGCTTATTCTTTGCGGGCTGCCACATTGTCTGAACTTATGGCTGTCACACGAGAGGCCGACCACATGAAATGTCCTTCCTCTGGCATTGTTCCTGCCCTGGAACTTGATTCTCTCTCCTTTATTCCATTTATCATCTTTCCGCTCTTTGAAGTTTCCACCGCATCAATTTACGTCGCTGTAGAGGCAAGTTGCTTTTTAGGTCAAGTTTTAAAATAAAATAAAAATAAAAATTGCACTGTAAAATAGCCTGCCTCTTCAGCATGCAATGACACTCAGAAGAAAACACTTTCCAGTGCTTTCAACCTCCCCCCACCCCCACTGCTCCATCTGAAAGTGCTCCAGGGGCAATCAGTGATGGTGGGGCTGGAATTTAAAAATCGCCCATCTCCATTTTGATCCATATGCACATATAGATTTGAAACTTTGGCAGAATCGTCCTGGGATTAAAATAAGAGGCAGATGTGTTTTGGGGAAAGACAGGCAAGTTAAAGGTCTTATGATTTATCCCAACTAATGGATCAGCCTGCCAATGTCAAGCTACCGTATTTGAACACATGAATGTTAAATTCCACTATTCAGCCAGGACTGGTAAGGAGTACGTTCAGCTGAAGCATTTACTTTGCCTCTAAATTTGGTCCTGAAGCTGACATGGCTTCAGAATTGCTCCCTTTCTTTTCTGTCTTTTGCAAAGCTCCCAGTTTTTTCATACATCAAACTCAACTCAACTTAGGTATTACTCATAACTGGTGGAATTTGGAATTCCAGATAGGAAGACCAATGGCAATAAATGTACCGTATTTTTCGCTCTATAACACGCACCTGACCATAACACGCACGTAGTTTTTAGAGGAGGAAAACAAGAAAAAAAATATTCTAAACGAAACAGTGGGTGTATGATTTTTTGTGGTTCATGCTGTGGCCACAGACATGTGATCTGACGGTGAGTTTGGGGTAGCCCAATGCAAAAATCCTGAGGATCCATGTGAATCGTGCTTTGTAACCACATTTTAAGTGGGGAGAGAAGGAAAAGCACTCAAGGGACAAGGAACACGCGTGGGGTGGGTGGAGAAGGATGCTGCTAATAATGCAGAAGAGGGATTCAAGGGGAGAAGGAGCACGCGTGGGGTGTGTGGAGAAGGATGCTGCTAATAATGCAGAAGAGGGGTATAAGGGGAGAAGGCTCCTCTCCTCTCCCGCTTTGCTCCTTTAAAACAAGCAGGCTCTGCTTCTCTCCCTCCTCCCCGGCTTAGAGAGCTGAAAAGATTTGCTGCTATTTAGCGAGCTGAGTGGGGAGGAGAGAGGGACAGAGAGCACGGTTTAAAGCAGCCAACCAGACAGGAGTCGCTTACACCTGTGTAAGCAGCTCCTCTCCCGCTTTGCTGTTTCAAAGCGAGCCACGGAGGAGGGAAGGAAGGGGAACCATGGATCCTCTGCTCATGACTGCAGCAGATCCCACCCCCCCGCCACCCGTAGGCATTCACTCCATAACACGCACAAACATTTCCCCTTACTTTCTAGGAGGAAAAAAGTGAGTGTTATGGTGCAAAAAATACGGTATTTAATTATATCAAGCTAACTAGCTTAGATTTATGCCTGCTGCTTAGCTGCTAAAAATAAAAGCCAAAAATCCCTTTCTTTTGTAACTATATTGTCTAACCAATCAATTATACCCTCCTAGACTTAGTGGTAACGATTCAGATGCTCACAAGAACTCTCTGCTTGTTTTAGTTATCACACCATTCCAGCCGACGAATCTCTGAACATTAACAACATGAAGACAAACAGAGGATACAGTCTCTATCTATTTGCAAGGTTTTTCAAGCTCTACACTGACCCTAGAAGGGCTGCCCCATTAGTGATCATTCATATATATACTTTATTTCTTGAAAAAGCCGCCAGGATTAGCTAGAAGGAGGACAGATAGATAATTGGCCACCGTTGCCCCCTGCCATACAAAGGCACCTTTTCTCACACAAAAAACCCTAATCCCTTTGGAATAAAACAACCAAGAGGTACAGAAAATGCATTATTTTGTCTCTACTCCATGCATCAAAGTGCCACATATCAAAGGCACACACATACACCTGGGAACATATAGTGACTGAGGAAGTATCTAGCTTTTTAATTGTATGCACAAATATTAGCCCCACGAATGCCCACGATGGGGTAAGCTCCTGTTGTTCGGTCCCAGCTCCTGCCAACCTAGCAGTTCAAAAGCACATCAAAGTGCAAGTAGATAAATAGGTACCGCTCCAGCGGGAAGGTGAACAGAGTTTCCGTGTGCTGCTCTGGTTTCGGTGTTCCATTGCGACAGAAGCGGCTTAGTCATGCTGGCTACATGACCCGGAAAAGCTGTCTGCGGAGCGGACAAATGCCGGCTCCCTCGGCCTGTAAAGCGAGATGAGCGCCGCAACCCCAGAGTTGTTCGCGACTGGACTTAACTGTCAGGGATCCTTTACCTTTACCTTTGTAAGCCTCAAATGTGGTAATCATAGCACTGCCCCATCTTACAGGATTGTTTTAAGGATGGAGTATTGTATCCCTTATGGAACAGCCTATCGGGGAGATCTGCATGCCTAAATCTTAGTTTGACTTCTAAGGGGCAGCTGAAGTTTATCTGTTTCTGCAGGTCTTTGGCTCTTGCTATGTACATTTTTGATCCACTGACACTATTTATTTTGCATGATTCTGTTAAACGTGATTATGATTTTAATAGGTTCTGTGTTGAATAATGTTGTTGGTTGGAATTTGTTAACCACTTTCAGTGGGGGGGGGGGTATTTTTCTGTAGAAAAGTGAGGCACAAATATATTCAGGCTAACTAACAATCTTGAGAATAGAAAACCAGGTATTATTCTTGTTTTGTAATCCAGCTACTCCTTACAGAAATGTTGAAAAGTATTTAGCAGGCAGAAAGCATGCAATACAGAGTTCAGCAGATTAAACAGATGGAAAGGAGCACAGCAGATTTTCAGCTGGGTCATAAAAGGGATTTTAGCAGGTTGTATGTAGCTTGACTTTCCCCTCCTCTGCTTGACATGCTCAACTCTGCTCCCCCCATTTACAGAACTATGAAAATCTATGGGAGTCTTGTTTTTCTTCTGCCTTATGAACAGCTAGATATGACCAGAGAGATGCATAAACAAGGCTGACCACACTGCGTGGGGTGGGAACCTTTAACCCTTTTCTCTCAACCCCAATCACCCAATTTAAATCACCCAAAGCTTCTGACTTGTGTAACAATTACATCTTATTTAACTTAATCTCTGGAACAAATACCTTAAGACTATATCAAGTCTGTTCTCGCTGTGGTGGATTTGATCTAGTATGAATCATAATGGCATCCTGGATCCGGTAAAATGAGGGCATTTTACTTGTTCCCCTGGGAGGAAAAGTTGCAGCAATGGAGGTGACATGACAGAAAGTTTATAAAATTTAAGCATGGATCAAATAAAGTGAATAGATAAAAGTGCTTTCCCCCTCCTTCCTCCATTTAATCTTCATAAGGATCCTGTTGGGTAAAAGCTTTGAAATACAGAACGCCCCAAGGTCACCCAGTGGGCACTAAGCTTCACGACTGAGTGGGGATTCAAACCTGGGCCTCTCCAATCCTTGCCCAACACTCTTAACCACTACCCCAAACCAGTTCACAACATGCTTTCCCAAGTAGTTCAGATGCTGTGTGGTCCAGTGATGGCACTGCAGCATTGGCCTTTCACCATACGAGTCTTGGGCATGGAGCATTAAGCATCCTTAGAGTCACAATACCTAGACAAGCTGCCATCTCTCAGGCCTTATCCACATTTCTGCTTGTTCCGTGACTAAAAAGTGCAAGTCCAAGCGGTTTCCCCCAGCAAACTGTGGAAAACCTGAATTGCTGTTTGCTCCGATTGAGCGCTAAAGAGTGGCTGCCCCTGTGGGAAAGCAGTGGGGGGGGGAGAGGAAGTGTAGATAGGTCCTCCGTTTCAGCTCCCCAAATATCAAATGAAACTTAACACGACCTAATTCACAGGGACGCTGTGAGGATAAAGGAGGTGAGCATCTAAAATGCTTCTTGCATTAGCAATCCACGTTAAATAAGAAAAACGTACAGTGGTGCCTCGCAAGACGAAATTAATTTGTTCCGCAAGTTTTTTCTTCTTGCGAGTTTTTCATCTTGCGAAGCACGGTTTCCCATAGGAATGCATTGAAAATCAATCAATGCGTTCCTATGGAGACCGTCCGGGGACAGAGGGGAAGAAGAAGAAGAAGAAGAAGAGTTTGGATTTGATATCCCGCCTTTCACTCCCCTTCAGGAGTCTCAAAGCGGCTAACATTCTCCTTTCCCTTCCTCCCCCACAACAAACACTCTGTGAGGTGAGTGGGGCTGAGAGACTTCACAGAAGTGTGACTGGCCCAAGGTCACCCAGCAGCTGCATGTGGAGGAGCGGAGACGCGAACCCGGTTACCCAGATTACGTGACTACCGCTCTTAACCACTACACCACACTGGCTCTCGCCACGCGCCTTCCCCTCTGTCCCCGGACCTGTTTAAAACAAGGGAAGGGGCAGCGGGGAGAATCGCTTCTCCCCGTTGCTGCCCCTTGGTTCAAAAGGGGTCCGGGGAGAGAGGGGAAGGCGCGCACCTTCCCCTCTGTCCCCGGAGATTGCGGGGCTGGCAACGGGGAGAAGCGATCTTCTCCCCGCCGCCCCTTGCTTCAAAAGAGGTCCGGGGACAGCGGGGAAGACGCGCTGCGCTTCCCCGCTATCCCCGGAGCTTGCGGGGCAAGCTTCGTTTTGCGAAGCAAGCCCATAGGGAAATGCGTCTTGCGAAGCGGCTAAGAAAATGAAAAACTACTTCGTCTAGCGAGTTTTTCGTCTTCCGAGGCGTTCGTCTTGCGGGGCACCACTGTATTGTAAAGCTAGGCCTGCATGACCTCCCCCCCCCAAAAATATCAATAAATGGTGGGAAGTGTTTGTGCGGGCCCACACTATGCCCAGTGATTTGAACCAAATGATGAATTACTGTCAACAAAATAATGCAGTAAAATGGAATCCTATGAGTCACACTTATGTTCATAAGAACTTGCTTCTCAGGAATTATGGCTGATCACATGTGAAATCTGCTGAATCCATTTATGTACACAAAGTTGGAAGTCCACAAAGCAATTCACTTTGATAGAAACAAGGCTATACCTTAAATGGCAAGTCCTGCAAGTACAGGACTTGGCAGGGGGTGGGGGTGGGGTACTGAATTCTAAGGGTTTGCTCCCATCCTGCTTCACTAGCTGCCTCTCATCTTTACTTGGCAATATTAAGAAGGCAGCAATCAAATCTGCAGGTAAAAGAAAAATACCTCGGGATTATACAAGAGTCTCTGGGGAGTGGTAGGCTAAGCCAAGATACCTATAAAGACAAAGGCCTTTTGGTAGCTTCACAATCATCCATCATAATTCTTTTCATATAGAGTTCAATTTACTCTAGACAAAGATTTGCTGATGTACTTGAAGGGAAAATGTAACAGCCTGTGAAATCTATAGCTATCACACACAAACACATATTTTATGCATAATGTAATTTTATTTAGATGGATAACTATGGAAAGTGCCTCACTATTGACTGCCTCACTCACTCATGGGGAAGTCACAATTGATAGGACACATCAGCAAAATTCCAGAAAGCAGAATAGGGTACAAAAGGCTGCCCAAGACTCAGAGCTCCTTGTTTGTCCAAATGAGTCATACTCAGAGTAGGCACATTGAAATTAACAGACATAACTAATTTGGGCCCCTTACTGTCAGTGGGTTTACTTTGAGTAGAACTTAGGGTACATTCGGACATGGGAATTACTATTATCCCACTAGATTTCCGGAAGCGGCTTTCACGTCCTGTGAAAGATCACATCAGATGCAAAAGTGATCAGGTAAGGAAACACAGAGAAAACGGAATAAAGGGCTGTCTGAATGCAACCCTAGTTAGAGACAACAGTTGGTATGTCTGAAAAGAGGTGCATTTGTACATCTAATAATCCAACTTAGGTCATGGAGTTTCCCTCACAGTCTAGTCACTGGACACATGGGACAGGCTGTCAGGCAGGAAGAATTCTGTTCCTCCTTCACATGTTTGCATCAGTCCTGATGGGGGTTCCCAGTAGCCAGGGAAGGGGATTATTATGCTGTTTGTCTCAGTAGCAACGGTATCTGCACTCACAGCAGCTTTCTTCTCCCAAACAACTCCAGAGAGTGATTTCAAGCAAGAAAAGGACCAGTGAGAGAAGGGTTAAACCTCCCCTTGCCCTTTTGTCATTGCCACTTAAGCTGCCTCAGGCAGCAAGCAAACAAAAAAGAACATGGAAGTCTACTTAAATATAGTTTGAGCCTAAGAGACCAAGCAAACTATGAGAAGATAAACAATATGTTAATAGTCACTCAGCCATGGCCAAACACAAAAGGAAGACAGGGAACAATGTCCTCCTCTGCCTTGGAGAACTGGTTTAGTTAGTAAGGAAGATACTGAAATAAAAGGTTTTTAATTCAGTGTGTTACTGACATCGAGTGCTTTGACCTGCCTGTGCAACAGCCTGCCCAACTTGTGGTCCACTCAATGAGCTACATTACATCCCTCAACCATGTATGGCAATATTCCTAGGCAGTCAGCAAGGATAATAAGCCTACTGAGCCCTTGGGTGGGTTGTGTTTAGTTTGATGGGCCAGAGGTTGCTCCAAAAGACAAATCCACAGAAGATCTGGGCTCTCGTTTTGGGGAGTGGGGGCATTTAGAACTTACCAGCTGCCATGGAATTTAAAATGCTTTGTATTTAAACTCCTTGAACATGCAGTTCAAGAGTCAAGGACCATCAAGAGGTTTCTGAACCACAACCCCCATCACCACGTCTGGCAAGTGGCCGTGCTGTCTGGGGATGTTGGGAGTTGCTGTCCATTAGCACCTGAAGGGACCCGTATTCTCCATCTCTACTGTAGGTGATGCAACCACACTTGAGATTACAAGGCAGGGGCGCCCAAGAGAGCTTCTCAGAACACCTTCCTTACCGAAATGCAACATAACACCCCTGCAGTGCTGCCAGTGGGTCTTACTCGCCAGTAGCTGCAGCCACCAGCCTCCCACTTACTCCCGCAACCCAGATGGGAGGGAACATGGCATGCACTAAAACAATTATTTTTTTAAAGGCTCTGAGCCTGTGCTGGGGTATTGTTTAGGGGTTTTTGTTGCAGGTTTTTGTTGCTGTTAATGAAATTGATTTTTTTGTATCTTTATTTTTAGATCTTATGATTTGTGTGTAAACCATTCCTTTTTCTTGTCTACTTTTTGATGTGTTTTGTTTGTTTGTTTGTTTGTTTGTTGTTTATGACTTTTGTAATTAGGTAAAGCTGCCTCGGGTGCGGTTCTAACTATGGAAATGTAAAGGTAAAGGGACCCCTGACCATTAGTTCCAGTTGTGGATGACTCTGGGGTTGCGGCGCTCATCTCGCTTTACTGGCTGAGGGAGCCGGCATACAGCTTCCGGGTCATGTGGCCAGGCATGACTAAGACGCTTCTGGTGAACCAGAGCAGTGCACAGAAACGGCGTTCACCTTCCCGCCGGAGCGGTACCTATTTATCTACTTGCACTTTGACATGCTTTTGAACTGATAGGTGGGCAGGAGCAGGGACCGAGCAACGAGAGCTCACCCCATTACGGGGATTCAAACCACCAACCTTCTGATCAGCAAGTCCTAGGCTCCGTGGTTTAGACTACAACACCACCCACGTCCCTCTAACTATGGAAAAGCGGCATACAATTAAAATGATGATGATGATGATCATGATGATGAAGATGATGATGCCCCAGCACCCCTCAGTTCAACCTGCACCTTTGTGCTTTAGTCAGAGCGGAATGGACTCCATCAGAAAGTGGTGGACTCTCCTTCCTTGGAGGTTTTTAAGAAGGTTGGGTGGCCATCTGTCAAAGATGCTTTAGTTGAAATTCCTGCATTGCAGGGGGCTGGACTAGATGACTCTCTGGGTCCCCTTTCTAACTCTACTATGATTCTATGATTGCTGTTTGACTAACAATGTCTGCCTCTAATATTTCACAGATGAAAATACTTACATTCCCATTCATATGATTCTATGTGTTATAGGGCAAGATACAGAACAGTAAACTGACAATGCTTCTGGACAGGTCCTTATTGTGGGATTGATGATCCTCATAAGCATTTTTTATTATTTTGCAACATCTACAAGTCCATCATTGGCATCAAAATGCCAGTATGTATTTCCCCCTCTCCCATTTAATCTGGATTTACCCTTTCCTGGGAAAATCTGATAAACAAACAGTTGCTAACTATCTGCTTGTAGCATCTCAGTAACCCATCTGCAAATTAGGCCACCGCTTGGAAGCCCCCAAAACGCCTTTGAGTATATTAAAAGTATTTTTCCTCACTGACTACAGCCTGCCTCCTCTTCGCAGAATAAAGAAGCTGTGTACATACAAACGCAGAGCGACTTTCATCTGCTACAGTCAGCCTCCCCTGCCCTCCACACACACACACACACACACACACACACACACACACACTTTTAGTGATTTGCACTTCACTTCCAGACACAGAGGATGGGGCCACTGGAGGAGATGTGGAGAGGAAACAAACAAAAAAAGAGGGGTTTGCAAAATGGGACTGGACTGAAAAGGCATGCATTTAAATTTCAAACCTCCTTGAGCATGGATGGCGCCTTGGGGCTAGTGCATGGATTGTACAACTCCCTCAAAAACATCGATTTTATTCTACTCAGCTGTCTACTTTGCTGAAAATGCATCTTTCGATGCATATATATATATATATATATATATATATATATATATATATATATACATCAGCTCTGTCTCAAAGTGTGTCACAGTAATGTTTCCTAGGTTTGAGAGAGAATGAGAACCTCAGAGAGCACAGTTTAGAGAAAACAAAGGCATCCAAGCTTTACCCAGTTTGTCCTATTTAGCCTGTAAATTGTCCATCAGTACTATGGTGCAATTTGTTTGTTTGTTTCATTATATTTATATACCGCTTGACTGGGGGGGGGGGGAAACCCCTCAAAGATAGAACATTAAAATTCACAACCATAGTTTAAAACATAAAAAAGTTAAAATACTAAAGCAGGTTAAAATTACCTCAACTTCCTAAGCATCTGGGTTTGGCTTGTCTTAACAGTAACAGCAGGCACCGAAAAGAGTACAGTGAAGGCACCTTCTTGATCTCAAGTGGCAGGGAGTTCCAAAGTGCAGACACCGCCACACTAAATGTTGGAGTTAGTACACAAACAGAATGGGTATTATGTAGCCGTGCCAATTCCACTGATTGAAGTGGTCTAGTGGACAAATGTGGGGCAAGGCAATTTTGTAGGTAAAGCGGTCCCAAGTTGTTAAGGGATTTATATATGAATAGTAACATCTTGAACTTGGCCCAGTGGCAAATTGGCAACCAGTGCAGGTCTCTGAGCACAGGTGTTATATGCTGACAAGGCTTCACTCCTGCCAGCAATCGTGCTGCAACATTCTGCACTAACTGCAGCTTCCCAATCAAGCACAAGGGAAGTCCCACACATAGACTGTTGCAGCAATCCAGTCTTGAAATAACCAGCACATGAACTACTCCTGGCAAGGTTTTGCTTTATGCACCAAAGGCAGAGGAGCTTGGCAAGAAAATGTGAGGAAGATGCTCGCCCTTAGTTTGAACAACTACGATTTGCCTCCTTAGAAAGCAGACCTTTTGAAAACCTCCCGGGTTGTAAAACTTCAGTATTTATTTCAAATCACCCAGGTTTGAAGTTTATAATATCATTTGTGAACCTGCATAATTCATATTTTTCCAGATTTTGCAGTTCAGTTCTCCTGTCAAGTGACATGTACAAAACTGCATATACTAGGGTAGAGGAAAACAGTTTGCAAAAATGTATATATTAGGCAAAACTGCACAGACATATGTGCAATAAGAATAAGAATTTTAATATCTATGTACCACCCATCCAACTGGGTTTCCCCAGCCACTCTGGGAGGCTGGGTGTATACTAAGATAAATTCACACAAAAATGCAGGTAAATTTTCTCAATGACTTTAAAAAAGAATGCAAATGAATATCGAGAATTTAATTTAAGATTTAAGAATGAAAAACAGAGAAACTACGAGAAAAACTGGCAGATTTGCCCATCCCTTGGTCTAATTGCCTAATTTCCAATCCCATATTCCAGGATTTCAGAGATTCTTCTAGCAACTTACAATTCTCTGTTGTTATAGGATGGTTACACAAATGATCCTGGTAACAGGTGAGCTGACCTTTTTTTCTTCCACACACTAGTTCAACCAGTCAAAAATGATTTAGATGGAGAAATATTATTCTGATTAACTTTCCAGAGGAATACCTTTTCCCTGGGATGAAAGGGCTGAACTAAGAACTTCTTTCATCTGCATGGAAAAGCCATGGGTGGCAATCACATTTATTTATGGCTATCATAAGGCTATTTAATTCCAGGATATTTATGTATATAGGTATGCAAGGACTGAGAAGATGTTTCTATGAACCTAACCACTTCCAGGTATATTAAAAGGAAATGCAGTGGAATAGCTCAGGGCACAAACTTTCCTGTTCTTCCCTTTTAAGCAGCCCTTTTCATGGATTAAGTACAATGGAGAAAAGAGACAGCAAGAACTCCGAAGAGTACATTTTGGTCTCTTTCAGACAGAATGACTGCGAGCATCCGTTCCTGTCCCTCGGTCGGGGAGCTAGTTCAATGACACTGTCAGTCAGAACCCAAGAGAAAGATCTGAGGTCTTGAAATCTGAACTGGATGTTGAGAAAAGGTCAAGGGCAATTTACACCTACCAATGCAGCTTCTTATATACCCTAAGGGAATAACTTTGCTGGAGAAGAGGGCAATCTGACAACTCTCACACTGCAGCTGTCATCACATAGATTCTATCTAAGGGCTCCTTCACACATTACTGGAGCTACTTGGATGGATCTAGGCAGGTAGCAGAATGAGGTGGATCTTGGGCAGTGAAATGCTGAAGAGAGGGATGCCACCCCTGAATGCTCCCTGTTAAAAAGCAAAACACCTCCCTGCAAACAGAAAGCCAGCTAATCAGAAACAAGTATTCAAGCCCAACACTTTGTGCTTGTTTTCTACTTGCAATGAGTTTTTAAACAAAGTTTTTAACATATTTTTTTTAAAGTGATTTCACCACCATCACCAAACCTGCAGTCTGAAGTAGAGCAGTTCATTTTGCCACTTCATCCTGCTGCATGCGTAAACCAGACCTGCAGCATCAAACGATGAACGACCTGTGTAACTGACAGCTATCACAGAACCCATGCTACAGAACTTGCACACCACCTACGATCTCACATTGCTCCAAACACAAGCCTCTCAAGGGGATCAGTTCACACATTTAGATGGGAGCTGAGTGATCAGTATTTAAGTCAGGAGATACTAGGTCATCTAGATGCATGCGTGAACCAGCTGAGAAAAGAAATACAGTACTGGGAATAAAACACTGGGCCTCTAGAGCACAGCTCTAGTGATGGGTGATCTCAAGACAGAGAAAGAAATCAGGGAAACAACCAGAAGCAGAAATACAGTGATAATGGGTGACTTCAATTATCCTCACATTGATCGGGTCAATGTACATTCAGGTCATAACAAAGGGACAACATTTCTACATACGATAAATGACTGTGTCATATAATAGCCATGGAACCAACAAGACGGGAGAAAACTCTTGATTTAATACTGAGCAGTGCCAGGATCTCGTTAGAGTTGCAACTGTTGCCCAAAGGCTTAGGAAGTGTGACCATATACAGGAATGAAAAATGACCTGAAAGACAGGAATTGGATGCTGCGGCTGATAATGTTGTTGATGGTAATAAAAAAATGCTGATTAGTAAATTGGAAGTTGAAAGGAGATTCAGGAAGGCTGTAGTCCCTCCAAAAAGTTCCAAGGTTATTCAAAACCAGGGCTTGCTCACCCACTCATAGAAATCTTTAAATGTATGAGTTTTTGATTAATTAATTGACTGAATCTGCACACCTTCTAGAAGATGCATGCATATGTTATAGGAAACAGAATCATAGAATTGTAGAATTGGAAGGGACACCAAGAGTCATCTAGTCCAACCCCTGTGATGCAGGAATCAAAATAGAGGTGTCAGAATTGGAAAAATATTCCCCCTTCTTTCACACCTGCAGGAGGGAAAGACACTTTTAAGGTATGTATTACGCATGAGAAAACAGAATGTTATTAATATCAATTGCCTCCCCCCCCCAAAAAAAATCTGCTGCCTGTTTACCTGGGGATTATTATTTTAGTCTATCAGAGTGTTTTTTTAAATGATGGATCTACTTAATGAATTGATTTAATATTGCAGTTCTATTCAAAACCACTAATAAAGGCCTAGATAGAAATGCATACAATCAGGTAAAAAAAGAGATCCCTTTAAGAGGTTGCCAACATGGTCTAAATAGCAAATTCAAAAAAACAACCCAAAAACTTTCTTTCAAAAGTGGAAGCTATTCCAAAATGAAGAAAACAAACAAACAAGCTTTAGCAAAGCAAACACATCAGCGATAAGGCAAGGAATATGAAGAGGGAAATTCCTGACGGCATAAGAACAACCCAAGATCAAATCTTTAAATGCATCAGAGAAAAACAAACCACCCTAGAGGGCTGTACAACTTTTAGATAACTGAATAACAAACATTGCAGAGAGGATAAATGAATTCTTTACGTTGGCCCTAACTGGGGAAGATGTTGGAGACATAAACCCACCAGAACATTGTTTTTAGAATAGGTATCAGAGGAGCAATGTCAAATAGAGAGGGAAAGATGGTGTTATAGAAAAAAGATGATGTGATTGACAAATTACAAATCAACAAGTTGGCAGGGCCAAATGGCTTTCACTCAACTGGTCTTAAAAGAACTCAAAGGTGGAACTGCTGATCTTTGAACAAAAATCTGCAACACCATTAAAATCAGGTAATTGGAAGCTGACATGTAAAACCATTTACATGCTGCATTCTGATCCTATCCGATGTCATGGGGAAATCTGAAATATCTCGCTGCCCTTCAGGAGATATTGCCACAGTAATCAACTGAATTCAAAGGTGGCAAGCACATTTGTGTAGATCCATTTATAAACATTGTGAATGACATGGAGAAAGTTCTCTCCTCCACCAACACCAACTCTTTTCCCTTTCCTCCACTTAAATTGATTGGCAGCAGCTTCAGGACAAGACAAAAGAACATTATAGGTCACATAATACATATTTACTCATGGAATTTACCTACAGCAGATGTGATGATAGCTGCTGCCTTAGATGGCTATAGAGGAGGATTAGGTGTCCCCATTGTTATGCTGTGTGAATTGTTTACAACAGGCATTTGGGCTGGTGTCTAAAATGCAGAAAACTGGAGTTAAGGTAAACAAACCATAGTCTTCTGTTAATCTTCCTTTTTGTGACCTTAACACAAAGAGCAAAATATTGTGTGCAGACATTTATAAACAGTAATCTGTTAGGAATCGTGGTAGATATATGGAAAGAATCAAACAAATTAAATGACCTGCTTGCTACAACATAAGATTTGGAAGTCTTCATGAATGGTAAACTGAGTCCCTCTAAATCAGTGTTTCCCAACCAGTGTTCCGCGGCACACTAGTGTGCCGCGAGACGTTGCCTGGTGTGCCGTGGGAGGGAGGCGGGCGAGTCGGACGGCGAGAGGCGGGGCGGCGGCGGCGAGGAGAGGCCGCCCAGCGCGGGGCTCTCGCCGTCTGCCTGCCTGGCTGCCTGCGTGGCGCTGACGTCACGGGGCTGTAACGTGCCCCACATAGGCACACGCGGGGCGGCGAGCGAGCTCCCTCCCACATCCCATCGCCGCTCGCTTCGGCCGGCCTACTGGGCTGTCGCAGGCGGAAGGCCTGCGCATGCGCGAGGTTTTCGCGCCTTCGGGATTCCCTTCACGCCTTCCTCCTCCCGGGTCCTTGAGAGCGCGGGAAGCGGCAGCGCGAGACCGGCGTTGAGCCTGGTAGGTATTGCGCTTGCCAAGGCAGTCATTTGGGAAATGAAAACTTGCAAAGCAAGCAACCAGTTCAATCTGAAGTACGTGTATGCTTAATATCCTGTATCTGAAACCTGTTCTGCCCCCTCCCCCACACTTGGTGCCATTTTCATCTACACATGCAGCAGAGTAAGTTGACCCAGAATAGTACCAATTCAGATGGCAGATGGGAGAATGACAGTGCTGAATGCTTCCCCATGTAGAACAGTCCCTGCAAATAAAAACCTAGCATATTTGGAAGAGGGATGCTAACCTAACCATTACCTTCTATGCTGTTACTATTTTTTTATTTTTTTTTACATAAGTAAAAAGTGACCTTTCCCCATATGGCATGGTGGTGTGCCTCGAGATTTTTTTCATGAAACAAGTGTGCCTTTGCCCAAAAAAGGTTGGGAAACACTGCTCTAAATTATGGAAGAAACCTAACCTAGATCATTTGTGTGCACTAATTCACTGTTTCTTATTCCACGAGAACTGCTGGAACACAGCCCTCCCATGGAGAATGTCAAGCAATTTTAAACCCCACCCCCCCATTTGTTTTGTCGTTTGTTTCATGACTTTGCTAGAGGGATCGCAAGCAACGGTGGACAGTGTGTGTGTATTTCTAAAATAAAAATCTCCCCCCCCCTTTTACTTAATAATTTCAGTTATTTTGTGAATTGGATTGGAGGAGAAATGATAGATGACTTGTGCATGTACTGCAGTAAATTCTATATTAACCATTTCCCTGAATTCACCCACTAGAAGCTGAGGCATCTGAAATTCCAGAGGATTTTCCAGAAGGCTTTCAGGTCCTGGGTATGCACGTCCTTAAAAGGATCTGGCAACCAATCTGCCCCTTTGGTTTCTGATCGTACATGAATAGATAAGTCTCAAAAGCCCGGGATGCAAATTTTCACAGCTGTCTAACAGGTATGATGGCTCTTTTACCTGAAGTAATGTGCAGTCATACCTTGGTTTTCAACAGCCTAGTTCTCGAACGTTTTGACTCCCGAATGATCGAAACCTGGAAGTGAGTGTTCCAGTTTTTAGACATTCTTTCGGAAGCCGAACATGTGACAGGGCTTCCGCAGCTTCTGATTGGCTGCAAGAGCTTCCTGCAGCCAATCAGAAGCCGTGCTTTGGTTTCTGAACGTTTTGGAAGTCAAACAGACTTCTGGAACGGATTCCATTCTGACTTCCAAGGTACGGCTGTACAGTATTTAGTGTTAACTCTGTAAGTGTATACTCAATTAAGACCAAACAAAGCCTCTTAGAGCAAAATATACGTTAGGAGTCTTTGTTGGTCAGAAACAAGTATACACTTCCAGAGTTAACACTTAATATACTACTTCGGGTAAATGAGCCACCATAGCTACTAGAAGGCCATGAAAATTTGTGTCCTGGGCTTTTTAAACTCATCTAAAACCAAAGGGGTGCATTGGTTGCCAGATGTGAAATATATTGACATTATTTTCAGCCCTCCTACCCCACTAAGTTGGAAAAAGGATGTTCGAATAACTGGACCATCGGTTTGATACTAAGCTGAACCAGAATTGAATATGCCATTTAGACAAAGGATGTGAGATAAATACAGCTTCTTGCTTTTGAAATGCCTCATGATGGAACTTCATGAATACAATCTGAAGACGAGTGGGCTGAATATGAGGTAGAACACATTATTGCCATACAAAAGGTCCCAGGCTGAATCCAGAGCATCTCCACTTAAAGGGTCTTTACAAAGCAAAGTGACAAAAACACCTCCACCTATTGACTTGGCTGCCATGTGCAGTGAAAACACACAATACTGAGCTAGGCAGACCAATGTCCTGATTCAGTACATAAGGCAAATCCGTATATTCACTATTTAATATATCCACGCAGAACGCAGGGATAAAATGTGTCTGAGGGCTGCTGGTTTCAAGACTTCCCCAGTGATATGTGGCTCATACAGATTACTTTGAAGTCCAAAGATGAAAGCGTTGCCAGAAGCATGCAAAGGTATTACAGCTGCATTGTAAGAACTGGTTCCACAGAGTTTTTTCCTCCCTCCATCCTTTGTGAATTAGAAAGATGACCATTTCCCGTAATTCTTCACCATGCCTATGGCTTGGTCTCAACTGCTGCATGATATGGTACCTTAGAAGCTGCATATAAACCTGAGAGAGGATGAGGGTGTGCGTATGTGTGTATACTTATATAGAATACTACCCAAGGTTGATATAGACAGAGAATACTTTTGCAAGGTTGGTTTTTAAAGGAACACCTACAGCAGGCATAGGCAAACTCGGCTCTCCAGATGTTTTTGGTCTTCAACTCCCATGATCCCTAGCTATAAGGACCAGTGGTCAGGGATGATGGGCATTGTAGTCCCAAAACATCTGGAGGGCCTGGTTTGCCTATGCCAGACCTACTGCAGCTTAATACTAACTACATCTACTCATTACCAAGTAAGGACTGCAGATGCAACTGTGAATCAAAACAACTCTTCATCCTGCAAAGAAAATGGTCCAATTTCCAGTTTAAAAGGATCTCTGGTAGCAATGTGGAAAGCCTCAGCCTGGGAACTTGGGAGGCTTGTGTCAACACTATTTAGAGCAGGCAATGCTGTCCAACCTGGTCTGACTCAGTGTGAGGCAGCTTCAATAGTGCAGCCCAGTTTGCTTGTCATTCAGCTACACAGGCTGAAACTCCCTCTTCTTTAACAATTGTTAAAGGTTGAGGAGGCCTGTCCTCTTTTTCAGCTGGACACCCTTTTTGCTGGCATCCGTATGTCTCAAGAAACAATGGAGTGTGCCTCCGGGGGTGAAGTCAAACCGCAGCGTTAAGGTTTACTTCTTCAGCTTCCATTTATTATATAAATTCATACATTAGTGGCACTTCCCATTTTTTTTCAATTTACAAAAGCATTCACTGCAGCCATTCAGTCCGTTATGAAAAACTAGGTCAAGCCATATAATTCCATTCATGCGCCTCTGTTTCTTTTTACCCTTCCATTCAGCTTTTATGCTTTAGTGACATTTTGCTTCAGAAAACAAAAATAAAAATTAGAAAGGTACAGTTTTGATATGTCACAGTATACATGATGAAATGAGGCAATATCACAACTCCCCCTAGTCAGACTACGCAATCAATAATCGGAAAGAAAGGGGCTGGGGAGCACCTGAGTATGTCTCACGTGTACTGCAGCAAACAAGTTATAAAACTGCTGCATTTCAATTAAGTGAGAGACTTTGGCCAAAGCACTGCATTCAGGGAGGTGAGCAGTAGAGTCTAGAAGCCAGGATTTGCAGTCTTCAGATCAATGACTCTGGAACTGTGTGCCAAGGCACTTCTGCAACCCACTTTGAGTCTACTGGGTAGAAAAGGAGGTAAAGCTAATAAATAAACGAATTACACAGCAACCCAACCCCCCTTTTGCTCCAGGACTTGGGGAGTGCACGTTCAGACAACTCAGTAAGTCAGCCCATGATTTGATTCCTGGCACCACCTTATTGCAGCAGTCAAATTGAGTAAAACCTGAAAAAAATAATCTGCAAAAAAAAGAAGTCAAAAATATACTGACTTTTGCGATCTAGTGTTCTGTGTGACATAGAATGTCATTAATTCATTTTATTAGAATCCCGGGCCTCTAGGTTTTGAAGTAGGTCTTTGATAAGGGTGTTTTTTTGTGCACAGAGAAAACCATACAGAAACTGATTGTTTCCATAAGCAGATATTTTGGATTATACCCATTTATTTGGTTGCTGGGTGATATACTTTAACTGTTATAGCAACCAATCAATGTGTATGGTTATTTAGGAAACATTAATTAGGAAGTTGGAAACTTGATTTAAATTCCTTCCATATATATAACCAGATTTAAAATCTCCTTGATTTAGAATGAATCAACGTGGGTGATGACCAGAAGTACCTTTTAGTAATCTTATCCATTACCTAGACCAGTGTTTCCCAACCTTTTTGGGGCAAAGGCACAGTTGTTTGATGAAAAAAATCTCGAGGCACACCACCATTACAGCCCCGTGACGTCAGCGCGCAGCGTCACGCCGGGAGGGACGCACGAAAGTGTAAGTTTCAATTTTTTTCCCTCCCCCTTGCCGGGGAACCTCCAAGCTTTAGGGGTGGGGGAGGAGGCAGCAAAGCGAGGCAGGAAGGAGAGCGCGGCTTGGCTGGGTGAGCTTTGGCAGGGGCAGGGAATGAGAGCCGCGAGGCGGGCGCTGCGGACGGAGGCGCTGCCCGCCGAGCTCGCAGGCAGCCAGGCAGGCAGACGGCGAGAGCCCCGCGCTGGGCGGCCTCTCCTCGCCGCCGCCGCCCCGCCTCTCGCTGCCCGACTCGCCCGCCTCCCTCCAGGCAACATCTCGCGGCACACCAGGCAACATCTCGCGGCACACTAGTGTGCCGCGGAACAGTGGTTGGGAAACACTGACCTAGACTATGCTCCTTTTCAGCAAAAAGGGAACATTTGCACACTTGTCCATGTTTTTGTAACATCTAGGATTGTCTACTGAAATGTGCTCTGTGTAGGGCTAGCCTTGAAGATGGCACAGAAACTTCTAGCTAGTTCAGAATTTTGCAGCCTGCCTCCTGGTAGCTCACTGGAAGTGGGAACACAGTTAATCAATTCTGTAGCAAATGCATGGGTCAGCAATTAGGTTTTCTAAAAAGATATTATTCATAAAAGTCTTCACATGAACCACAGAGGTGTCTTCTCCTCATGCAAACCCAGCTGCCATGTGTGTTCTGCATCTGCGAAAGGCACAGTCCCTTTCCTGAAATTGATTAAAAGAGGTGGAATGACGTCCCCAATGCATTCCATGGCTGTCATGTTCTTACAGCTTTTTTGGAGAGGATACAAAAAAGGCTTAGGGTTGCTGAGTGGCCGCTGCAACTTTGTGTTGCTGCTGCTACCACTAGTGCTGCATTTTATTGACAGTCCCCCCCCCATTTCTTTTCATTGTCGTTTAATGTTTTAATGTTTATTTTCTGTTTTCATGGAGAGGCAATGTGCACATGTTTAAAGTAATATATATATATAATCACAGAAATATTGATTATTTCACTGTCATCCATAATACGTTACCATCAGAATTAGCAGCAACGCAGCTCCCAAACCATCAATGTGTCCAAATCAGAATAAATTGTTTCATTAGGCTAGTTTGCTCTCCCAGCTTTTAGTACACAGAACAGCTTATTCTAGGCTGCAGTGTCATAAATAAAAGAAAAGGGCTTAGGCACCAGGTAGCAGGTGTGCCTTTCTTGTCCATATAAACAAGGCCAAATGGCAGGCAGGAAAGCAACACAGGAGAGGTTTAATTAACAAACTGCTGAGATCTTGTATTCAATGATTCACAACTGCAAAATTAAAAAAAGGTTTTTCCTTTCCCATGAATATTTGAAGGGAGACATGATCAAAGCCCTTTCCGTTTTACAGGTATCTCAAAAACTTCCTTCCAATTAAACGCAGAAATAAGCACAGACTCAAAATGTCACGCTGCACAGCTCTTGTCTAGCAACTATGCGAGGGAGACTCCTTTGAGCATCTTGTTGATGAAACTGTACTTGAATCCTGGATCAACAAAGAGCCCAGGCTTCAACCCAGAGAGGAATAGAAGGGGGTGAGCTTTCCTGCCCCCCAGGCCTTGGCAAGGAAAAGCCAAAAAGAACTTGGGTAATTTCCCAAGCCAACCCAAGGCTCTGAAAAACGACCCTCTCCTGGTCAGGGAAATCCAAGGCACTGCAATTTTGCCCCACCCCTAAGCTAGGATATCTTTCCCAGGGTGGGACATGTTTTCAAAGCAAATAATAATAATAATAATAATAATAATAATAATAATAATAATAATAATAATTTATTTGTACCCCGCCCCTCTGGCTGGGTTTCCCCAGCCACTCTGGGTGGCTTCCAACAAAGATTAAAAATACATTAAAATGTCACACATTAAAAACTTCCCCGAACAGGGCTACCTTCAGATGTCTTCTAAATGTCAGGTAGTTGTTTATCTCTTTGACATCTGATGGGAGGGCATTCCACAGAGAAGGCCCTCTGCCTGGTTCCCTGTAGCTTTGCTTCTCGCAATGAGGGAACCACCAGAAGGCCCTCGGCGCTGGACCTCAGCGTCCAGGCAGAACAATGAGGGTGGAGATGCTCCTTCAGGTATACTGGGCCAAGGCTGTTTAGGACTTTAAAGTAGCTACCTTGGCAAAGCAGCAAAGAAAGATCTCCTGGAAAGTGAGGAGGAGGGAGCTAACACTGCACAAGTTTACAAAACTTGAAAAAAGATCATCTCCCAAAGTTCTAATTCTTCCCCTTAAGACACAATGGAGAAATCTAAAATGTATCCACCTGTTTAGATGTTCCTTAGGAAAACTGTTGCTACAGAGTTTTGATACAAAATGGCCTGCTTAACCCACTTAAAAATAAAAATAAATTGACACATGAGCAAAGCAGCTCCAGAGGCCTTTCAGGGCTTAAATAGCAACATAATAAACAGTGCTTTTCCAACTGTGTTCCTAGGATATCTTACGAGTTCCTTAGAATAGTAACAATAGTTATTCAATAACGGTAAGGAGCTTTCCTAAAGACAGCTTGTATACATTGCTACAAATTTTCAGAAGCAACAATGAAGCCCAAGCAGTCTGGCCGGCACCATTTGGTAACTGAGACTGCATCCTGCGATGCTACCCATCATCCTCTGCTATGCATGTGGGTTTTGCAGTGAACAGTCAGGGTTTCAAGCAAACATGCTTGAATTCATGTACAGTGAATGAAGCTTCCACCTATTGCAGTGTTGAAAGTCAATGCATTTGATAACCAACAGCTAATCCATTTTGTTGTTGTTTATTGAACTGTATTAATTGTTTTGATTAATTTGTTGTTCTTGCTTGCTTTATATGCTACTGTGTTTGATATTATAGAGAATGAAATGTTTGTTGTTCTTACTGCTGTTGTGATTATTGCGAGCCGCTTTGAGCTCAACATTTGGAAAAGTGGAATACAAATATTACAAAATTCTTCCCATCTGAATTTCTACCTGCCCTTTAAGGTTCTGAATGATCTATTTGGTTTTAGAGCAGCAGCACTGTGTTAGTGATATACAATTTGTTCACACTTGCCAATTTCCATACTTGATTCAGACTGCTCAGTTTGCTACAAAAATCCCTCTCCCCGCTTACAGATTACTAATGTGTGCTGATTAAAAACTCTGCACAAAAGCAGAATTTTGACATGACAAATGATAGCCAACATTCCCCTTTGGGCAGCGTTTTGTTCAATGCACATCTGCACTCACGTGCATTGGTGGCCGTAAGTAAAACACAGACATGAAGTGAAAATTGCTGCTAAAGAGCACAGGAGCCAATTCTGAAATTAATTTTCGCAATTAAACTGAAAGGTAGGCAGAGCAGAACACGAAGCAGAGCCAACCTACAGAACAGAGATAAAGTGGAACTGGGGACATCCACTCATCCCCAGTGAACAGACACATGAATCAAGTCTATTAGATAGGCCCCTAGGAAGCCTTTCCACGTACTGGTTATTTTTAACAGCGGCTGAAAAGCTCTGAATAAGCATTCCTCTTGGCAGTTTCCCCAGCTACTGACAATACCCATCATTGCTACCTGAACTGGCCCCACCTACGATTCCATGCCAAAGCAACACTGGTTGCTGCTGCTGCTGCTGCTGCTACTTTTCTGGAAAGATATGCTGGACTTGCAATGCAATGGTTTGCAAGAAAAGGGGCTTTATGAAATGGTTGACCTTTTGCTTTGATCTCAGCAGCTGATTCCACATGGATGAAAGCAGACTGACACAACTGTGTGAAGTAACTACCGTGTACATTAGGCTGCAGAGATGTGTCTCTGTAAGATTTATAGTGTAATCCATAGGTTTTGCTTACGTAACACAGGAGGCCAATGTGTAGTTGTTACTCAGTCGCTGCAAAGCAGCAGCATCCACAGGAGTGTAATGAGACCAAGGGCCCTCCTAGGCCAACATCCTGTTTGAGGCCTGATTTCTTTAGGCCTGCAAGCAAGACATGAAGGCAAGAGCCCTACCCTGCTGTTTGACCTCCAGCAACATCTGGAGATGCATTATTGTCTCCGAATCAGGAGGTTCTATTTAGTCATGGACTAAAGATGTCAGAGAGAAAGCAGCTCAATAAGCACCTGCTAAACCAAAACTGGTTTGTAATATCCATTCCCTCTCCAAAGGGAACTGGATTTCAGAGACAGAGTAGTAGGGAGAAGGAGTGGCCTAGGGGTCTCTAATACCAGATACCAACTTATCAGGAGGTCTGTTCTGTACCATGTTGGAAATTAGCCTTCAGCTTGGCAGCAGCCACCCTTTGCAACACCCTCCGATTGCAATCAGGCAGGTGCTGTCTCCACTGCCTTGGGAACATCTTTTGAAGACCTTCCTTTTGCAACAGTGGATTTTTTTTTCTCCCAGTATATCTGCATGGGATTTGAAATTGTTTTTCATATATTAAATCCTTTTAATTATCCCTATAACATGAAGTGGCTCTGTTTTATTTGTTTATGACAGTTCCATCCCACCTGTCCTTCAAGGAGCTCAAGGGGGCACATGTCAGTCTTCCTTGCCCCATTTTATCCTCACCACCACCCTTTGAATAACAGGTTAGGCTATGAGATGGTGACCCACGGTCACCCAACGCGTTTCATGGCTGAAGTGGGGATTAGAACTCTAATCTCCCAGGTCCTAGCCCAATATTCATTCTAACCACATTGTTTGTATTGCATTTATATATGGGTTCCCCCCCACCCCACTCCTTGCTGAAGCTTTTATTGTTAAATTGGTTTGTGATGTTTGGTAGGAAGTGGTATGGAAATAAATGAATAAACCACAGAATTCTTACCATACTACACTTCCCAGGATCCTTTGGGGGGAAGCACATGACTGTTAAAACATAGCATAGACCTTGTAGCATAGACCTTTCTTTACAAAAATGCATGCTGAAAGCTCCTTGGCTGTATTGAATCATGCCTATATACCTTTTTTTCAGTAAACTCATTGGAATGATAGCCTGACACAGCACGACACCCTGTCCAGTATCTTGCTTCTGTCAAAAATGTGACTTTTAGAAGCTTCTCTGTCTTTGAAGCTCCATCCAATGCATTTCACAATGACTCTTGTGCACCCAAATTCACATTCACAGGGTGAGTAAATTAGCCCAATCAATATATTTCTCACAGTGCATCACTAACAAATTAATTATAAAACCCCTTTCAAGCATTATCTCCACTTATTGAGCAAATTCAGCAAAACATGGCATTCCTTGTTACTATCTGGTTTCTGACAGTCCTAACAATCACACTGATTGAACCTTCAGTACAAAGTTTATCTTCCCATCAATCTTATCTTTAATAGCCTGTCAGGTAAAAGAGATAGGGGGACGGGGGAGGGGGGAGTACAGATCCACTTGCTAGGAATCCAGATAATTCTTTTTAAGTTGTGCAAGCGAATGAGGAAAATCCCTATCAGAACATCTGTCAAAAATTAACACCTTAATACAGATTTTCATGTGGAAAAATTGCATTTAGATGAAAAATCTGATGTGAGAACTCAGTGTGGAATCTTTGATCTTTCACTCTGGATGGCATGCATATTAAAATGATCCAAATACCAGATCTTGCCAGGTACTAGCAACTTGGGAAGAACCCATGGAGCTGGACTGTTTCCGCAATTTTTCACTGCACATTACTGCTTCTAAGAGTCAAATTGGCCACTTTTTAATAAATAAAAAAAGCACTTTCAACATGAATCACCTTTCAGCATAATGGTACCAGTAACTGCCCCAGTAATACTGTCCCTATGGAGCAATCATACAGGCCTCTACACTTTTGATATTCCATCACTTACTGAAAATGTTTTTGTTTCACCAAGCATTTTTAGATAATTTATTTGATTCATTGCTTGTCATTTGATCTGTATGTAATGTTTTTAAGGTGTTTTGATTATTCTACTGTACACCACCATGATTTTTCTGATGAGTTGGTGGCTTATTTAAATAATAATAATCTTACGGGGAGGAGATCCAAAAAGTCCACAGGAGAAAAGCAACCAGGCGGAGGATTGACTAGTGGAGATAAGATTAAAAACCACCAAAAGAACATTATACTCCTTAGATTGGCCCTAAGTCACCTTACAATGTCATGCCTGATTCTTTTTCTGATACATTTCCAGGCTTAAAAATAAATAAATCAAAAATCAAATGCAAATACTCACATGTGCAACAAAATGCCTATTTGATGACCATTATTAATGCAACTAAACTAAAAACCCTTTTGGAAGTATATCATTAATGAACATATCTGAAAGCAGTTCTTCCACTCAACTATGAACAACCCTTTAAGGAATGAACCCAGCGCATACATCTCCGCTTTCAGAAAAAGCTTGTTTAGTGGTCAAATTCCAGTACAGATAATAGCCAAATGAGAAAACATTGCTACAGGCAGGCAATTATATCAACAGCTCCAGGGCTAGATTAAAGCAGCCTTATTCTGAGCCATCTTGGGACACCTATCCAGGAAATGTGCAAGCTTGGACTGTCCTGAAAACCACAAATATTTCTCTTATTCATGGGGAATGAGTAACAGGGACAATGTATTCCTCCTCAACCGTTCCCACATTTCATTTAACAAGCTGCACTCTGAAATGGCTACGGCATTTCAACTAACTAGAAAACAGTTGCATATTAAATTGTTTCAACATATGAAGTCACTGGGAGAGATCATCAGGTGATTTGGGCTGGGTGTTCATCAGTATGCGGATGATACCCAGTTCTACCTCTCTTTTAAATCGGAACCAGTAAAGGCAGTGAATTTCCTGTGTGAGTGTCTGGAGGCGGTTGGAGGATGGATAGCGGCTAACAGATTGAGGCTGAATCCTGACAAGACAGAAGTAGTGTGGGGGACTCCCTGGTCTTGAATGGGGTAACTGTGTCCCTGAAGGACCAGGTGCACAGCCTGTGAGTCATTTTGGACTCACAGCTGTCCATGGAGACGTAGGTCATTTCAGTGTCCCGGGCAGCTGTCTACCAGCTCCATCTGGTAGACTGGCTTGCCTGCCTGCAGACTGTCTCACCCGAGAGGTGCATGCTCTGGTTATCTCCTGTCTGGACTACTGCAATGCGCTCTACATGGGGTTACCTTTGAATGTGACTCAGAAACTACAACTAATACAGAATGTAGCAGCTAAACTGGTGACTGGGAGCAGCCTTCGGGACCATTTAACACTGGTCCTAAAGGATCTTCACTCGCTCCCAGTATGTTTTCAAGCACAATTCAAAGTGTTAGTGCTGACCTTTAAAACCCTAACGGCCTCGGCCCAGTATACCTGAAGGAGCATCTCCACCCTCATCACTCAGCCTGGACACTGAGGTCTTCCTCCAACTCTTATGGCAGTTCCCTCACTGTGAGAAGTGAAGTTACAGGGAACCAGGCAGAGGGGCCTTCTTGGCAGTGGCACCCTCCCTGTGCAACACCCTCCCATCAGATGTCAATATAATAATAATGAAAATGAGATAAAGAATTATACGGCTTTTAGAAGACATCTGAAGGCAAGCCTAAATCGGGAAGTTTCTAATGTTTGATGTTTTTATATGTCCTGTAAGCCGCCCAGAGTGGCTGGGAAAACCCAGCCAGATGGGTGGGGTATAAATATATTATTATTATTATTATTATTATTATTATTATTATTATTATTATTGTGTATCAGGAGTCCTGAATACTTGAAAAGTCTGAAAAGAGGACAGTTGTATCTATTTAGATCCCTTTCTGTGCATTCCTTATTATTTGTGCTTATGATGGTATCAGGGTGTCCAGATGTGACCCCATTTTCAATATGATTTGTGGCTGCAAATGTTTTTGGATGGGCTTTTTTGGGGGGGGGGGGTGTCACAGTGCTTCATTTCCAGCCAGGGCATATAGTGAAACTTGCTGTTGAAATGCTGTCACATTTTATGCCACAAATGGGCCCATCAAAGAGCAATTAAAGTGGAAGCATCACAGAGCAAACCAGAAGCAGAAGAAACACTATTATTGTGTCAAGAGCAGGTTGCAGAATACCCACAATAAAACAGCAGCCTGGAGGGGCCCAAACAACCCAGATATGTGCATTTTCTCTCCATTCCTCTGTCCCCCCCCCCTCCCCAAATACAGGATAACTAGCATCTACTCAATAAATCAGGATGTGGCGTTGGACTTTACTTGTTCCATTGCCTCTGCGTACACTTGAACCTAATTCCCTTTCCCCCCTAGCAAAAGCTAACAATCTTGCACTGCAAAAGGAAGGAAAAGAGCAGGGCTTGAGTGAGGGAGTGGGAAGAACAAGGGAATATGTGGATTGTTTGGGAGGGATAGACAAAGGGAGAGGTCATCTTTTGTCTTGTGACTCTTACTCATGTGATGCCCACATCTACAGTACACCATACAGTACATGCAAAGCAGTCTTTATACAACCTTGACAGTCATAGCTTCCCCCACCAAAGTATCCTGGAATACTGTTAGTTTGTTAAGGTTGCGGGGAACTGTAGCTCTGTCGGGGGGGGGGGGGTTGTCTCCTATTAAAGCTCAGTACCATCAACGAACTACAGTTCCCAGTACTGGGGGGGGGGGGAGAAGCCATGACTGTTAAGGTGGTATAAGAATGTTTACATGTTTGGTGTAGATTGACGTGCAAGTCTTAAACTGGGGAATTTCAGCCACCCTGAACCTTCTGGGTTTTTTTCAAAAGCCCTCAAGGAAGGCAGGATGAGGCTCCCTCTACTTGCCCTCTTCACCTTCTGTCAAAGCCATTTAGCTACTTTCAAATTCTCTTTGTGAAAGAACTAGGCCATTCTGGCATCTATCTCCTCATAAGGCAGAATTTCCTCCCTTTAAAACACATTTAGATAGGTCAGACCTGGAACGTAAAAATGTAAATTAAAAAAAATTAGCTGTGTATATTCCACATGGAATGCTGCTAGAAATAATTAAAGAATGCATAATTTCAGTTCGAGAGGATGCTGTTTTAAATACAGATTTCTCCACAATTATTGTTATTAGATCAAACTGCTGCCATTCCTCAAAATGGCACAGAGCAAAAATGTCAACAAATAAATAAGCAGAATCAAAACGACCTTCCCACAACCAGGATCTGTTATCCTAGATGCAAATTAATGGCATTACTCATGAATTCCTAACACAAAGCAGGTTATTGAATGAGTGTGTCATAGAGGAAATAATGCATTTTTTGTGTGTACCTGTAAAATCTCTAATTTTACATCTGTAAAATTACAGATTCACCCTAGTTCAACAGTCATTCCATCTCCCATGGGAACTGTGGTTATATAAGGAAGAGAATGGGACCAGGGTTTCTTAAGACAGAATTATCAGCACCCACAACAAACTGCAGTTCCCAGAACCTTTTATGAGAAACATGTTTAATTAATAATAAATAAATATCCCATGTCCTTGCAGCTGCGTTCTCAAAATACCAATTCTTACTGGTATTTTACTTGATTTGTTTTATTTATTAATAAAAGCATTTATGTACCACCCTCTCATAAATTGTCAGAGTGACGTTCAGCAATATAAAAACAGTTAGAAACCATTAAAATGACAGGCTACTCAATAAAGCGTTAAGCAACTGCACAGGCCTGTCAGCATTAAAAAAAAAAACACGGGTTCAAGAGACACCTGGAAGTTAAAAGTCAGGATGCCTGCCGAATCTCTGCTGGACGGACAATCCACAGCATGAGACAGGAGACACTAAATGCCCAACTCCCCAGGGATTTTGACATTTCCCCCAACACACAAACACCCCCTGCACACATACAATGTCAATGTATTTAAATGTATGAAGCTGCCTTAAAATGAGTCAGGCCACAGATTCACCTACCACAATATATTTTAATTGGTTGTGGCTCTCTCATGGAGCAAAAGCATCTCTCAGTCAAAAGCACACACAAAAAAGGCAGAATGGGATGCAGCTGTGATAAGTCAGCAGCCTCAAGCAATTGAGCCTCATGTCCCAGGTTGCCTCTGCTTGCAATCTGGGGAGAGGCTTACTCATGCCAGGGTTTTTCTTGGGCAGGGGAAAAATGGGGATTGCTTAGGTTCCTGCATGCTATAGAAAAATTGGAACAGCATGTCAGAAAGCCCTGCTTTCTAGCTGGTTCGGGCTTCAGGGAGAGGGGCTGAAACTGAACCAAAGTGAGCTCTGTTAGCCACGAGCAATTAATAAAGCTAGAGACTACAATTATCCTCAAAGCTATTCCCTCATTAGAATAATTATGTTAACTGGTCACTGAGTAGGCAGAGTGATTTATAGAAATCGTGACAGCTTATTAAACATCCAATAGATATCAGGATACCAGCTAGAAAAAAACCTTTTGCTATAAAAATTATCCCACACGGAAGCGACTACCTAGCTAGCATGCTTTGCATTGTAGTAAAGGCAAGGCATCTTCCATTGGCTTGACATTCACTTTTCTATGTGGCAAAGATGGAAAGCCAGAGCTGCACATTCCACAACAAACCTGGGATGCCCCAAAGCATTTTTGGTTGGAAATTACCAATCAAGACTCTAGGTCCTGGTATTGGTACCCAAAGGTCTATACAGCTTGGGACCAGGATATGTAAGAAATTGCTTCATCCCCTACTACTGTTCACTGCTTTCTGCAGGAGAGGGCAACCTACAGACACCATTCTATTGGAAGGTCCATTCCACATGATGTATGGGCAATGCTTTTAACTGTGTGTGTGTGCCTGTGTGTGTGTATAACGGTATTATTGCAAATCGTTTCAGGGTGTCTTATGGGAGGCAATTCCTAAATAAATACCGGTATATGAAATAAAGTGAATGCAGGAGCTGGAAGCAATTGAAGAAGAGAATCAGCAAGAAGAAGGTGCTTAACCCTTGTCCTGCTTTTCTCTTGTCACTCCTCCTGCGACCCAGCAACATTTTATTTTATCTGTATGTAGTTTTTCTGGGGGGAAAAGCCTGAGGAAATGCAATTCACGCACACATACAGTCTTGCAGCCAATAGTCACAAATGAGGCTCCATGCCTGACAATAAGCCTGGCTGGGTGGGATTGCAAGGGCAAACCAGTGAAGCAGGGGAAGGGGTCAAGTGCATTTAAAATGTGTTTGGCGGGTTACTTAAATAAGCTCCACTATAAAGCTCTGCTGATCTATATCTTCCAGTCTGGCTAATCTGTTCTGAAAATTGTTCCCATAGTGATACAACACGTTGAAGGATTCCCATCCTCAATCAACTGAGTTGAGGGGGACAAGCCAGCAAAAGTTAATTGCGGCATTTGAAAGCAGTGGAATAAGACTTTCTGTGCAGCTCTGCTCAGGTGTAAGCCTTACTTAGGTCAACGAGACCTACTTCCAGCTAGGGAAGGGGGGCAAATTCAATTCAGTTCATATTTAAAGACAAATTTGCAATTTGAATTAAATGAGAAACTGACAGAACTGAAGTTGACATGTCCTTCCAACTACCATAGAAGTATGTATAGGACTGTAGCCTTAGTTGGAACTAAAGTTTCTCTAATTTCAACGGTCTTGTGGGCATTATATCTACATTTTTTAAAGGCTCTGTTATCTAAAATCTAAATTTTTCTTCTTCTTTTTACAAACTATTAATATTCACAGTATGGCGTCTTAGAGTTTTGAGATAGCCTTACAGGAAGCATATCTAGCCAATTGCTAGAAAATCATATTCAGCAGCATGAATATAGGCTTGCAAATAGTCAGTTGCCTGTTGGCTTACTATGAGTGAGTACATCCTCGGGGCAATCAGGCAGGAAGCCTTCTTGTAACTTGGAATAGGAGCAGTATGTTTTGTTCTTCTTCTTGAGGCACATCAGTAGCTAGAAAATGGTTACAATATGCATAGGCAGGCAGCGCAGTGAAAAACAAACATTGTGCGTTAGTAGCTTTGCATTCTTGTTTGCAAGGCTGCGTGAAGAGGCCCTGTGCTAAGTGTACACCACTTTCTGAGAAATGCCCAGAGAAAACAATTCTGAGAGCAAAGTTCACATATTCAAAAGCAAAACTGCTTCCAATATATTTTAAAATTCAGCTGTTGTTGTGAATGCATCTCTGCCCATGTATTTTTTTCTCATTAGACCTTGCCTTTCTGCCCCATAATCCTCTCTGGCCTTGTGCCTTGGGAATGCTCCAGACTGTCCGATTTATCTCTATAATCTCATGTCACTTCCCAGACATCACCAGCACCCTGCATGAGGGCTTTTTTTCCTTTAAGCCTTGCAGTGGCTATACTGAATCCCCTTCCCACCCCCTTCCATTTCTTCTTGGCTAGCTAAGGCGATTCATTGATGAACTGCACCTCCGTCCACAAAGCATAATAATGTATTAATTAGTTGAGAATTCAGAATGTCCTCTGAAATGATCTGGGTTATTTATTTGTCAATCTGCCACTTGAGATAGGATAAAGCTCACATTTGGTCCAATTGATCACTGAAATGCAGGCCCCAGCTGAAGTTTAGCTTTTATATTATAGTCTACATTCAAAGATAATGATGAAACATCCATTCCACGGGCAAGAGATTGGGATACAGCCCGGGGGGAGGGGCAGTTATTCAGATGCTCACCATTCTCTCAAAAAAAAAACTATGAAAATACACATAAAATAATGGGTTCGTGAAACGATGCGAGTATTTTCATACTTGCCAGTAGACTTGCTAGTGTTGTGTGCCCACAAAAGTGATGCAATTCTACAGAAATCCAACTGAGGCCAGACATGTCTCCTCCCTGTTGAACTTCAGGTGTTTGACTATCCCAGCAAGCATTTTAAGTAAGTTGCGTTAGGCCTATTTCACATTTCTACCTTTGGTTTTTATCATTTTAAATACCACATCATTTGACTGTTGCACTGTTTCACTGATTGTTTTGTAAACTGCTTTGAGTACATTTATAGTAAGAAGTGGCCTATAAATGCCGGAAAGAAAGAAATGAATGAATGAACTTTGTGTTGTTTCACACGAAGACACACTGTCCCACCGCCAGTTCTCTACTTCCATTATACCCAAGCTAAAGCGTATCAGAAGTGCAATGCCAATAAAGCACTGGATATATATACGCGCAGAAATAAAGAAAAAGCCCAACATCATTATAGGCATATTTGCCTTTCACCATGACAGTGTTCCCAAGTACTCTTCTGCAGAGCAATGAAAGGGATCTAAATGTAAGAGGAAAAAGATGTCCGCTGGGGACTAAACCTGTTTCCATCCTTGATGTCCTGAGCCACTGAGAACCAAGCCTGTTCCTATTTTCATAACCCCATTTGCACAGGTCCAGTAGTCATGGCCCCACTCAGTGGATGAGACTGGACCCCAAGGAGAGTATGATGCTACACCTGGATGGTAATACTGATCAGTGCAAAGTGGCTGTGCAGATCTGGCACCTGCAGCAAGCCAGGTCAGGCATTGGCCAAGAGTTCCAGGCCTCAGAAGATCCTCTCACTGCCCCAACATTGCACCTGGTCACTTACCACAGGGTCTTGTGTGGAAATGCAAGCATGACGCTTGTGAGCCAAACTCAGCTTCCAACCATGGTGGCCAGTTAGCCACCTGCCTCCACCTGCCTGCCAGAATTGGCCTCCACAGTCACTTATGGACTCACTGTGAAAACCATGTATATGGAAGACAATCTTACTCAGCTATGAGTGATCGCAGAAGAAGAAGAAGAAGAAGAAGAAGAAGAAGAAGAAGAAGAAGAAGAAGACCTCCCCCTGGGCTCTGAGAAAGAGCCATGGGGGTCCTTCGTATGCATGCTTTGCTGAGGTGGCACAGAAAATGCCTGCATCACTTTAAACTTTGATTTTACACACACACACACACACACACACACACACACACACACACACGTACGCACGCACGCACCCCTAAAAAGTCTGTCTAGCTGCTACAGAAAACTGGTGGCGGGACAAGCATTCTGCTGGCCATCTTGCCCAGAATCCCTGACCCAGAAGGTCTCCCCCCCCCCTTTTCACAGAGAAGCCACAGCTCTGTCAGCACTACTGCAGTGGTGAAGAATATTGCAGGGAAAGATAAGAGGGGAAAGTGGGGTGACAGTGGTGCTGACGCTTCCAAGAGGAATGTTGATTCCAGCAGCTGGGATGTTGAGTCCAGCAGCAATAGAAGATCCTTCAGCTGGACCATGCAAAGAGACCCACATAGCCACCCAAAACATCAGCCTAGTTCAGAGAGGAATGTTGTAGGTTAAGGAAGACATATCACCCGTAACAAACCCCAAAGCCAGGAGGAGCCTCTTGAAATGCACACACACACACACACACACACACAGAGAGAGAGAGAGAGAGAGAGAGGGGGGGCACCCAGGCACCCACCCATTGTGAGAGACACCCAAGGACTCACCAAGAGAGCATGAAACATCACATGAGTGCAAGGCATGATGCCTTTAAGAAAACACTATTCCACTCAGGAATGGCCAGGCTGGACTTCAGAACCTGCACCAACACATAAGAGTTAGATTAGGTGCAGGCCATTGCTGGAGCAAGTTGAAGGGCTTGGAACTGTCCAAGGTCCTGCAGCCCAAATCTGACTGATCGTCTAGCCTGCCCTGCTTCCTCCTCCTCCGATGAACTGCTTCTGAATGATGAACTACTCATGGGATGAAATATGACCATTTCAATTTATTGAGGTCTTTGTATCATCTTACAAGCCCCTGGCTATGGCCAGAACAGAACAAAATTCCAAGTTTGACGTCTTGACCAGAGTGTGACATGATGGAACTTTGACAACTAGGTTTATGTACATATCTAAACAAATTAAGTTTCTTAGTTATTTTCTTACCTGCTCTGTTACATATCTACTTATACAAGTCTGATCCAGCAGGAATGCCCTTTATGTTTTCTGTAAATGTCATTTAACAATATTATCATGACACCCAAGAGAGTAACACTGAGGGGAGAAGGGAGAATGGAATAATTGCAAAAAGATTATCTAGTTCAAATCAGCCTTACTTTTCATCTCTCTTTTTTTATGTTGTTGGTCTCAAAATAGATCCATCATTTGACAAGCATGAAGGAGTGACAGAGGTAAGTGGATGTCGTGTTCTCAGATGGGTGAACTTCACTTGGTACTCAGTTCAGCACATATTTAATTAATTTGCTCAAGTACTTGCAGAGGCCCGAGAAGGGAACTTAAAAAAAATCCAGGCAGTCAGCAGAGATTTACATTTTAATTTATTTTTAATTGGATGCACCATTAGTGGTGCATAAAGAATGCTTTTAAAACCATGTTCCCCGCCTTTAGTAGTTGGTGGCATAACTAAGGAAACTACACAGCTTAATTCAATCTTATCCTTCAGACTCAATGCATCATTCAGCTAACAAGGAATTTAAACTATGACTTCGTTCCCCACATAATAAACTTGTGAGTTTATTCCAAAAGCAAACAGGCAGCAAAATGCCATTGGACTGTGGAATAAAATAAAATGCCCACTTAGGACAAGATTCTACCAGTACTCTTCTTTGGCATCTCTGTTTTTGCTCTCTGGTGAAACTACAGGTGAAAGATACTATATATAAAAAGGAGAAATGTTCCTATTTTGCTTGATTTAAAGTGCTATTTATTTCCCTCTACAAAATTACTGATGCTCCATTTGGGGACACACACACACACACACACACACAGAGAGAGAGAGAGAGAGAGAGAGAGAGAGAGAGAGACCTAAATGCATTTTAAAAGTCAGGTTCACACATCACAGTAAGCCAAGAAATGGCTTATGGGGACAATTCAAACTTGTGGGTGTCCAGCACTCAGGTACTTTGCTACTTCCTCATGCTTTTTACTCTCTTGCTGCACTGAGCTAAGCTAAGGTTAGCTCATCTGAACCCAAGCTTATGACTGAGCTCTCACATAGCTAACCAGGATCTGTAGCTGAGTACAAACCACAGCTACAGTTTGTGGTTAGTGTGGAGAGGGCTTAACCACAAGACCAAGATCAGATAACACGTTAAGACAAACCTTAATTTAGCTCATCACAGGAGAAGAAAAGGTTGAAGAGGAACAAAGCCACTGTGAGCTCCTCTTTGGAGTTCATCCATGCGATTTCAGTAAGCCATAATTTGGCATAGTTGATATGCAAACCAGGCCAATCAGCCTATTGCAAATGTTGGTGTTATACAAATACTCTTTGAAGTATCGGCATCGCTATTCAGAAGGCACAACTATTGGAATTATGTTCAAGCTATCCAATAAGGTCCCATGTGACAGCAAAAAGAACCCCTGTGCACACATAATCAATCTCTTTATTAATTTTGTGCACCCACACATTTGTGCTTAAAATGTAAAAAGTGCTAGTACTTGTGTGTAGCAATTAAAAACTTCACGCTACCTACACATAGATTTGAATGTGTGCCTACAAAATCTTCATATTCCCACTGAGTTGCATAATGCTAGCAACTGCATATATAACATCCGGTGCATATATTCTAATTTGCCAAATGCGAGCACCAATATGCAGAAAAGGACATGTCCAGACATGAGTTTTTGGGTGGTCAGAGAGCAATGCTCAGTAGGAGAGTCCGATGGCATAGGAAATAAGAAAGTTGACATGGGTCTCAGTAGGCATTTTATAAATGATTCCTTCATCCTTTATTATGTCATGCTGTGGCTCAGATTGGCTGTCCCTCAGAGCTTCACCCTTTCCTAGGCATGCATGAAAATACCTACTATGTCATCTCTGTGCTTCAGGCAGCTGAGATAAAAAGTGATACATTGGTTAGGCTGCAAGAACTACCAATCATGCTCTCTCAGCCTAGCCTTCCTCACAGTCTTGTGAGGATAAAATGGGATAATCTCCCAACTGGGAAGGGGAGGAGGATATGTATTTGAGTAAGAATAATAAGCTAGAGCAGAAAGCATCATGAACTTGAAGTAAAAGAGGGAAGATAGAAGACCGGGTTAAATTATTTCTGAAAAGTGGATAGGGAAAACTCGTTTGGGATCATTAAAGCCATACACACAAATTATATCCATATTTATTCAAGACCTTGTCCCCTGCATTTTTAGCCTACCACAGATTCTCAAAAAGGAACATGAATCTGAGTGGCTAGTTAATTCAATAAGTTGTCCCAATTAACAGGCACATCTAGAAACATCCTGAAAGTGAAAGTATTCAACTAAGTTTGTTGAAACTTATTTGAATACCACCCTAAGGGTCAGATTCAACTAGACAGTTGTACTTGTGGGAGCCAGAAAAACGAGGCTTTCCCTCTGCCCCCTGCACATACAATCAGTTCTGGAGGTAAAGAAAAAACCCAGAACAACATGGGGAGCAGGGGGGAGGGAGATTGTTCTGTGCCCACTGATGGAACAATCACCTTGACATGTAGAATTCCACACTATTTAACAAAAGGAAAAAAAATCACCTTGCCAGCTAATATAAGTTAAAACGCAGTCACATGCAGGTGTGTACACACACTTTAAAAGAACAGCAGCAGGTTCATTTCATAACTATTAGAAACCACCAGACCACTAAGAGCCATTCAAAAGACATTAAGAGCTCTCAATATATATTAAATATCAGGGAAGACAACCATGTCTTGGCCTGATGCTGGAAAACAATCAAATTCATCATTGGGCAATGTCGGAGGGCAGGTCCTTCTATTGTACTGAGGTACCGCAATAAGAAAGGCCACCCACATTATCTCAGAAGGTGGAACCCCCAGAGTCAGGTCTCCAATGCTGACTTAAACCAGAGGCCAGGATCTCACAGAGGTAGATAGTCCTTCCAATACTGTGGTCTTAAGCTTTTTAGGAGTTTAATTAATTTGAACCAGCACTGTGAATGGCACCTTGAAACAAATGGGGAGTAGAGTGAGGGTCTTTAATAACTGGCAAGGCCTAAACATATCTAGAAATCCGAAGCCATATTTGGGTGTTCAGTTCCCCTGTATGAATAGCACTGCGTGAGGGAGAACAGAGATGCATTCGCCAGCCCTCCTCCCTGCCACCCTCCACATGCTTGAGGGTGAACATCTGTAGCAGGGAGCCTGTGGTACTTGTGCACCTCCATGATTTAGAACCACACATTAACAGTGTTCAACTATTATCTCATATTATATGACAGTCATTTAAAGATTAAGAAGAAGAAGAAGTTTGGATTTGATATCCCGCCTTTCACTCCCCTTCAGGAGTCTCAAAGCGGCTAACATTCTCCTTTCCCTTCCTCCCCCACAACAAACACTCTGTGAGGTGAGTGGGGCTGAGAGACTTCAAAGAAGTGTGGCTGGCCCAAGGTCACCCAGCAGCTGCATGTGGAGGAGCGGAGACGCGAACCCGGTTCCCCAGATTACAAGACCTCCACTCTTAACCACTACACCACACTGAAGGTGAGGTGGAGCGTCCTAGATCCCTATAGCAGAAATGCCATAGGGCAGAACAGCTTCTGGAATCAATTGTTTAAATAGGAATGGAGCCATCAGAGTGTGGATCCTCCAATTCTCACCCTTCATACTTGATACCTGCTACATAGAAAATGGCACTGAAAGCCACAGACAGTACTGGAAAAACTAGCATTCTCACTCCTCCTGGCCTTCTCCTCGAGAACCTAGCACAAAGAATTTGGAGTAGGCTTTCTATCTTGGCAACCAAGGCTTCCAAAAGTGGGATGGAAGCCAAATCAAAATGAACCTAAGAATTCAGTTTCATACAAAAACAGCTAGAGTTGGGTGGCAACTGACTGCTCCAGCCCTTTGCTCAAAAGGGGAGCTCCGGCTACTGGTCAGTATTTGCCAAGGTCATCTGAGTCATGACCACCTCCATCAAATGATCCATTATGAGTCTCAAGAAGACGTTAATCATCTTCTATGACCCACATAATTGTCCCTGTGCAGCTGGACACAGTAAAGTGCAATAAGCAAGGGTGAAAGAATAATAGAGGAAATCTACACCCTTGTACATCAATGTAGGTTGTTACCTAAACTTTTATATGACTATATGTATACACTTTTATTGCTTCCTCTCTGGTAAATTTTGTTCAAACAGATCATAATCTTATGAAATTCCTTCCCAACAGAATCATGCTTGGCTCCTTCGATGTTTGCTTTTAAATAAGCCTTGAATATATATTTTTTATGTTTCTTTGGTTAAAAATAAGATTGAGCTAGATCTTTAAACTGGTTCTGCTTTATGTTTTTAAAAATTAAGAAATGTAAGAAATTAAGATTTTATTTTTATCCTGCTGCTTCTGGCTAGTTTTAATTTTACAAACAATCTTTTAAAAATATGCATTAATTGTAAGCCACTTTCATAAGTCCCCTGTTTTGAAAGACAGCATTTAAATCTTTAAGTAATTAACACAAACTGAAATTTTAATGCAAAAATCTGAGGTAATCTCCATTAATGCAAGCATTCAAACATAAAGCAATTATGTTACAGCTTGGGGGGGGGGGTTAAGGAGTCCCTAAACAATACTGGAAACAATAAAGCATTACATTTATTGGACATTTTGATCTACACACTTCAGAGGACACCGTAGTGAATGGTTATGCTACGTTGCATTTTAAAGTGTTATGGTTAATGTGTAGTGCAATCCTGAATGTGTCAACTAAAAATAAGCCACACTGAGTAAAACTGGGCTTTCTCCCTGGGTGTAAAACTGCAGCCACAGAGTACATTTGTGCCTGTATCATCATCTCACTACATCCCTGTGATGTGTCCATACATGAGGCCATGGCAGGCCATCAGTGCTAAATACCACTGAGCAGAATCAATCACCAAAGCTTTTCCAGGACTGTATCTCTTCTGGCTGAAGGTGTGTGTTTAAAAGCACCCCCACAAAATAAAATTCCTTCAGATAGAATAATAGCATGTTGGGAAGAAGGCTATAACCATTCTCACAAGCACAAATATATTCACAGTGGCTGCCTTACAGTGATGAAACTTGCTGTTAACTTGGTGCTAAACTGTAGGGATTTAAAGGCTATCATAAGGACCTTCGCCCACATGAACCTACTCAAGTTTAAATATTAATGGTGAAGGCCCTGCTTCCAGTCCCACCATTGGCTAATAACATTGGACTTTTCAGTGGTGGCCCCACAGTTGTGGAATTCATTTGCAAGGAAATCACCAAGCTCTCTCTCCTCTTACCTTCAGACACACTTGGAAGGCCTCTAAGTTTTGGGAAGCTATTTATAACTGAGATGTTTTTACCAGACTCATTAACATTAACCGTTGTGTTTCTAAATGTTTTAATTGTGCTCAAACTGTTTTAATTGTCTTTATGTAGAGGCGTTTATCTTGAAAAGTGGGGTATGAATGCCTGTCTAAATCCTAATCACCTTATGCCACATAAGAATAATTTGGCTTATTATTTATTTATTTCAAAATATGTACAGTATATACCACTGTATCATAAAGATCTATCACAGCAGTTTACCACAACCTAAAAAAAAATAAAACCAAACAATAAAATCATAAAAAATAAATTAAAAATAAACGCCACTTTACCATTGTGAGGCTTGTACTCCTAACTGCCTGCACAGACCTGGTGGTACAAACAAGTTTTCAACAGGCATTTGAAAGTCGGCACAACTTTTATCAATTTCAACAGAAGCCTCAAATTCAGTAGAAAGTCATTATAAGAACATAAGCTCTCATAAGAACTTCATCATTACAACAAAAACAATGATTTATTTTGCTACTTTCCCAATGTCTTTATTATTGGGCGCTCAAAGTAGATACAGGAAAAGTTCTGCCGAAGTTTCTGGGAATCAATGGATACAAAATGAAATTAATCTAGGAAAGGCCTCTATTTCCACCTGCTGAAAGAGAAAGAAGGGCAATGAATGACCTTTCTATCAACCTTTAATGTAAATTCCAAATGATTCCCCACCTTAAAACCCATGAGAAACTAATTTTAGAAGATAAATTATCCATTCACTGACTGGGAAGATTGGAATCGGGGGAATATGCAGGCGACTGGTTCATTCTAAATATTACGTCAGGGAATGGTTACAAAATAGACTCTGTGTGAGGTGGGGGCATGGTTAGATAATGCTCTTCCCTTCCCATTTTTTTGGCGGGAGGGGGGCAATCCCTTGCTACCACCCACAGCAATTATGTTAAGGGCACATTGAAAGATATGTTTGAAAACAGGTCACTTGTGAGAGGGGATGTCAGATCAAAAATACTGCTCCATTACCAGTTTCAGAGTACAAATAGCAAGGGATTCTAACCTCTTATCTTTAGCATGTCTTATGCATTTTGTATGGGACGCGGGTGGCACTGTGGGTTAAACCACAGAGCCTAGGACTTGCCGATCAGAAGGTCGGCGGTTCAAATCCCCGTGACGGGGTGAGCTCCCATTGCTCAGTCCCAGCTCCTGCCAACCTAGCAGTTTGAAAGCACGTCAAAGTGCAAGTAGATAAATAGGTACCGCTCCGGCGGGAAGGTGAACGGCATTTCCGTGCGCTGCTCTGGTTCGCTAGAAGCGGCTTAGTCATGCTGGCCACATGACCCGGAAGCTGTACGCCAGCTCCCTCGGCCAATAAAGTGAGATGAACGCCGCAAACCCAGAGTCGGTCACGATTGGACCTAATGGTCGGGGGTCCCTTTACCTTTACATGCATTTTGTGGGGTTCAAAACCATGAAACACCATTCTGACACCAGGACCTGGAAAATAACTTGGCTGTGAAGCAAAGAACAGATTGCACTGCCAGAACTATAGGGGATTGCGGGACTATCCTTCTGCACGATGCCACCTTTTTAATATTTCATCATAGATGGTCTGTGGTGGCCTGAATTCTCCAATCTTTCCCCATGCTTCAGTTCTCTATTCGTTTACTGATATACGCAACAGCTTTGTGCTCAGCTTTTGCGATCCACCAGCATGTGTGCAGTCACATCTCTGTTTGTGGCAATGCAATGGATCTTGGTGGGCTAGCAACATCACTGCAGCAGCCCAAGTGGCTCCACTGAGCCAGCATCTCAGTCCTTGCACCTCATTCTGCACAGCCATGTGAGATTCAGTAGTGCACAGGACCTGTTCGTGTGCTCTGCTTGCTGCCAATGTCTGTTTTACTTTACGTTATGGAGGAGTGGGAGAGGACTTCTTTACCCAGCCCCATTTTTGGACATCCTCACTCAGATTGCCTACTTGCATGGTTGAAAGCTCCCCAAATGCATGTATTTATTTATTTATATATTTACAGTGCTGGTTTTTCTAGAAAAAGAGGTGCCAGAACTCACCATGAACTCACCTCCCTTGTTCTCTTAGAATGGCAATGGTGCCCACCTGAGAGATGCCAAGACTGAGTTCCAGCGAGATCCAGCTGAAAAAAAGCCCTGTATACATAACATATACTGTATTTTTTGCTCTATAAGACTCACTTTTTCCCTCCTAAAAAGTAAGGGGAAATGTGTGTGCATCTTATGGAGCGAATGCAGGCTGCACAGCTATCACAGAAGCCAGAACAGCAAGAGGGATCGCTGCGCAGTGAAAGCAGCAATCCCTCTTGCTGTTCTGGCTTCTGAGATTCAGAATATTTTTTTTCTTGTTTTCCTCCTTCAAAAACTAGGTGCGTTTTGTGGTCTGGTGCGTCTTATAGAGCGAAAAATACGATAGTGTGTGTGTGTGTGTGTGTGTGTGTGTAACTGTTCCTCAAAACGAACATTTTCCATGACAAAGCCAGCTGGGCATTTGCTAAGGTAATATTTTGTTGGGGAGGTTTCAAATACTATAGTCCTTCACCCACAGACCGAAGCAAGAGATACATTATATGAAGGCGTTGATCATATCCTTTGTCTTTTAATCCGATTCAAATTGCTTGTGCATTCAACACCTGAGCTTTCTAAGCCTAAGAGCTTGCTTTTGTTAAGCATGAAGTCATGAAAACCATTGCAACGTGGGGTATAAGGTATACAATGATGGCTGGATATCGCAACTTGTGGTGTTGGTGGTGACACGGCAAGCTGACCCAGGATGTTGTTTCACTACAAACTGTTTCCAAGCAGAAAGCAATAGGCCCAGCAGGTGCAACTGGCATTTGATGACATTATAGTGTTTAATTTTCTAGACATAAGTACTACATGAAAGGGTTTGGTAGACAGGCCTGACTTGCCGCTTATCAAGTAATGGATACCATCAATCAATAGCTGCAACATCACTCTCATTAATCAGAGTGGTTCGGTTGTCTGACAGGAAATGCCATAGAAAGAGTTACACAGGGAAGGGATCACATTATCACCTGCGAGTGTTGACAGTGTCGACTTGGAGCCCTCTTTCGGACAAAAGGCTTGGTGTCTGAATCCCTAGCAAATGATAACGAATGGGGAAGGGATCTGTCAGCAGACTTCACAGCACCAACAATAGTATTCTACCGTCTAGACTAGAATTCAAGCTTGATTTCCGACTGCTGACAAGCTCCATTGCCACCCCTCTCTCTCCCCCCCTTTCCCTACACATTTGGTTTTCTATCTCAATATCAAGAAGCGAGGCTTTCCCAGAACACTGTTTCTCAAATGTGTGTCCCCAGTTGTTGTTGGACCACAACTCCCATCATCCTTGACCACTGTTCCTGCTAGCTAGGGATGATGGGAGTTGTAGTCCAGCAATAGCTGGTGACACAAGTTTGAGAAACATCACTTTGATTCTACAATTTGTCCTGGGGAGTGGATTTTTATTATTTTAAAAAATGCCTTGCAAACAACAGGTGATTCTAAAATTGTGCAGCAGATGAAGGCTAAAAAAATGCTCACTGGAAAGTTTTAAATGTACAATATTACATCTTAACTACCCCCATCCTTCCACAATGCCTCTTAACAGGCTTCTAGAAGTCACACCGACAAGGTTACAAGGCCATTTCTATTCTCTGGCAAAAGGCATTTTTCAATAGGTCTCCCTTTCTGTATCGTTAGACCCCAAAAAATTGGTGCACTCAAAATCCATTGCAAGGCTTTCATGTTATTTGAAACACAACCTAAATTCTAGGTGGGAATCAAACTTGTTTTTTTCTGTACATCTCACGGGTATTCAATCATAAAAAGAGTTCCTTACCCTTTTGTCTTTATATGACCTTACAAAAGGTTGGTAAGAAGCAGTTAGAAATGAAAACAAGTAGGGAGAGAGAATTGTGGCTTATAAATTTTGTGTATGATGCATATTCAGGACTGGCTGTACAAATACCAGAACTATACCTCATCTTCCTTTCCCCCAGTCTGCTGGACCCTGTATTATGAGGAACTGCTCAAAACTTGATTCAGCACTTCCCCTATCCTATCTGCTTCCCCTTCTAAGTTGGCACAAATTTCTCCCCCTCCATTCTTTTCCCAGCCATATTACTGTGCTCAGTGAGCCATTTTCTCAGTGCCAAATCCTGGATATAACTAGGGAAGTACAGATGCATACTGAGAAATGTAATCAGTATTATGGAAGTTATTCTTTGTTGCAACGCAGGAACCTGCATCAACATTTTGCTTTAGGGAGAAACCTGGAGGTACCTAAGCACTGGGCAACTTCTTCTAAGAAATTTCGTGACTCGTATCTGAATATGTTGCTTCCTTGATAACTGGATTGCTAAGCTGAAACCTCCACATTCACCTTGTCTTTTCTCGTTCGGTGAAATTCAGTAGCAAACTTTGGAGCAAAAGTGGGGAATCTGTGGCCCTTCAGATGCAATTGACTTTCCTGAGGATTACTCTCATTTAAGAAAAATGCAGTCTTTGCTGAGCTTCATAAATGCAAAATTGTTCACAGGATTCTTGCTCAAATTCTAAAGAAAGATTTTGCCATCTGTTCTTGAGCAAGGCTTCCATATGCTAGGATTCCCCCCCCCCCAGAAGAATCTGAATTTCTACCCAAAATTACCACTTTAATATTAATATAATAGAATAATATGGTCATGGATGCCTGAAATTGTAGTCCAGGAACATGGGGGGGGGGGAGATTCTGCTCGATGCAGAATGGTGTACCCTTCAATGAATCGATTACAGCATTAACAGCAATATTGCTAATTACTCTTTGATGTTGATGTATGCTTGCCTTCTAAAATGTGAAGAGCTTGTCCGGAGCCAAATGCTAAACACCTAGTGGGCTGCATGATTCTGTAATTCTTTGGTTATTCACATGACTGCTGTCAGTGAGGGTGGGTGGTCCAAAAAAGGAGATATAACTGGGAGTTGACATGAGATTTGGCTTTTCATGTAACACACTACTAATGTACTAATGTGTACACACCTCATTTTCATTCTTTAACACAGGTCTTATTCTTTTACACTTTGTTTGTTTGTATCATACCTTCCTCCAAGAAGCTCAGAAAGGCATATATGTGAAATAAGAATCACAGAATCATAGACTCATAGAGCTGGAAGAGTCATCTGGTCCAATGCAGGAATCTCAACAAGAATTCATACATGACAGGTGGCCATCCAACCTCTGCTTTAAAAACTCCAAGCAAGTTTTGTTCTTGACAACTGGGCACTCTTTTAAAGTGATCAAGGCAACATTAATCAGCCCTAACACCCAGATAAACTATATTCAAGTACTGCTAGTGGGTGTAAAATAAAATCTTCATAGCAAAAACACTATGTGAAATGTTTGTATTATCACACTTGGCACACCTTCTCTGTATAAAGTATTAATTCCAAAGGATTACACCAGGCTTGGAAATAGATGTGGGAGATAACGGAACTGTCAATGTGCCATAAATGGCTGTATCTAGCCGGTGGGTAGTAAAAACACAGACATACACACACAAAAGAAAACTTTGGCTAGTAACTTACATGGACTTATTTACAAGGTTGGATTAAAAAAACAAGACCATGGGGCAAGCCTTCAACTAACAATAGGTTTTCCTACTGTGAGGGTGAAAACCTTAGGTACAAGGACTCCCTCTCACTGACTATGCAGTCACCAAAGACTCTGATCTCAGAATCTGCACAGGAACCTAGATGCACTCTCAGCTCTCACAACAAATATGTGCGAACATCTCTTAGCAACAGCTGGTCATAAGCAAGCAAAGAAAGGCAACATTTCCCATTTAAAGCATCCCACTTATGCATTATAAAGTAAAGTGAGAGAAGTCGAGGAAGGGAGAGAGACTTCATCCAAAGCACTTATGTTGCAACGAAATGTTTCTGTGCTTCTAAGAGAAAACGCACCCTTGATTATCCTCAATTGCCTTATCCTTACAAGGAGGTTAAAGTTTGATATAGATATTGCTCTCATGTTGATTTTTCAGGGCCTAAATGAGAAATCTCAAGTTTTGGCGGCATGGACTCCAGCTTAGGCCGCAACCATAACCCCACTTACCCGGGAGCAAGTCTCAGCAAGACTTACTTCTAAGGAAGCATGGTTAGGTTTCTACCCCTAAATGGGAGCTGTCTGTGGACGCAGACCTGAAAGTTTTATTAAAAACATAGACGGAATGGGGGCTTGCAACACCATCCTCTGCAACTGGCAGGAAATGTGAATCTTGTTTATTGGTCATACATGGAATAAATATTGGACTTTCCTGCTTTTTCACTGCAGGCTCCATTTTTCCACCACAGCACAAGCCACTAAACACTGGGGATCCTGAACTTGAATCCAGGTCTAAATGTGGGTCTGGGTCCCATAGTTTCAACTTGGCACTGACTCAAGAAAAAGAGGAGGGAGGGGTGTCAGAGAAATATTATTTGGCCAACCTCTGTTAGTATGAGTGTCTGGAAGCATTTAATTGTGAAGAATTTTGCATCAAGAAGACTGGGTACATTTGCACTCCTTGCACTTGGGGAGCTGAGGTCCTTTGTATTTCTTACTTAAATGCCAATACCTAAAATAACAATAACACTAACGTAAAGTGGTCAAGATTCACATGACCACTTGGGCACGAGAAAGTGTGGATTCCTGGGCAAGACTTAATGGTGTGTCATATGCCCAAATGAACAAAATAAAGCGTTGTATTCAGCTAATACTCAGAACAGACCCATTGGAATTAATGGCCATGACTAATTTAAAAGGTAAAGGTAAAGGGACCCCTGACCATTAGGTCCAGTCGCAGATGACTCTGGGCTTGTGGTGCTCATCTCGCTTTACCGGTTGAGGGAGCCGGTGTACAGCTTCCAGGTCATGTGGCCAGCATGATTAAGCCACTTCTGGCGAACCAGAGCAGCACACGAAACACCGTTTACCTTCCTGCCGGAGTGGTACCTATTTATCTACTTGCACTTTGTGCTTTCGAACTGCTAGGTTGGCAGGAGCAGGGACCGAGCAACAGGAGCTCACCCCGTCGTGGGGATTTGAACCACCGACCTTCTGATCGGCAAGCCCTAGGCTCTGTGGTTTAGACCACAGTGCCACCCGCATCCCTAAATGACTACTTTAGGGTCCATTAAATTCAATGCATTTGCTTCTCTGAGTAAAAGTTAACCGAATAACAACCCAAAATCTATTGCTTCTCTGAAGATTCATTGCTTGCTGCACAGTCTGTAATTGAAAGCTTGTTGTGATGGATGGTGTTAAGCAACTGGGAAGGATGACTAAGGCTCCAGTTCATCCTCAGCCAGGATGCTCACTGCAGAACATCCAGATTCAAACTGCATCTCAGCCCACCTCATAGGGCTGTTGTGAGAATCCTGCACTGGGTAACAAGTGGCCAAGTTGTTCTGCTTCTTCATTCCTTGGAGTTGCAGTAAAGCACTCCCATAGAAGGCACCAAAAATGGCAGGGAAAATGTTTGTTGTAACTTGAAACTTCTCACCTGCTTTGCTTTATGGTTATGCTGTGGACTCATGACAGTCAATCCTTCCTATTGATCTGTGGTCATCACCACAAAATGCAAATCAAACACCGATTTCTCCTTGACAAACCTAACATGCATTTTAAAGAGATAAAAGATGCCTTTGAGTGGTGTCTGAACGCCACATTTCTCCATTCCATTGATAGCAACAGACGCTCTTCTCTTGCGATGGCATTAATCTCCCCCGTGGTATAACACCAAAGTAGGAAATACTTAGCATGGGTATGTATATAGATTAATGTGTGCCGTGTGATGTGTGTTCAGGGACCTGCGTTAGGTTATAAATAAGGATTAGCATAACTTTAGGGAGATTAATGTGTGGCAACTTGGGCCTGTTTCCTTACAGCAGAAAAAGATCCCAGGCAATTCTGACTATACAAGAGGAGGGGTACAAATTGAGGCTTGAGAAATAATGGCCAGTTGAGGGGAGAAATCCCATGGAGTACTGTAAGGTCCTGGGACTACCCTTGAGAACTATTTGGACACCTCAGTTGGTGCAAAACACACCAGCTAGGATTCCTAACTAGGACTAGTCTTGTGGATGATATCCTCACCAGTTGCATAATGGCTCCTAGTCTATTCCAAAACACAATTTGTGGTGCTGTTTCTTACATTCAGAACTCAAGAGCTGGAAGGGCCACATTCTCTCGTAGTAACTTGTCCAAACATTAAAATAGTATTCAGAGACTTTTCTCTAAGCTCCCTCTGAAGAAAGAGGGACAGTGATTAGCAAAACAGCCTTCTCTGTGATGCTGCCAATTAGGGGTATAACCTGGTGTCCATTCTTTATTTATGTTTTTCAACACCAAGGAAAGTGTTGGACAAGGACCAGAGAGATCTGGGTTCAAATCAATACTCTGCTCATTAGGCTGGGCCACTCACTATGTCTCAACCTAACCTACCACACAAGGTTGTTGTAATAATAAAATCATATATAATACTCTGGGCTCCTTGGAGGAGTTGGATATACATTAAATAAACAAACAAACAAATGCTCAGCTGTAATGTAATGTCTCAGCTATACTTTAACTTGGATTTGTTTGGTTTTTTCCATTATGAGATAGTTTTGTATACTGCTACTCTCAGTTCTATTTCTTGTTCTAATCATAGCTGTCAACTTTTCCCTTTTCTTGCGAGGAATCCTATTCAGAATAAGGGAATTTCCCTTTAAAAAAGGGAAACGTTGACAGCTGTGGTTCTAATCTGGGGCAGCCTGTTTTGACTCAGCCCCAATTAAGTTTCACTGCAAGCTCTTCCAGTCTCACATTTCCTTAAAAAGGGCTCTATGAATGGCACTGGCCTCACTGAATACTACAGCCATGAAGCTGGGCGTAACAGAAGTAGCTGTCTGGATTACTATCTAGGTTAAGCAGGCCCTACAGTGCAGCTAACACACTAGCAGCTGCCAGGCGCATGGCTGCTTTTGACGGCGTTCAAAATCACCCAGCTTATCCTTCAGTTTCGTCATCAATGGTGGATCATAATATACTGGATACTATTTAGAGCCCAAACAAGTATTCATGCTGTCACAATGGTATTCTCTGCAGGAGTGGCCAAAGCAGACACAAATATCATTGCACCTCTCCAGCAACACAGGAATCACACACCCTTCCAACATTTCACAGAAGAAAACCAGGATGTCACCCTCCTCTAGTTATTGAACCCCCATTCTCACTACCCCATCATTTCCTATCCCCATTAGGCACTGCCAGCTGTTGGTGCTGAGGAATCGCTCAGTAGGAACAGTGTAAGACTCTTAATCTCAGGGTTGTGGGATTGAGCCCCACACTTGCATTGCAGTGAGCTGGACAAGATGATCCTCATGGTCCCTTCCAACTCTACAATTCTACAATTCTATGTTCTGGGTTCATTTATTTTGCATCAGCCGGTCTTGAACCAACTGAAAAAGAAAGAGGGTGCCTGATCTTCTGAGTAAAGGTATACCAAGCATAATTGCCCTACCATCAACAGTTAAAAATGAATCCCACTTCCCACAGCAGCATATGAAATGTCAAGCCACACCCTGCATGGCATCTTATTTGTTTTATTCTTACATTTGTGTTCTGGCTTTTTTATAGGGGGCAGATGGGGCACATCAACTTGGGAAGGTGGCCAATCTAGGAAAAGGTAGACTGTGATTCTGAACCTCCATTGCCTTGTCAGATATCTTCAGGAGAAGAAAAGACTAAGGAGTAAACCATATGCAAATCTAGAGTGGAGTCCTTAAGACGTTTGGGTGGCACCTTGTACGCCTCCTTCTGACAACTCCTGCAGCCAATCTGGTGCTACACGTATTGCCCTGCTTTCCTTTGGACCCCATCAGTGAGGCCAAGAGGGGGGTCTTATCATCCGAGCAGCCCAGGACCTCAATACAAACTGCCCAAACTTGCATCCCAAGGAGGTCATTTTGGTGCTGCTAACACAGTGGTTTGACTTCACCCTTGGCACAGCTCTCCATTGTCTCTCGAGACAGACAGATGCCAACAACAACCAATAATAAGTTCCAGCTTTTCATCAAAGGAACTTAAGGTGTTCTGCATGGCTCTCCTCCTCCCTGCTTTGTCTTCACAACAACCCTGTAAGGTAGGTTAGGCAGTGAGTTAGTGACTGGCCCAAGATCACCCAACGAGCTTCACAACTGAGTGGTGATTTGAACCTTGGTTTTCCAGGTCCAAGTCTGACGCTACTATACCAGGCTGGCTAATAACACTGTCCTAGCATTCAAGATGCATGGTGCATCTACCATCTACTCCACAACATTTAATTTATTTACACTTAAAGGAAAAAAGCTGGAAGCCCAAGACTGGCAATTCTAGCAAATTGTGCCAACAAAATCCAACAACAATAATAATCTGAAAACCCCCTTGTAAAAAAAATGAGAAAGAAAACAGGTACCAAAAAAAGAGAGTATATGCCATTGAATAAGCCAATAGTTCTATACTATCATAACAGGAACAATAATTAATGGGTTGTAACAGAGATAATGGGCCACTTTATATTTAAAACAACGGTGAGCTTACAGATTGAAATGTATCTTTTTAGCTTCTCTCTCTTTTTTTGTTTAAAGCAAATAAAATCCAGCATTTGAAAACCCAAATAATTTCTCTCTCACACACAAGCTAGGAATGCCCCATTCGGAATATGACAACCCTAGGGGGCAGGACATATGTACCAGCAGGATTAAAACACAGCATTTGACAGCAACTTCAGGCTGCTGAGTGGCCATGTTGTTCCTGCAATCATTGTATGCAAATCGTGACCCAATGGAGCCACCCATCTGAGGTACCATTATCTTCAAAACAGTGCAGATACTACAAGGCACGCTTGTCCTAAATGGTCGAATATGATCCAAGCCAACTGGGGGCTAGGGAAGGGAGCGAAGAAACAGCAGGGATAACAAAAAAAAAAAAAAAACACCTGGCTAGGATTCAGAGGCAAGCTTCTGTTGGCACAGTTCCTGCAATATGCACAGAAATCCTCTAATCTGCTGGACCATCCTTCTGGGATATTACACCGGCACAAACATTTATTACACACATAGACACAAATGAAATAAATCTTAACACAATTTCGTGTGTGTGTGTGCGTGCACACACACAAAGAGTTTTTTGACATTGAAGGCTGGTTACCAGACCCAAGTATCTGCACAGATAAACTGAAGGGAAAATCCTACCTACTATGGTGGAGTGGAATCCCCATTGATACAAATAATACATTTTGAGAATTACTGTACAGGGGTACCTCGGTTTACATATGCTTCAGGTTACAGAAGCTTCAGGTTACAGACTCCGCTAACCCAGAAATAGTACCTCAGGTTAAGAACTTTGCTTCAGAAAGAGAACAGAAATCATGCTCTGGCGGCATGGCAGCAGCAGGAGGACCCATTAGCCAAAGTGGCGCTTCAAATTAAGAACAGTTTCAGGTTAAGAACAGACCTCTGGAACAAATTAAGTACTTAACCCGAGGTACCATTGTAGTTACACAAGTGACAAAATGAATGACATGCATGTCAGCATCTGGAAGTCAGGGCTATCAAGAGCAAAAACAAAGGAAGACAGAAAGGAAAGGCCCAGAAAGAAGGAAACAACGAGTCAGTCAGTCAACATCTGGCAATACAACCATGGCCACCTCTCTTGTAGACCACATCTGGGGCTGTGACCTGATGCAGAAAGGTTTCTACAAGGCTCCCAAGGTTAGGCCAAAGCTCTATTTCATAGAATCATAGAATCATAGAGTTGGAAGAGACCACAAGGGCCATCGAGTCCAACCCCCTGCCAAGCAGGAAACACCATCATTTGAGAGATCCTTTGAGCGAGACAAGAGAGGGTAGTTCAATTGGGCTAGCCATTTATTATATGAAGCTGAAATGACTTAAAAATTATAGCGTTTTCGCCTCTCACATCTCAGCCACTTAATATATACAAAACTGCCACCTTGAGTATACTCCTATGATTACAAGGATGTCTCAACTCCCTCTAAATCACAGGAGATGCTAATGAAGTTCTGTCTATTGCTAACTTTAGATATTCCATATGCAAAGCAATCAGTTAACGCCACAATATCTGCTGCTCCCTAGAGACACCAGCACTTGAATAATTCAGCTCCCTTTTGTTACAGATCACAGGCACATACTTCTTTACACTGCAGAAAATAACTCTTTCTGCTCAACTAAAAATTCCCAGTTTATGCTTGTCTGATGTTGTAATGCTTGTGAACCATTTGCTAAAAAGTAGAGGTGGGTGCATCACCCATGGTTTGCATGAGAAAAATTCTGAGCCATTTCTTCTTTTTTAACAGGGGGGAGGGAATCATTACAAAGCAGTCCAAACTTGGCACCTTAGGTGTTGAGTTAGTCCAAGGGTAGAGGAGGAAACAGCACACAGTGCATCCTACGCTGTTGAAAGGATTTCTCCTAATTCCTGGTAAAAGCTAGCACTGCTTACTCAGAAAGTAATTTAGGAGCTTTTGGATGTTGCTATTTTAATTCTAATTTATGTGAGGTTGGTGGTAGGAGAAAGACTGATAAAGCAGCTTGCATATAAGATGAAAGGTTAAAATACAGAATACAAATGGCAAACAAATTTTTTAAATAAACTTTCAGCATAGAGTGTCTACAAATTGCAGCATTCACTTTAATAATCGGAAGGATGCATAATCCAAGCCCTTAAGTTTACAAAGCTGACATCTGGCCTTGCCTCAAGGACATTTAGTTACTTGAGTGTGGCTGAGATTTGTCACAAAGGTGGCAAACCCACATGAGGTGCAATGTGGTGCTTGCTGCTTGGAGGCAAGAGAAATGTGTGGAGAAAGTAGGCACAGGAAAACACTGAAGCCCAGACCTAAAAGGAATGAGTCATCCTTTGCATCTAGATAAATCTTGATCTTGCAGAATTACTCATGAAGAAAAATCTTCTTTATCCAAGTGCTTCTCAAAGCACAGGATTTCCTGATTGTGACTTATTTATTCCACAAGACATATCTGAGGTCACGGGTTTATGAAAAGCAAAGAGTGAAAATAAAGGAATTAGATATACAGGAGCAAAATATACACAGCTTGATTATCAAACCTCCTGCCAACTGCACCAACATTTTGAATGGGCAACTGGCAGCCTATGTAAGCTAGGCCTGCTAAAACAACAACCAACTCAGTCCTCAGCAGCCTTTTCAATCTGAAATCAAGATACAGCAAAGATGTTTTGCCCAGTTCTTTTAACTGTAAGGAAGCAGACTGGGTCCAGATTTCTGAGAACAGAGTTTCACTTGCAGAATACAGATGTCTGCTCCCCTTTCAACATTGCAGCCCCCTGCGGTCTCCAAAAATCTCTGGATGTTTGGTGGTTCCTCTGGAATAGTGTAAGACAGGACAAGTGTGGGAAACCTTTGGCCTTATAGATGTTACTGAACAAAAACTCCCACAAACCCTGGGCCCTGGCCATGCTTTTTTGGACTGGTGGGAGTTGCAGCTCAGCAGCCCTGGCTGTGACAAAATTCCTCTTGAAGGTAATAAGAATTAGAAATCAACATGCTCTGGATAAAACACAATGACTGCCTAGCAATGTTTCCCCTGTATCTTGCTTTCAAAATTGTTTTAGTGGGTCGTTAGACTATAATAAAGAATGTGTATATGTGCCTGACCACTGGATGTGAGGGGGCTGAGCTGCTCAACCAACACCACATTTAATTCCATTCCTACTCCAGTTAGCCTCAGGAGAACTGTTTTGATAAATAGGCTCAATTCAACACAGAGACAAAGACACACTGTCAGTGTTCAGGTCCTCAAAGAAAGCATGAGGGCATAAAGTGAGATGGGGACATTTATGTTGCCACCACCCACGATGCAGTGTTCAAAATTAGCCAGGCACCAGGCGCATTTTGCACCTGTCTATTGGCCACTTGCGACCAAGTGAAGATGCCTGGGTGCCACAATGGTGCCTTATACCTCCACCATTGGGTTGGCTGGCGCACAGCAGCTCCCACCCCCCCCACCCCCGCTTTGCTATGACATGAGTCAGATTTTAGCTGGAGTTCATAATATACACAATTCATTTTCAGCTTTGTAATCTTTAAGGTGCCCATAACCTAGGTTTAAGTGGTCATATGGTAAATAGCTTTTTGCAAAACTGCCACCATGTCCCCACCCATGCCTCATTCCCAGCTTGCTTCCACTGAGTGGCAAGGTGAAAAGGGGTTTTGTAAGAAAATTTGGCTGAACAAACTTAAAGTCTCCCTATGATTGGGAACCTTGAAAATACAAGGGGAGAATGAATGATTTCCAAAGCTATGTTTCCGCAGCACAAATTCAAAATTGGAATATTATAGTTATTGATAGTGGGGGAGTGAATAGGACCTTAACCTGCCCTATGGAGGACTCTGTAGCAGAGCTGATCTCAGCAGAAAGCAGAACTTGAAGTCAACAGATAGGCATTAATATCCAGCTCCCTGGGATTTGCTGTGTTACTCTGCAGCCAGCTGACCCTTTAAAGGGCTTGCAAACAGCCAAACTGGGCTCACTGCAAACACATTCTGCCTTGTAAAAAGCCCTGCTCAGTGCCTTTAAGAGAGAATAGTCAACTGATGGGCAATGCTTCAAAGCTGAAGGGCTCTTTGCAAGCCCCAAGCCAAGAACACTGTTTGGTGCTTTGAAGTACCAATAGTCAGCTGATTGACAGAACTTCAAAGCACCATGCAAGGCTCTTTGCGAGCTCTGAATGGTGCTTTGAAGATTGTTGTGACTTCAGAGCACCCCATCACCTGACATCATTGTGACATCAGTTGAGTGTTGGGTGGGCAGCTCCACCAACTTGATGAATTGGGCCCACATGGGGTAAGAGAAGTGGCCAGATCCAGTTCCCCACCCAATCTAAATGCTGGCATTGGGGGAGATTCAAAAGCATCAGTTTCAAGTTAATAAATGATAGTTGCTCAACACACCTGAGAGTTCGTGATGTTTACTAACTCTTTCCCCTTTGTGTGATCACCCTCAAGTCTGCATGTGTGCATGGTTTCAAGGAGACAGTAGTGGGTCCAGCTGTGGTCTAATGATTTCAGTGATTAGGGCAGAAATAAGCATTTGGTGTACTTTATATTGTATTTTCCATGAGATCGTGCATACTCGAGGGCAGGAACCTAATATGTGCTAAAGCTAAATAACCAACACTTCTCAGTTAGTAGGAAAATCAGGGCACTGTGCATAAACATCAAGTGAGTCTATTGTATACATATGGCCTAACTACCTATAAATATTGGACTTGCCCAAAATAAAATCATTCATCGCTTACCAGAATATACAAACATGTACAGTATATTCATCCCAAGCTAGAAGTTGTTAAGGGTAACTGCCCTTTCCATTTTTGCAACGTATAATCACTATCCACAAGGGGAGGGGTGGAGGAATGTGGAAAATTACAGGATTAGTCAGAAGGGAGGCAGGACAAGATGGAATCAACTTAACATGAGCAATGCCTCCTGCTTTTGTCAGTGTATGTTTATTACAAGAAGAAAGCAGTTTACAAAATCCTCAGTGCATCTAGAAATTAAATCAAAGTTGCAATACGTTACTGTGAAATCTTTGCTGGCCTAGTACATACCCAATTTGCAACAAGGTTAATGTAATACTTTACTGTTCTAACATAATTGGCAGGATGTCTTACCAGGTACAAGGAATCTTCATGGGAGCCTCAAGCATTTATGTACAGGGAGTAGGGAGTGACTGTAAAAGTATCCCCCTCTTAAAAGTTGTCAGAACGGAAATGAAATGAAACCATGTGGCAAGAGTCGTCCTGAGCTAAAAATGACTGTATTCTGCTGAGCTTTTCAGCAGTGCCCAAAATGCCTTGCTTTTTGTAGTAGTATTTTGACTTTGGGGGCCATTTATTTATTTAAAATGCTCTCTTGGTGATGTCATCATGCAGCTAAGTCTGATTGGCTGCATAGTGTTGTGACATCACCCTGTTTATAGCGTACTCTCCGGTGCCTGTTCTCTCTTCATGCTGCAGCCTCCCTATGTTGCTGCAAAATTCTCAGTCCTCCCCAGGTACCCTCCAGATGTTTGGGAATACAACTCCTATTGGTGCTATACTGACTGGAGCTGATGTGAGCTGTTGCCCAAAATGTCTGGAGGGCATCAAGTTGCGGAAGGTTCCCGTGAGTGGTGAAAATTTGCTATCATGTGCCTGTACCAAGAAGGAAGCAGCAACTAAGGGAAACAAAGGCATCAAAAAAGGTGAACATCTAGACTGTGTATTCATTAGCAGCCCACTGAAGTCTCGAAAGTAAAATAGATAATCTCCTGCACAGCCCCAAATGGCATAGCAGACCTCTCTACTGTGCCTTTGGTGTTTTTCTTTCATGCCTAACCACCACTAAAAAGCTCATTTTGTAGTCCTTTCAAAATTCCCTCCACAAATATATCTCTCATGGTTTTGTCAACCTTTGTTGCTGAAAATGTTGGCACTTTGGACTAAGTGCCTCTGAGCACATGCATTCTTTTCTCTTCTCTCCAGGAAAAAAAATTGTTAATTTGATTTTACTCTCCAATTTTGCCGACAATAAACACACCCAGTGGAATGCACCACATTATACAATGGTACCTCGGGTTAAGAACAATTTGTTCCAGAGGTCCGTTCTTAACCTGAAACTGTTCTTAACCTGAGGTACCACTTTAGCTAATGGGGCCTCCTGCAGCTGCCGCCGCCACCCGATTTCTGTTCTCATCCTGAAGCAAAGTTCTTAACCTGAGGTACTATTTCTGGGTTAGCGGAGTCTGTAACCTGAAGCGTCTGTAACCTGAGGTACCACTGTATGCGCTTGGCATCTCATTTATGGGTGCCATATTGCCACACCAGCACAATGCCCACACCAGTGGGCTATGGAGCCCTGGTATGCCAGCCATGAATGTATAGCCTAATAGGTTTAAGACGCTGCGCATGTGCAATGACACATGGATAGATCCCTCTTCTCCACATGTTTCTGATTAAAACTAGCCTAAGAGGCAACTGTCTATATTACATAGTAGTGAGCATGTGTTCACATTTGACAGTGCCCAGCAGCCACCAACCACATGAGACACATTAGTGAACATGTGCATAGCGTTACAGCTCAGCACCAGCGACAATCACTCAGCTGGAATTTTAATTTGATAAGTGTTTGGCCCCTTCATTTGCCACAACCTGCTAAGAATGGTGAAATTCAGGCTGACCTTTATCGTTCTGGCAGGTTTACAACTAATTGGTAACTTGCTCTGTTTGTGTAGGGAAGAATTTTATTTTATTAAAGACCCAGCGGGTCTAACACAAAATGTTATGGTTATAGAATTAATAGGTTCTTAGAAGAAATTAAAATTAATGTATAAATGACCCTAAGGCTATATCATTTAATAGAGGATAATATCCGTCCTCATTATTTTTTTGTACCACCTGCCAAACTCCAGGATGTAAATACAATTTCATATGACATCTTACAGTTCATAAATCTGTTTTTTAAGAACAAACAAAAACCACCCACTGTATGCCATTTCCAATAAATGTTTTCTAATGCTCCCATTAGTTAGATGAAGCAGTTTGCCTTTCAATCACTTATCTATAGCATAGGGCTCTTACAGCTACTCAGGGAAGTCTAGCCCACCAGTTTGGTTTTGAAGGCAAAACATAAAATAAAACAAGGCACTAAAATGGTGGAAGGGAATTTAAAGTCACTTTGACAGCCAGTATTTATGACTTGTTTGTGTACCAAATGAAATAGATGTATTTTATTTGTTAAGGTGGCTGCTTAAGTCTTGCAGGGGGAGATAAATTCTGTATTATTTATGACCTGCTACTTCAGCTGGACACTATAAATTCAAATCACTAGGACTGCATCTCTTCTATTCCATCCCACAACACATCCACCCATTTTTTTAATCTTCTCCATGTCTCTCAGAAGTTATTTTGAGATAATGTATTATCATTCAGGGATTTCTGAAAGGGGAAGCCAAGTTGGCATGACACAGTTTCCCCTATGCCAGTGCTGCAATTTAACAAAGAGACAAGTTAAGTGATGAAGACAATTTATGCAGCTGGAACGGGATGAGCATTCTGATCCTCTCTGCCCTCCCCTTTTCTGAAATGGTCTCGACACGCCTACCTGCCTCAAATGACTCAGACACACAGTTTATCACTAGCAAAGTTGTTTCTCTTGATGGCAAAATGGCAACCTCTCAGATTTGTTTGTGCACACTGAAATCCTCGCCGTACCTACTCAGAAATAAGCGTATTTGAATTCAGTGGGGCTTACTCCCAGGTAAGTGAGGTTAGGATTGCTGCAGTCTTGGAGCAAAACCAAGAGAGGATTTTGTGGCACCCTGAAGATGCAGCACAAAACCTGCATCTTGGCAATGTTCTTCAGGAGTCTAATGGATTGCCACATCGCAAGGTTAAATCTGGTTTCTTCCACAGGGAGTGATTCCAAAAGCATAGCTGAGCAACAAGTGTATTCAAGGTGCCACCAGAGTAGGTGTGTCTTCTGATTTTGCTAAAAGAGACCAATTCCTTTAGGAACTGATCCCTATGGAAAAAATACCAGATTCAGCAATATGAGGCAGACATCCATTGGTTCTGGGGGGAAACTCACCCAGATCCAGTCAACAAATGTAAGTGACATCCAAGTACACAATTGTGTTATCACCTCTTCAGTTGCTTGACCTTTGTTGTACAGATACTGCAAGAGGGAAATGATTATACCTTTTAAAAGTGGCAAGCAGCAATAATATATTGCATACTCACTTCTCAATCGATGCCACAGGCACGTATATTGTGCACAGATACCTCTACCAGACAAGATGAATGAATGAACGCATGAACGAAAGGGAATACCATGTCCTGCAATAAATCAATGAACTGCAATTCCCACTTACTGATAAGTTATCATAATACCTCAGTCAATCATGCTCTGATAACCTCCCTCTTGATTACTGTAACACATTCTGTATGGGGCCACCCTTGAAAATAATTAGGGAGATGGAGCTAATACAGGGTCCTGCCACTCACCTTTTAAAGAGGGCAAGCTGGGTGGAGCACTGTGCCCTGATACACACACTCACTGTACTGGCTGTCAATATGCTTCCAACTCAAAAGGGCTGGTGCATGTTATTTCAATACTGAAAAGTTTATTTAAAGCCTGGTGAAAAGATCTCCTGGATCTGATCAAAAGCCAACCTGATCCTGGAGGTAGCACACTACCAACATGACTAGTAGCTACTTGTGCCTCCTCATTCACACAAATCAGCAGAAGAGGCATCTCCATGTTTCCTCTTTTATTCAAGTGAAATTAGCTATGTCACAAGCTGGGGCCTTCTCGGTGGTGGCACATATGTCCTATAGGAAATCCATCCCATTCTGCCTGCGATCTGACGGCAAATGAATATGACTCCCTACTTGCAACCCCACAGTGGTATCACTGCGTCATCCAGGACTGCCAAATAGGAATGGTGGAAGGGTGCTGAGATACTCAGTAATATGCTCTATTAAGTTGTCTCTAGTCACCAACCATTCATTTTACACCATCTTCTGCCTGAAGCACGTTCGGTTAATGTTCAAATGCCATTAAATTCCAGAATCAAACCTCTCTGAATAATACATCTTGATCTCTGCAGAACCGTGCGAGAGCCTTTCAAAAAATTAGGAAGCATGTAAGATATATTTCAAGAGCAGTTCTTTGGAAGCATCCAGGTGGTTTTTAGGGCTGAACGGCAGGGTGCCAGAATCAGCAGATGCAGTTTAATTAGTTCACTGCATAAATAAAAGGGAAATAGCCTTTAAAAACCTAACGCCACAGAGCGACAGAGCTGGTTGGAGGAGACTAGCTCTGTGGAACGTCTCGTGGTGACGACTTCAAAGCAGCATTAGGCAATCTTCTGGAGGGCAAATCTTATCAGTGGCCATTAAGGAAAACAGAATGTACAGAAGCTGTATTCTGAATGCCCGCTGCAGGTGTCCAAAAAGCTCATTTTGTGACAAATCTCATCCTCACCAAGGCAGGGGGAACGAACTTTCGCATCATGCCTGAAGGAAAAAGAAAAGCCCTAGTGTCTCAGGCACTGTAAACTCCCAGCCTTGAACAAAGTGTTGGTATTTTTAGATGGAGGCTTGTTTCCTCTTCCCCATTATGCATATTCCAACTCCAAACTGCTTTTGCTGAAGATTATAATAAAGCCTTCAGGGCAGCAGAATTAGCTCTCAACATTTCTCAAGTGCGTTTGTGTACCATAGTAATGGTGTGTGTGTGTAAAGGACTCTGTACTCTCTCCACACCCACACCCCCACTGCTTGCCTCTGCTATCTCTCTACAGAAAATCCCCTCTTAACATTTTGCTTCCTGCTAAAATACCTGTACTAGTGCTACTGAGGTCCACTTACCGATTCTGAGAGCTGCTAACTGCCAAGAGGCCTTCAGCTCCTCCTCGTCAACCAGAACAGGTGCATATCACAGAGAACAATGACTCAGCATTCCTCACAGCCCTACCTGGGAGCAAGTCCTGAACAGATACCTTGCCTTTCCACCTGAGAACTCAACATACCCCTCACTCTTAAACATTTGTGTGTGGTGAGGAGGGGTCCAATAGATGGACACAAACCAAAACCACAAAATTATTTTCCTTCTAATAAAAACAATGAGTTCGGTGCCACCTTAAAGACTAACCAATCCATTAAGTCATAATAATACTAAATTTAATTTATCTGAGGTAATGCCACTGAGCATCAGGATCTGCTCTCTCATCTACCTCTAGTGATCAGCAAAGACTTTCAAGAATACAGAAAAAGGGTATTAACTATGATCTTTCAATTCCCCTTCTATAATGGCCGGCTGCAGTAGAAACAAAGGAATCATAGAATTGTAGAGTCAGAAAGTACCCTTCTCGTCCAACTCCCTGGATCAAACCTGCAACCTTGGTGTTATCAGCACCACGCTCCCACCAACTGAGCTATCCAGGCATTAGGAAACTTGTCTTATTACTGAGCCAGACCATCAGTTCATCTAACTCAGTATTATATGTATTCTACACAGAGTCCATAGCTGTCAACAGATTTGAAAATAAGGGACAAGCAGCCAAAATAAGGGACCTGCAGCCTCACCAGTTCCAGGCACTCCAGTCTTCCTGTCCTCCTGCAGTCTGGTCAAACTCATGCTGGGTAGCTTCGAGAACACTGTCCAACCAACTTTGTAACCAGAGGTTCAACTGAATAGAATCTGAACCACATGCACCACAAGGCCTATGCAGCCTCAACTTAAGATGGCTCCCCGGCCTGGCTTTGCACTGCAAAGTTTGCAGCAGCACGTGCAACAAAATGGCGTCCAGCATTCAAAAAACCCTTCAGCTTGCATTAACTAGCCACACACAAGGCATGCAAGCTCCACCCCCCCAGTCGTTCTTAGACTTCTTATTGGGTGAGCAACACAGCCAAGAAACACAGGTGGAGCCTCCCTCCTCCCTGGGCGGCAGGGAGGGAGGGAGAGGAGCTGCTTCCTTTGAAATTTAAGGGACATTTAAGGGTCATCCATCGATAAGGGATAGCAGCGGGACATGGCGCTGGAATAAGGGACTGTCCCTTCAAATAAGGGACACTTGACAGCTATGTGTGACACAGACTGACAGTGGCTTGCCAGGGTTTAAGCAGCCCCCCCCCCCGTTAGCCCCCACCCCAAGATGATGAGAACTGAACTTGGGGTGTTTTGCATGCGCAACAGAAGTTCTACCACCAAGCCCTGACTGGGTGCAAAAGTCAATCAAAAACTCTCAACAACATTAATAGATATGGCCTAAGGTTGTTGCATAGCTAAAACCCAGAAGATATGCCTTTGCCTTTTACATGGGGCTGTAAACAGCCACTCATTCACCTGGTAATCATCTTCTTCTACATTTGAATCTTTTACTTCCAAGCTGTAAATTACCAGCATTAAGTATATGGAATCTTTTGTGGGTTTTTCTTTTACAAGGCTGTTTCCACAATATGATGCAACAGCCACTGTCTTGGCCGGTCTCGAGTCCCACTGCTGACCCTCCTCCCCATCCGCTGAAGCAAGAGAGACTTTCATTTTACCCCCACAACAGCTAGGGGAGGAGGGCAAGCAATGGGACTCAAATGGAATGCTGCCCTAGTCTCTTTGGGAGGAAAAGGCAGGGTATAAATGTAATAATAAATACAGTAATAAATAAATGGGGTGGAAAGAGACATGGCAAGCATTTCTGCTGGAGCTTTACTCGTAAAAACAAAGCTGGCAGCCCTATCCTGGACTGCATGTTATGTCTCCATGAGAGGCAGCGGGCAGTTGCTTCTTAGTGTCAGAGTTGGCAAATCTGCCCTGCAAACGGGCTTGTGCCAGTTTCACTGTCTTGGTTTTCCCCTCCTTGGGAACCATAGTTTGGTGTGTATGCTGAGAATTATTTGTTATGGATCCCTAGATAGCCTCAAAGAACATTCCCTGAAGAAAGGGAATTATTAAATCAGTTAAATCCATGTACAGTCTTCTGATTGCAAAAGTGAATCCTTAGCAGAAGAAAATCTCAGAGTAGCTCTACCTTGCCATAAAAGACCAAACAAAGAAAAGACGAGGTATTTTTCTCTCTCGACTACCTCCGGCAGCACCCCGAGCCCCTCCTGCATAATTCTTAATTATGCATATGATTATCTTAGCTTACAAACAGCAGCTATAATTGCACCTAATAACCATTTGTGGTCTTGTGAGTTCCATATAGTTTTCCTTGATGACCTGTTTATTGCAATGAATCTGGCATTCAAATACACGCCAGCAACATGTAGCAGCACTGGACTGGCAGAGAGAAATGCTGCCTTAATCTAATTAACAATGTCTTCCCACCATCTCCCAGTGCTAGGCATGGGGTTTAACTTGAGTTCAGTAAATCACAGGTACTGCAAGACTGGAAGGGCATACAAACATAATCCACTAACTCCAACACTAGGGCCTTCCTTCCACAAATGGATATATGAAGGCCTGGATTTTTTTAAAAAACCCAGATATAGCTTATGAAAGTTTGGATAATGACTATATAAATCGATATAAATAAAATACTGAGATAATGTGCAATCTTTTAAAAATAACCACAAAATGCAACTATTTGCACCATTTTGCAAATACTGTAAATGGTTTTGGACATAAAACAGAAAAGCATTAATTGTAATACACATCCCATGTACATAAGGAAAGAACTATGAACAGTACTGAAATGAACAACTTGGCCCCCAAGCAAAAGTAATTATGTGGACAGGCACACCCATATATCATGCTCAAATGCTGTGGCTTTCCTTTCTGCATGCAACATGAACTAAATGTCAAGGGTTCCATTGCCAGACAGTTGACTTAAGCAGAATGAATAGCTCTCCCTACCCCACCCTGACCAAACACAAAGCCAAAACAGATAGCCACATCTATAGCATCTGGGGAAGGAAATTGCTGGGTGTGCGCAAGCTGCAGCGATGATTGTATGACTAACCCACTCTGCAATTACCATCAGACCACATGCGGTATGAGGGATGGAATCTGTAACTTATTTCAAAATTTTAAAATCAAATGCACCCCATCTTATACTCCTGTGCCTCCTTTCAAAGTTATAAAAATTAACCAGGAGAATAAGCAAGCCTCACCTTCTAACTTACAGTGCTGTCTTATACATGTCTACTCATAAGTACTTCCCCCTGAGCTCAGTGGAACTGATTCCCAGGAAAGTGTGTATAGAATAGAGCATTTGTTAGAAAGCAAGTGTGGAAGCTTTTTTATTATTAAGTGAATTCCCAACTTGATCCAATATCTTTTATGGGATGACCTGTAGGGGCTAGGTTCTAATGGGCATATTCCAGGCTTATTTTCTTAATTTCCGTTTTAAAAAACCTAAGCCTCTAGCACCTATGTTTACAGAGATATAAAGAAAAACATGCAGGCCGTATTTATGTACATTGAATTTACCTACCTACATTTTTAACATTTAATGCACTAAATTATTTTAAACATGTGACCTCACCCCCCCCAAAAAATGCTGGCTACAGCTTGCATACACACACTGTAAGTGAGTATTCTGAAGGGTTGGATCCCCTTGTTGTTGGACTACAACTCCTATCATACCCAGCAAAATTAGGCATAGCTAGAGATAATGGGAGTTGTAGTCCAACAACATCTGAGGACCTAGGTTGAAGAACACTGCTCTACATGATCAAATACATGGGGACTGAAAAGAGAATTCTCTAGAACACTACAAAATGTTGATTTTGAAATTAACTATGCTTTACGGTGTTGCACTAGATTATACCAGTTTGGGAACTCCCTCCCTCCCCCATCCTCAGTAGTACACGTCCACTTTTACTGTTCTTCATTTTCAGCTAACCAAAGAAGTCAGGCATGTGTTAAAAATGGGTAGACCACCTACGATATAATCTTCACCCTGATGTTCACCCCATGGTGGAAACAGTCGAGGAATACATGTAACAATTTTTGCTTGTAAATACAAAGAATTCATATTCCACTTGAAGAAGGATACTGTTCAGTTCAGTTCATCTTGCCAAACACAAGCAGCTCTTCTATATTCTTTTTTTTTAAAAAAAATCCCACCATCAGCCAAAAATTATACATTGCAAAATGAATAAAACCGTACGCTATCTATGCAGCGCCTTCAAATGCATGCGTATACCACAATAAAAAATGGAAGCTACAAAAATGATCGAACTCGTGCACCAAGAATTCAATTTAGCTGAAGACAGAAAAAGAAGCCACACTGCTTTTGAATGACCTTCGTTCAATGCAAAGTTTTCTGCCTCGCATAACCTGCATGCATGTTACTGGCGAAAAGTCATGCATGCCCCACAAGTCCTGCTTCTGAAATTCTGCCTTACCCTTTATAGTTCTCCTATTTGCATGTATGCGAATATGCATAATATATGTGCAACATGCTCCCATGATTTCATTTTAGCCATTTCATTTCACATGAGGATAATCTGACTGTCTAAAAAAAGTCAATATTTGTTATGCAATCAAATTTGCAGAGCCCAAAGGTCATGTGCCGACATGTCGCTACGAGGGGGTTGAAAAGTCATTGCTATGGAAAGTGTCTTCTCTTCACAGATCCTATTCCTTGAGTCATGACCACGGACAGGAAACAACCCTCCCCTCTTTCAGCCCCTTTCCCTCTCCAGGCTTTAGCAACACCGTGGCTGCTCAGCGAAGGGATGCACTGGCAGACAGACGCACATCACCAATGTTTACTTCAGGCTTTATTCCCCATTCCTTCCCCAAGTTGCTATGACTTTTATCTGTTTTGCAAATAATCTCCATGTACTGTCCTTTAACCTAATTAGACTGCGACAGCATCCTCCATCACCGTATTGGGACTGAAGTAAACTGCAGGAAACACTTAGAACGGGGCTCTCACCGAGAAACATCTCATGCCTGCCTTTTCCAATTTTGTTCTGAGCATCCACCCTGAGGAAGAGTTCTGCTTCATTCGAAAGCTTCTTATCGTCCACCCTGGTGACACTGCTTCCAATGTATTATTTTATACTGCCTTTTGCAGAATCGGTTCTAAAAGTAAAATTTGGCTGGGTGCTAGGTTTTGTTTTTTGCTTTTTAAACACATTCTCTTTCTCTTGCAAAGAGCTCGGGGGGTTATTTTGATTTGGCCCTAAAACGATTTATGATTCCTATACCTGCTTGTGTACAACCTGTGACCCATAACCACAAGACATGGGTTGTGGCCTGCTAGGCTCCTTCATAGTGCACAGGAACTACTTTATTTTGAGGGGGTGAATCAAAATCCTCCTCAGGGGCAGTTAGCCACTCTCCCCAGAGGTGGATTTTGAGCAGCACAACCAGTTCCACCGCACTGGACACTGAGCCTACAGGGTACCAATAGGGCGTTGCAACTATGACATAGTGAATTGAACAAAAGGCGAGAGGTGGGGGGTGTCAGTGTTGCCAAATTTTGGCCTTTTAAGGGTGCCACTGAAATGTGAAAGACCAAAGTCTGCCCCTGCCCTCCCATTCAGAGATGCTTGGTATCTTTCATTAGGCAAAATATTCTGCTACTGACTCATGTCCCCCACTCCCCTCCCCTAAGTTTCCCCTATGAGGATAATTAAGTTAACAACTCCAGTGTATTACAGTCCACTAACCTAATTTAAGCCGATGATTGAAGAATGGTCCCAAACCTGGGAAACCAGCACCACCGATTCAAGCCCAACCCCACCACCAAGTACACAATAGGTTGTCAACATTAATTAAAAACAAAGTCTAAGCCTAGATGCTTGCCTGGCTTACAGTCTGCTTTGAGAACAGGAACCGCACTGCATGTCGTAAGCCAATCAATAACCCATAAAACTGGCGCTGAGGTGCAGGCTTGCTGCCAACAAGCTACAGCCACTGCATTTCTTCAAGGCATGATCCCAGGCCTTTGCCTATATTAAATTTCAAATTAGTGCAGAGCATTTTTTATATATATACAAGCAAGCAGGATAGAGGGAGATGTCGAATGAATCAGCAAAAAAGGATTGGGAGAAAGAGAATAGTGTGCCTCTGGTGAGGGGAGATGGGGACGACCTGTATGGATAACTGAATCACTGTCAAACGGGAATTATTGATGTGTCACCTCTTGCCCTGGACACCTGCTACTGGCTGGGGGAAATTCATACTGGCTTGGTGGTGGGGTGTTTACACAAGGCTTGTACAGCTACATAAAAGTAGCAAGTGTGTTAAATGTGATTTACAAACTGCCTACCTTTCCACGTTGACTCACCTGCGGATAAGCCACACCCTCAGCACATGGTAAGGAATTCTGTGAGCACGCCCAGCTTAAGCAGGGCTCAGGCCAGGCCAGGGCAGTTGTCAGGCATTACACCGAAGAGCTTGTAGGGGAAGTCCCTAACTCGCCGAGACCCATCGGCTACCGGCACCTGGTTTAACCATAGAGTCAAAGCCATTTCCCGGGGTGTGGCCACTGCCAGAGCCATAGGTGAGAGCTGAGTGCAGGGTGGGGACCAAAGAGAATGATGTGTCCCCTATCAGAGGTACTACCGCTCCCCACATCATAATTATCACAATAATGATATTAGTAATAGCTAGTGCCCATGACCATAAAGCTATGGTTTTCCCAGTAGCGATGTATGGAAGTGAGAGTTGGACCATAAAGAAGGCTGATCGCCGAAAAATTGATGCTTTTGAATTATGGTGCTGGAGGAGACTCTTGAGAGTCTCATGGACTGCAAGAAGATCAAACCTATCCATTCTGAAGGAAATCAGCCCTGAGTGCTCACTGGAAGGACAGATCCTGAAGCTGAGGCTCCAATACTTTGGCCACCTCATAAGAGCAGACCCCCCTGGAAAAGACCCTGATGTTGGGAAAGATGGAGGGCACAAGGAGAAGGGGACGACAGAGGATGAGATGGTTGGATAGTGTTCTCGAAGCTACCAGCATGAGTTTGACCAAACTGCGGGAGGCAGTGGAAGACAGGAGTGCCTGGTGTGCTCTGGTCCATGGGGTCACGAAGAGTCGGACCCGACTAAACGACTAAACAACAACAATGCCCATGACAGACACTGAAGTTTCTGGGTTTTTTGTTACATGAAAATGAGTATCTTGGTAGGATCTTGTGACCTTTTTTTAGATTTATATAACTATCTAAGTAGGGAAAGAGGCAAAATGGCAAGGGAGTTGGAGAAAACTATTTTCTGCTCAGGATTTAATTCATGAAGTTTATCATACCTACTGCAGGGACAAGAACTGTGGTTTACAACCCCCCCCCCCTTGTGTGTGTGTGTGTGTGTGTGTGTGTGTGTCCAATGTGGAAAGAAATGTGTTTTGCACAGTTGTTGTCTTTTCTTCAAACATTTGCCACAGACATACTTATGGATCAGCTCTAAACACATTCCAATTTGAATTTCAAAGTCCACTGTGATGTTGTGAATGATCTGACATGTAATTTGCACATAAGACAATGTTTTGAGGAGAGCAAGGTATTTCCATGAGACCACTCTTCTCAACCTGGTGCCCTCCAGATATTTTGGGCTACAGCTTCCATCAGCTCTAGTCAACAGAGTCAAGTTGGTTGAGGCTGATGGGGGTTTAAGTTCAAAACATCTGAAAGGAACTAGGTTGGGGAATGCTGAATTTGTCAGTGTCGCAATTATGAACCTCAAGCATCATCAGAAACTCTGCCAGAATCTCCCAGAGAAACGCTGGCACCATCCAACAGATCTGGTGCAGTATAGTGGCTCTCAGACTGACTGAACTGCAATTCAGAAAGCTCACAGTTCAAATTCACCTCCAGAATGCATGCACTAGGGGGCTTAGGTAAGCCAAACTTCTCCAGCTCCCTATGTGCTATATAGGCGCTTGCTGACCCACTTTACAGGACAGTACAGACTGCAATAAGACACTGGACGAAAAGTGCTCTATCTCAATACCTTTAGAATGGTTTCTGTAACTTGAAACCATTTCAGTGGCTGAAATGCTCTAATCCGACAATGCTAAGCTCATCCAAGATGATGTGTGCAATGAATTGCAAGGCTGAAATTCAAAGTAATAGCCATTGGCATCCTCCGGTATTCTATTGCCTCACCAAGTGATTCAGAAGTCAACCTATATTGGCAGGAGCTTGGGCATGGATGTCAAAACCGGAATAAATGTATGCCATCTGTATTGACCTTTATATCAACATTGTGAAAACCTTCTAGCTTCAAGGTGCCATTTCCACATCAACCTGCCTCCTGAAGAAACCTTGAACTTTCCACACAATAACAGTGTCTTGCAGAGGATGCTAGCTGGCCCAGCCATCAGCATAAGCCAACCTCAGGCAGCTGCTGGGACTCTAATAATAACCTGGCAGTGCCCAAGGCTGTATTGCCTGAACCCTTCACAATGGGCAGAGGAGTCTGAGGTGCCATTTTGAGTCCCCACAATCTCCCTCAACATGGTGACGTCCTGGGGCATTACGGGGAATTAAAATGGCATGCCTCTGCAGCTGTGCATATTAGGAGATAGATGATCTGCTGCAAAGCAAGTTGTCTTTCAGGGAAGTCATTCTGCCATTGCTGATCTTTTCATTTGAGAACCTCACCCCACATTTTCATCCCCCCCCCTCCACCTCCACAGCAAGCGCCTTCATTTCTGAAGCAAACTATTGTCAGCAGTGAGAGTGATGAGATCCTGGATTTACTTGGCCTGTCAAGAGGCAATAAGATGAGTGGCATTCCTCAAAATGAGAAACAATTGAGGTACCTGGAAGGCAACAGGGATGATAGCGCTAGTTTCTCTCTCACAATTGCTCTTATGGGATTGAATGATGGCGGGCAAACAGCCGCTAGCTGACCCACATGTGGGGTGATATACCACAATTTAATAACTCCATGGTGCTTCCTTACTCATGCTTTGGTTCCTGCACTTAGAGATAAATAACTGAATAGGAGATTATTTGAACACAGGAACCCTTGTAATCTGGGAGGAGTTATCCCCTCCCTGCTTTAAAGAAGGTTTTCTTTTCCATGGTCTGGGAAGATCACCAAGTTAAGAAACCACTGGATCTTCAATTCATTTGTATGCTTCTCCATTTGTGAAAGGAGCAGGTGGGAGCAGAGAAGCAGCTAGAGATGCATATGATCCTGAAGACGATTCTCAGTATGTCTGTCTCCAGGAACAGCTAATGCCCACATCCAATTCCTCTCCAAGGACAATCATGGAGTTGGGGGGGGGGAGAGAGAATTCTCCACAGTTCATTAGGCTGTATATGGGTAATTATATCTGAATTAACTGAAATTACTTCCCCTTAACCATTTCACTAGTCCTGATGTGACAGCATCCCCTTTGTTTTTCTCCGCTACTTATGAACATTCGGTTTTAAACTTCATCTTTGTTTGGCAATTATTATTCCTTTCCAAATCAATGTTTTCTATACTATTTATGAAGCCATATAAGATAAAGAGCTGAATTCAGACTTTATTAAATCAGTTGCTCAAATGGGAGCAATGAAGCAAAGCTTTGGGGCCCAAACCAAGGAGGGAGTTCTCTTGCACTAGCTCAGCTTGAAAGGAAAAGAGCTTAATGGGCAATAGGTGTCCTTTGCCTGTAACTTCCATTTAGGAATATAATCTGGATGGCTGGAAATATCTGCACATCTCATCTTGTTTTTCTAGGTTTCATTTCAGCTTGGGTCAGAGGTGGGGGCAGAGGTGACGAACTAAAGGCTACGAGGGGGGAAAACCTAACTTCTCTTGGAAATGTGCTTTCATGTTCTTATTCATCATCTATTAAAAGGTGCTACTTTTCAAAAGCTGCTGCTCCATTTTAAAACAGGCCTTGATTCCATCCTTCTGGCATGTCTTCATTTTTAGCCTTCCAGAGAAAAATCCTTGTACACTATTATTCAAAGAGGCTTTACGTAACGAAGCTTCAATGAAACGTTACTCTCATTGTGTTCGCCTGCGGTAAATAAAGAATGGATCTGTTAGCTCACAGCCCTAGCTACATGATGATCTACTGAAACCTTAGGCAAGAAGCCAAATTCAGTCCTCAGATACAGCTACGCACACGTGAGTGCTGCTAATAAGCCCGGTGATCCTTCTGCGCTTACTCTCAAGATGAAATTTGCCTTTTATGTCTTTAATGCCTAACGTAACAGCAATAATCAAATGATTAGGAGCTGTTTTTAGAAGTAGGCATTGGGTCCTTTCTTTTGTATCTCTGAAAAGAAGGCATCAATAATACAAGCAGGCAAGTGAAGGCAGAATTTTCCAATACACAGCACGTAATTCTAGTATCAGTTACACTGAAACAAATTAAGCATTGCCTTTACTGGAGCTGCCACAGCTACTAGCATAGAACCCTTTGCAACCAAATCTATAATCCAGTTTTCCACATTTTAACCTTTGGCCCCATGCTAAAATATAAAATGTTGCAAGTAGTACAAATTGTGCATGCTTCTGTAATCCAACACAGCAGGATGAAGGAGATAAAGGTAACTTCTCAAATGCAGATACTGTGGTGGTTAGCAATGTTGTTGCCTAAAGAAACTTAATAGTATTATATGTTTACAGGGTGGGGGTCCCCCCAAAACCTAGAAATTAATAAAGGGAGAAATACAAGCTGCAGAGAAATTGCTGGGCTACCCTGTGCAAAAAGGACCTGGTCAAGCTAGGGCCATTAAGAAACATTGCAAGGCCACTGAGGGCCATTGGCAATGAAGGGAACTGTCCTTTCCCACTGCCATAAGGTGTGGACAGACACTGGGGATCTGGACAGTTGCCAGGGTAAGCAGGAGAGTTTGGGGCCTTTGGCATGAGGCTTGGAATAGCTAGGAAAAGGCTGGGTCCATATTGGGAAGGCTGGCTGAAGGCAGGCTGGAGGAGATGCCTTGGACGCAAGTGCTGCATTGCTGTGGAGAACAAGCCTCTCTTGAGATGACCATGCTGTAAAATCTGGACTCCCTCTATCTAAATTCAGGTGTAAGTACGTGAATAAATCGCATTTCTTAAAGCCCTGTCTTAAATTCTCCAAAGGAGCACAGACCTTGGTGGAGGGCTAAGACCCCTGGGAAGCCCATGCATGGATCAGCAGGGATTGGGGTGGCCTGCAGCAATACCTTAGGCATTCCTTTTTGTCTTTGGTGCCACAAATTTAAAGATGCATCTGTAAGGCCCTCTTAGGAGGGGTTGAAAGTGTACTTAACATGTATCTAATTTCTCACGAATCATACTCAAGACAAATTTCGTCCTCCCTGTCTGCGCCACAATCAGGGGCTATCCTAGGGCCACCACAATCCATTTATTTCCATTTCACTAATTTATCCAACCTCCCCTGTCATTTAAAGGGACTTAAGAAAACAAAGCAACATAATAAAAACAATTTAAAACATGAATAAAATCCACATACACTAAAAATGGAGGGGGGGTTAACCACAGGAGATCACACAGAAAACCTGTCTGCTTCCTCACTTGCATGCAAGCAGACAGGCACATGAAGGAGGCAAATGAGGGAAGAGTTAGGGAAACCAGCTGGAGAGAGCATGGGCAAACACTTTCAGAGAGCTTGCTCCATGCCCATCAGTTCCCATTTTAATCTCTCTGGCAGATGGAATGGAGGAGGGCACTCTTAATGCGGGGACAGGATTGTTGGCATAGGTGATTCAAGCACTCAGTGAATTGCCTTTAAGCGGGACAAAAATACTGGATGTAAACAGCCTAGGCCTCCAGTTTAGAACTATCATGCTTTACTCTGTAAGGCTTACAAGAATTGGTGAATGCTTTCATTAAGGTGCACCATAAGACAGAGCACGGGAAAGGTGATTGGTTGGATCACTTTAATCAATAGCTATTGCAGGGGTGATCTTAGAATCCTAGAATTTTAGAGATGGAATGGACCACGAGGGTATTCTGGTCTAACCCCCACAATGCAATAATCTTTTGCCCAACGTGGGGCTCGAACCCATGACCCTGAGATTAACAGTCTCATGCTCTACAAGCTGAGCTATCCAGGCAGCTTCTCTGGCTCTGTCTCTTCCATAGCTGAATAGGAAGAAGTAAACCTGTGCCTGACTTCCAAGGTGCTGGGATGGCTGTCAAGCATATTGCTTTAACATGACATGCATTCATTTCAATGTGGCTTGCACAGCAGAACTTTTCACTGAATCGTGTCCTTCATGTGCAATAAAAAATAGGGGGAGATGGTCTTTGTATATTACACCTATAAAATAGAAATTACAAGAGTACTGCCATATACGAGTCTCAAATCCTCTCAGGATACTATTGCAACATATAAATGCATCATTAATTCACACTGTTTCCCTCTCCACCCCCCGGAAACAGGGGTGTTCCCTGCCATTCACTGCAAATAACCATTGCTTTATTATAACTCTCTACAATTAATCTGACATAAACTGCTGTACTAAAGCCATCAGCCTCCATCTCTGTATGCAACATGTAATTTCTATAATTGATTTCTAAATAAATATATTTATTTAGCTGTTCGTCGTATAATGGCCTCTAAATGAATTATTGGCATACATAAACACAATTGACCCTGATTAATTTATAGGAACCAGTTTAATTAAATGAATAACAGGATGCTAAATTTCCCAAACGGGGACAAAACGGAAAACAACATTTCTCGTCCCTGTGGACACTGTAACCCTTAGAGGTGGCTTTAAAGCTTTGTGTTGCTTTTGTGTGTGCTCTTTGAGAGGCATTTTCAAAGACTGCAGAATCCCTGGGAAATTTTTGGACAACAAATAGCCACTGAAAAGAAACAGGTATTGATGAATATACTAATTATATGAACATGGACGGTGTCAGGACTAAGTCTGTTGGCTGGCCTGGGTTCCTTTTGCTTCTTGTTGCCCAGCTGCAACCTGGCACTGATTGTGCTTAGCACACCCTCCTGGGAAACCCAGGAAAGCTCACATCTTTCAGAACCAGCCAGATTTGAATGTTTGTGTACCTTCTGGGCCACAGAGGGGGAAAGGCCAATGGGACTGTACTATGCTTTTCAGGTTCCAGAGTTGCTGCACGCGCACGCGCGCGCGCGCGCACACACACACACACACACACACAGTGTATTGGTCCTGTCCTGGATCTAAATGCTTCCTATGTGGCAACTTGCATATCTTTCCATGTTGGCCTCTGGCCACCATGTTACCTACATTTCTATGGGACATGACAGCTGACTTATTAACTGTGATCTGGCTTATTCCTGGTGGCCACCATTTGTACAGAGGGAGGTGCCCACGGAAGATTATGTTGGAACTGTACTAAGCAGGCAGCCTGCGGATTGCCTCATGCTGCTGCAGTCTTTCTTTGCCTACCTTCTTAGCATGTTTTTTTCCCCAGACTCCCATGCTAACTAGCGTACACAGATGTCTTTCTCACGCCCACACTGCCAGCAAACTGGAGAAGCAGCTTGAGTTACCAAGGAAAGGAAAGCAAAGCAGTAAAAGGGGGAGGAATTGTAAAATTGAAGTCAATGGAGAAATAATTTCATCTTAAAATTTTAGGGTTTTTGACATTTACACTGCTATGGGAACAAGGACAAAAGTGTCCTAAGGATTAGGATACATATTAGGTATTGAGGGAGAGGAAATTCCCTTAGAAAGCACATTCCTTGAGGGACGAATTCCATCTGTCCTCTTGTGCTGAGGATAATTCTCTGGTGGGTGGGTGGATTGTGGTAGTGGATTATTTGATCACTAGAAGATAGTTAGGGATGTGGTGGGCGTACGGACTGCAATGTGAATTGCCTGCCTGACCCAAATGTTGCAGATATTACCCGTCACCCAGACGGCCTGGTAGGTAGTGCTGGGTGCATGTTGATCGAGATGCAATGACACAGGGAAACTTACTGGACATCCAGTGAAGCTGAATGTTGAGTCAGGGTAGATAAAAGAAATTTATCTTTTTCATGCAGTACACAGTTACACTATGGAACTCACTTCCACAGGAAGCAATGATGGCCATCAATCTAGATGGCTTTAAAAGAGGATTAGACAAATCAGTGCAGGAGAGCGCCATCAATGGCTACTAGTCATGATGGCTATCTTCCGCCTCCACTGTTGGAGGCAGCAATGCTTCTGAATTTCAGTTGCTGGAAACCACAGGAGCGAAACGTGCTCATGTGCTCAAATCATGCTTGTGGACTTCCCACGAGCATCTGGGCAGCCACTGCAAGAGCAAGATTCTGGACTAGTGTCAGGCTTCAGAAAATCCGATCCCTCCCATGGTGGCAGCCAAGAAGCAGATAAAAAAAGAAGAGTTCTTACCAGGTCTTTTATTATTCAGTATTACAGAGAGACAATGTAGAAATGCCATCTCTCCTAGATAATGGCGTTGCTCCAAGTAAAGCACACACACCCCTTCCGCCTCTCCTATTGTACGTCTTCCCTGCACCAGCTAATCTGTGCTTTCTGCCTCTGAGCTTTCTGTTCTACTACTCTCAATGCACGCTGGGTTCTAGGAGAAGGGGGTGGTCAGAAATGCTTTCTAATGATAAAGTGCCAGCCAGATACTCTGGCTCTGCTGCTCCCCCCCCCTTCCATTATCTCCTAGCTTTCCCCCTTTTCTGTCTCACATTCATGACCTTCTGTAAACCACTGTTGTAATTCTATACTGCCCTCCTCTTCTCAGGAAGGTTCAGGAGGAGGAGGGGGGCTGCCTCCACCATTCCTCCTCTGGTGTCCAGTCCCTGATAACTAGATGGGCCACTGATCTAGGTTCTTGGCTTTCTCTAACAACTGTTAGCTTAGTTTAGATGTCAGGTCAAACTGTGGTTTGTTGCAACGTCTGCACTCGCAAAGCACAGTCTGGGATCAGGTGGGAAATTCGATCAGAAACCAGGCTTTTAAATGAGTTTGCAAACCATGATTTGTGCCAAATGTGGTTTAATGTCAGAATTGACAAACCTTCATTATAGTAAATGTTCAGCCTTCAGAGCCCACTGAACCCAAAGGATGAAACTCTGAGAAGGCAAACATTAAATCAGCAAACAGCTCTAAATGGTAGCATATTTAGAAGCTCAAATGTTGGCTTGGGTTCTAAATCATAGTTAGTGCAAACCATAGTTTGATATGATGTCCAAACTGAGCTGTAGTATAACCAGTTTCCTACAATAGGTTCTCCAAACTACTGGCCCTTTTTAATGTAGTCAAGGAGATTTGCTAAGCAAAATTTGAATGGTTAAAGGCAGACACTAAAGAAATCTGGCAGGTCAAGGGCACAAGTTGGAGTTTATTGTCTCTTCAGCCCTAAAGCAGACAAGGGAAGACAGTCTACTATTGAGTTTCCATCTGCACATACTCTGTTGAAATGGAACTTTGTGCAGTCCTATACATTTCACTATGGCTTGCAAAGGAGTGCTACTCTGTCACTCACGTTGCCACCCTTAAGGACACCAAAACCTTAAGGTTAAAGCAGCCCTTCCACCTTGGCCTTATGTCAAATGCCAGCATTGTTGTGGCCTAGCATTTTCCACACTCTGCTCTATTGTACTCTGGAAGTTAAAAATGCCAAGGTGGCATTATCTGTTCTCTTTGAGAGCACTTCCTGGCAATAGCCTCCTGCCAATCAAAAAGAACTTGCTGTACTAAACATCTTCCAAGACAATAATGACCACTTACACCACAAAGAACTCATAATCCACCTACTTTCAGCAGCCAGAAACATCATAACCAGACACTGGAGAGGCCTGTCAGGAGTAAGCATGAACCAATGGTACCAAATAGTATGGGAAACAGCCTTACTAGAAAAATTAACCAATAAACTGAAACTGACATGGGGACAAATAGAAGAAGACGCCTTCGCCCTGGTATGGCTCCCCTTTATCACACACACAGCCCAACAAGACAATGACAAAAATCCACCAACAACATACAAATCAATATGGCTAACCTGATCCAAAACACCCACCCACCCCACTCACACACGAAAACAAAGACCACCACAGCCAACCCCAGATGAACAACCACACCCTAGGTCCACCCCAACCTCTCTCACCACCAAAGGAGCACAAGTGAACAGCAAAGAACCTGCACAAGCAACCCTGACACCAAACCCTACATATATTAAGTAAAATAGAAACATTGTCACCTGACCCCCCATCTTCTCCCCCCCACCTCTTTCCCCCTTTTCTTCCTAATATCTCAGCAAATGAAACTGATTTGTAAAAATGTTACATGGGGGGGAATATGAGAGAGAGACATTGCACATACTTTTGTAAATCAAGAAAATCTTTAATAGAAATACATTTTAAAAAAGGAACTTGCTGTCTAAACAATGGTGTTTTCCCCACAGTGTCATATGCAGAACGCAGGACCTCAAGAACTGTGGAAATACTTTCACATGTCCAAGGGGACTATGGATGTCTCCTTCTCAGGCAGCAGGGTTGCCACATAGCAAGTCAAGGGGAACTCAAAAGCTGTTTGTGACATGGGTGTGGAAAAACAAAAAAACTTAGTTAAAAGTACATATTAGGCAGACCCAAATGAATTCTAGCCTAGAGAACTTCAATTCCACCTTCCGGCCTGATTCAGAAAATATTTGCAGCATACGAAGCCAGCTTCAGACCACACCTGGTATACAGTGTCCATTTCTGGACACCACAATTTAAGAAGGATATTGACAAGCTGCAGAGGAGGCTAACCAAGATGATCAAGGGTCTAGAAACCATGCCTTATGAGGAACGGTTGAAGGAGCCGAGTATGTTTAGTCTGGGTAAGAGGAGACTGAGAGGAGATATAATAGCCATCTTCCAACATCTAAAGGGCTTTCACATGGAGGATGGAGTGAGCTTATTTTCTCCTGCTAGGTTAGGACCTAAACCTATGGATTCAAGTTACAAGCAATGAGATTTCAATTAAACATCAGGAAGAACTACCTGACAGTAAGAGGTGTTCAACAGTGGAACAGACTCCCAAAAGAGTTGGTGGGCTCTTCTTCCTTGGTGGTTTTTAAGCAGAGATTGGATAGCCACCTGTCATGTATGAACTAGCTAAGATTCCTGCATTGCAGAAGGTTGGCCTAGATGATGATCCTCGGGATTCCTTCCTATGATTCTATGAATCAGAAGATAGCAAGGCTGGGCATTTGCCAGGGTCCTGAGACCATGAGAATTACCCACCTCCTAGCAGTACTCACTTTGAACAGAGCAGCAAAAAAAGTCAAAGACGGATGGAGAGAACATACCATCTGTACGAGTTGCCTCATCTAGGTTGGGGAGCATGAGGCACTGAGCCCCAATCCTAGTACTAGCATCAGACATTTAACTGTTTGCTTCCTGGAGCCTCAAACTCCGGTAAGATATGAGGTGTATGACATGCACCTCAAAAGCAAACAATTGTAAATTGTTTCAGATTATTGTAGCCATTATGATTATGGGTGTATGTGGGGGTTTTTTCCCCCTTATAGTGCCTTCTATGTGCATAGCACTTTACAAAGCAAATCATCATTAGGGTGCAGCTGCAAAGGCCATTTCGGGAGTGGAGGGGTGGATGCCCACATTCATATTCTGCCTGTCTGCATCAAGCCAGCCAAGATAAGCACAGCATGTTTAGTAGTAGGAGCTGTAAGGATAAAACTCCCAAGAGGGCAAATAGTTTCACACTCTCAGTTCTAGCAGTAGAAACCAGAGGAGGAGCCAACAGGGGCGTTTAATTACTCACAACGGGGCTCTACATGGTCATGGAAGATCCATATCGTTTTCTGCGAATAGAATTTATAGTTTTGGAGGACCCACTGTTCATGAAAGGTATCAAGTCCCCTTTTCCAAAACTGCACTGCTCACAATTATAAGAGCATCTGCATGGGCAGCTCAATGTGCATATCAGCCAATTACAGACATGGCATGAACTAACTGCCTCTCAGGCTAAAATCCTGTATCCACTTATGTGGGAGTAAGTCCCGCTGAACTCATTAGGAGTAAATGGGTAAATGAATATAGGATTGCGCTCTTAGCTGCACATGTCCTACTCTTTGGACAGAGATGCATCTAAGAAATTTAAACGCCACTGTTTTACATGCAAGCTTCTGGTGTTTGACCAAAGTGCAAGAATCCATCTGGAAACAGTTTCATCTCTAGCTGAACATGTTTCAGCTCCCAGTTATCTTTGAAAAGCTTTATAGGCTCTCAAGCCCTTTTGAAGGAGGACTTATTGGGACCACCCTTAGTCAAGCAGAAAAACACAGGACATGTTGATTCCAACACCACTGCTGGGCAGATTGTCCCAGCAAGGAGCAAAAGGATTGCCTAGGCACAATCTTCTAGGAATTTATTCTGTACAAATCCTAATCAAAAGGCAGGGAGTTGTATGAGATCGCAAATGGTTTACACAGGAATTGTACCTAGTTTCTTTTATTTCTTGTAAATGTTTCCCAGACATATTCTGAAGAATTCAGTAGCGTCAGAACCTTGTCATAGCTACGCTGGGACAACAATAGTCACACATACAGAGATCCACAGATAATTAAATAAAGCCTAGTTTTGCCCCTGATCAAGGAGTGTAAAAGTGTAATTATACCGTCACGGGAAGCTGTGCGATGCCACTTGTACAGCTGCAAAGACGACAGATCAAAACCCATCTTTATGAAGGGCAGGAATATATGAATATGGAGAGAAACAGATCTCCCCACAAACCCAAAGAAACATTATAGCCAAGCTTTGGTTGGTTGGATTCTGCAACATATTAGATTAGCAGTGCTTTTTTTGTATTGGAAGCAACCCAGACTGGCTGGGGCAACCCAGCCAGATGAGCAGGGTATGAATATTAGTGTTGTTCTTGTTGTTCTTGTTGCTGTTGTTTTGCCTCAGAGATGCTACTGAAATATGCCAGGTCAAATCCCACCCATCCCCACTCTGTACCAGACAGTCATATCAGCCCATGCAAGTTCCCTTCGTTTCCCAACCACAGATAGCTATTGATGTGAACCAAGGTCTGGATAATGCAGGGAGATGCAAGAGGCAAGGCTGACTAAACCAGAAAGGGGAAGCTTCACATAGGCTGACATTTTTGGAAGCAGCTGCATGTCAAACACCACCTCTAGTTCTGTCTTGAGTCTCTGTACAGAGGGGTTTTCCCTGCAAAGCCTGGAAGCTGTTAAGTAGATAGTCAAAACAGATGAGAGATAATAAAAAAGCGCTTCTGTTTTCCTGGTTCAAACTGCAGCATGGAGAATTCTCCCCGTGAACCAAATTAGTAGAGTGGAAAAGAGCAAGGATGGCAACTGCTCCAGCGCCAGTCAACCTATTTATATCTGCACATAGTAGGGATATAATTAGTAAGGCCACAATCTGAATAAAGCTATATTAAACTACAAGAGTTAAGGGGAAGAAACAAAGCATTCTTTGGGGGGGGGAGAGATGCAATCAAATGCCTTCTGAAAAAGCACCCTTATAAATTTGGTGGTGTCTGTAAATAGCCTCCATTTCACACACACTTTCCAGAAAGCTTGATTGCTTGGAATTCCCTTAATAGAGGCCACCCAGTCTGCCAAACAGAATGTCAAGGTTTCCTAGATCTGGACAATAGAAACATCACATTTGACCCATATGGAGGCTTCCACTGGGGCGGGGGTGGGGGGGTTGGTGCAAAAGAGGACAGGGCTCCTGTACAGAAAAAGGGATTTCAGCATATGGGTGTTCTACCTGCTGGAATTCCCTCTTCTACACAATGGTTAAAGGTGCAGGAACCTTTGCCTCTGGTCACTCTACTTTCACTTGTTTTGCAGTTTGTATGAGTTGGTAACAAAGGCTGCCATTCTGCTGTCTTACAGCAGAAGAACTGGCACCACATGCTGGGGCCCCATAATAATTATTTTCTTATTTCCAGGCACATCACTGATGAGGTTAGGCTGAGAGTGCAGGAAAGCCCAGGGAGAATGCTTGCTTTGTGGGATTTTAAGGAGGCAATTTCAGAAACAAATAGTTGAAGGTGGGTTGGGAGAGAGACAATGAATAGGGGGCAGGAATGTGTCACTCTTAGGAACACAGGATGGCCAAATCAGACCACTGGTCCACCTAGCTCAGTACTGTCGGCACAAACTGGCTGTGACTCTCCAAGGTTTCAGACAGAAGGCAAGCTCAGCCCTGCCTAGCCATGCCAGGAATTAAACCTACGACCTTTTGCGTGCAACGCATGGGATGGGCTGCTGAACTGCAGCTCTTCCTCTCAGCGGGGAGCTGACCTGTCTTTATTTTACAACAGTAGTGAAATCCTGTTTTGGCTCGGTTTCAGATTCAGGATGTGCGGCACAATTACTATTTGTTTGGCTTTGGTTCCAATTTAAACAGCGGGGGGGGGAATAGTTTGGATTACTCTCCACTTAACCCCCCACTGATTTTCCCCTATGGCTGCAGCAAGTCAGGGCAATGTGAAGCTCTTCTGCCTCCAGCATGACTGACCTGCCATTTTTGCCAAGTGCTGTCAGAGTTGCACAAGTCGCTGCCCCAGCCCTGAGTCTTACAATCTAATGAGATTAAGCCAGGGGTAGCCAACCTGGGACCTTCAAGATGTTATAGGCTCCAAAATCCCAGCAGCCCGAGCCAGCATTACCCATGGTCAGAGGACGCTGGGAGTCATAGGCCGGATCTAAGACACATCAAAGAAGTGTTCCAGTTCAAAGCGTTGTAAATTGAAACAGGAAAAACAGGTAGAGAAAAATGGGACTCCACGTCGCCATCTGCTGGCACAATGTTACATCGCACATACAACACATATAAATCGCTTTTTCTTTACCATATCTAACTGAGTCCATAGTCTAAAACATTTGCAGGGTGCCCCTGGGCTAGACAGTCAAAGGAAAGAAGGACAGAGGGGTTTATTTTATTATTATTAAAATTTGTATACCACCCTATTCCCGTAGATCTCAGGGTGGTTCACGACATAAAACCACAAGAAACAGGAAATACATAATACAAACAAAGACAACCCAATAATTCCCCCCCCCTTCCACAACACATTTTAAAAGGGCACCGGATGTCAATCAACCCAACATTTTCGCCTGTAGTGAAGATGCCAGGCAAGCCTCCCTAAAGGTGTATAATGAAGGAGGCAACCGATCCTCCCTGGGGAGAGCATTCCACAAATGGGGGGCCACTGCAGAGAAGTCCCCGTTCTTGTGTTGCCACCCTCCAAAAGATAATGGAATGGGGGGAGCGGTTGGAGAATGCCAGAATGGAGGTTAGTTTTACACAGGCACGTAAACTCAACACATGAATGGAAGGAACCAGGAGTTACACAGAAGCCAACTCCTAGGGGCTGTGGGGTCTTCAAAAAATATTTGAGGGGGTCGAGCCCCCACAAAGTTGATGGGCATTCCCATTCAATTGGTGTCTGTGCACTGTGTCATGTGAATGATTAACCAGGGTGGGGTTTACCTGGGCTCCCACAATATTTTATTCAAGTTGGCACCCCTGAGGAGTTAAGAAGTACAATGGTAAGAAACAGTGAGGGAAGAAAGGTACGGCTGTGCTTTGGAGGATACGGTTTAGGTATAAAGTTACCCAAATAGGGAAAAGGAATGAAAACGGATTCGGAGAAGGAATAGAACAGAAAAGAGGAAGCAGGAGAATGAAGACATTTCAAAGTCAACAGAAGTTGGCAGACAGTATGTGAAGAAAGCCTGTCTGCACAGCATGTTTGAATAAATAATAACCATAATAATCTCCCAGTTCTTGTTGGCACAGCTATAAACTGTAACCAGCTTAGAAAACCAGGCCAAAATAATTAGCACAAGGTTTCTGGAGCTCATCACATCTGGCAAGTGGGTCAAGGCGATTTAGAGCGAGATGACCCAAAAGAGAGCAAACTGAAATAACCAGCGCAGTGGTCTTGCTTAAAATGATTATTTTCCCCAAAGCCAGGAAATTATCTAATTAGTGATTTATTTTTTCTCCTAATGGTGACTGTCTAGCAGGACCTAACATGTCTGTCTTAGTCTTGCTAGGTTCTGCAAATTATTCTTTAAGCCACCTTCATGATTATAGCTAGGAAAGTGGGGTAGAAATTCTTCAGAGAAAAAGAAAACAGTAGTATTCAATGGGATGAATAAAGTCAGGAAAATAGTATTATAAAGCGTAGTTTCATTATTATTTTAACACCTTCTGAACCGCTGTCTCAATGTTATTTACACAAAAGATAATTAAAAACAGTTAAAAACACAAATGCAACAAATACATTTAAAACAAGACTAAAGCTCTCGAAGTGGCCAGGTTATTCATCTTGAAGGACACTTGCTTTGTTATCTATTATCAAACAGAAGATACCCAACACTTTTCTCCATACACTCATCATAAAATAAAATAAAAACCTGCTTGCCTCATTTGCCTGTCATGCAGAGTCAAACAATGGCTTAGCATTAATCTGCAGGCTTCTGGAGAGGAGATTGCAGTTGCTTCGCTCTTTCTTAATCCATTTGCTGCTGCATCGCCCTGAGCTAAACCATACTTTGGTTTAGTGTGTCATCCAAGCCCAGACTCATGGGCAAACAGCATGCCATAAGCCATAGGGTAAGCACTGGTTACAGCTCTTGGTTAGCCTGCAGAGAGCTAAAACAGATGGAAAATTCCAGGAAGGAGACTGCAAATGCTTTTCTCCTCCTTGGTTGAGAAAAGCAGTTGCGATCTCCTTCCTGGAGCCCACACACTCACATTCAACCATGGTTTTGTTTAGTGTGATGTCAAAACTAAGCCATTAAGACCATAAGTATATAGGAGTACCTTACGATCCAACACATTTTTACCTACGCATCTGATATAAAAAGTTATCTCTCACAATTAATTTATTAAAAACTAATATATGAAATGTATGCTAAGTTTAACTTAACTACTTTCTTTAAAAGAAAAAGCAACTGCTTAACTATATCCTAGGACAGTGGTTACTAATCTTGCCCCCTCCCTGCAAACCACTTGAAAATTGGGTCCTGGCTGACGATTTTTTCTGTCTGTTGTAGCAATTGAAATGCACTGTTGTAGATACTGTGTGATTTTTTTTTTTTTTTGTAACTGTATTTTTATAAAGCTCGCAGATCATGTATGGTTCACAGACCACAGTTTGGGAGCTTCTGCTCTAGGTTCACATGGTCAGCTGGCCTCACTGTGCCGCTATGCAAACTAAAAAGACAACCAGAGGATGATCAGCAATGGTAGGCACACAATTATCCAGGAATGCTTATCTGCCATTACTTTACTTCTCACTGAGGAACCCCAGGTAAGCAACCAAGGAACCCCAGCACAGTTTGGAAACCACTGTGTTGAATGACATGCCCACATCCCTGAAATGTGGGCCTCAAGCAGTGGAGGTTGGTCTATGAGGACAAATGGAGAATCACCCTCAGGTAGCCCTCACCTGTCTCCTCACCTGGTTCTGCCTTTCATTGGCTCTGGCTCCACCTACTCCCTGTCTGTCACCACTAGCAACAAGAGAAAGAGTACAGCACCCAGGTTGTTAATTGGGTTTCAGAGATATAGCCTATTTATATATTTCCTTTTATGGTTACCTGCTCATGCAACTGTGTGTTCTTCATATATGAACCTAGGCCACTTGTGTGTTATTTGTGGAAACTTGCTAATTCACCCAGCCTGGTAGGTTTCTAAACATAGGCCTTCAGCAGGAAGTATCCTAAGGGGCAATACAATTAATTCATTGTGCCTCAATAAAAAGGTAAAGGTAAAGCCCCTGGACGGTTAAATCCAGTCAAAGGTGACTATGGGGTTGCGGCGCTCATCTCGCTTTTCAGGCCAAGGGAACCATTGTTTCTCCACAGACAGCTTTCCTGGTTATGTGGCCAGCAGGACTAAACCGCTTCTGGCACAAAGGGATACCGTGACAGAAACCAGAGCACACAGAATTGCCATTTACTTTCCTGCCACAGCGGTACCAATTTATCTACTTGCACTGGCGTGCTTTCAAACTGATAGGTTGGCAGGAGCAGGGACCGAGCAATGGTACTCACCCTGTTGCAGGGATCTAACTGCCGAACTTCCAATCAGCAAGCCCAACAGGCTCAGTGGCTTGGACCACAGCACCACCCTATCCACACGCCTCAATAAAACACAGTATGAATACATCAAGTTCATTCATTCATTCAACAAATGTATTATGCTACCCAGAGGCCATGATTTGGAGGAGAGTAGGAGGGAATTAGACCAACCAAGCACCTTTGCCATCAAGATTTATTGGAAAAAAATGGAATATTAGCCAACTGTAAATGCTACATAAGCACAAACAATTACTAACCATATCTACTCAGAAATGTCCCACTGAATTCAATGGGGCTTGTGGCCAGGTAAGCAGTGTTCAGATTGCAGTCTAGGCCTCTCATTTTTTAAGAGGACAGCATGGGGAAGCAGAAAGCCACAAAACCTTATCCCCACTGTGATCTCTTTGGAAGCTGTTGGAGGCTGAAACTGACAGCTGTCCCTGCAAAAACATAGAAGGAATATTCAGCAAAGCTGTCCTAGGATATAGCTCTTCTAGAGTCCTAAAACTATTCTAGGTTGGGTGGACAATAATGCCGAGCTGTCTATTCCTTCCTCCACAAATTACCAGGGATACTGACTTGTTTTTCCATAAAAATCTTGGTGGATTTGCATAAGTTCAGAACAAACAAAGCAAAAGTCTACAAGACATATTCTAACAGCCTTTGCTTATACTGCTTTTAGAGACATTTGCAACATGGTGAGCTGACTTATTGGATAGCTGCCTGATTATATTTTCTGAGTACACCTTTTACATTTATTTGCTTGCTATCAGTTTCTGGCTGTACAGTCTGTCCTCACTAGGTAATTAAGTTAATTGCACTGAAACACTTCTTTACAATATGCCATTTCAGGCTTGAAACATAACACAATTTATAGGCTGGAGTGCCACAAGAATCACAATTTCCAAAAGCAACGCCTTAAATTTCGTGGCAATCAACAACACCCTCCATGCATCATTCTACACTAATCCGAGAAGGAAAGCCAGAGCAACAGTCTTCATATATTCATTGGTACATCCAGTTCTAGAAGCGAGAGCATCTTCAAGACTCTAGAGCAGGGGTCAGCAACCTTTTTCAGCCGTGGGCCGGTCCACCATCCCTCCGACCATGTGGTGGGCCAGACTATTTGGGGGGGGGGGGGAAATGAACAAATTTCTATGCCCCACAAATAACCCAGAGATGCATTTTAAATGAAAGGACACATTCTACTCATATAAAAACACGCTGATTCCCAGACCATCCGTAGGCCGGATTGAGAAGGCAATTGGGCCGCATCCAGCCCCCAGGCCTTAGGTTGCCTACCCCTGCTCTAGAGAAAGTGGACAGAAGTCAGAGCCATAGCTACAGGGGGCTAGCTCGCTCGCGCGCGCTCTCTCTCTCTCTCTCTCTCTGTGTGTGTGTGTGTGTGTACGCAAATATACATGTTTTTCTTCCTCTCTCATCCAATGAAGCTGAAGGGTGGGACAATTTAGGACAAATGAAACAGATGCTTCCTTCTAATCGTCATCTCACCCAGGAAGCAAAATAAGTAAACAAGAATTGGCTGTGCCACATTTTAGTTGGTGGCCAAGGAAGAGCGATGTTGACACCTGCTGATATATTTATGACTTCTTTTTTTACTCCCTTGATGTTTTTCCTGTAAATAATCAGCACTCCATTCAATATGAAATATATATCTACATGACATTGCTATCCAATTGCCATTCTCCCATGTTTTTGACCTTTCGCCTATTTTCGGATCACAGAAAATTCAACTATTTGGGGAGGGGACGACACAGAATAGTGGTGCAATGTCTGTAAATATAAATCACCTCAGTGCCGTGCTTTGGCACGTGGAGTGATGTATCAGGTGGGTAGACTCATTGTTATGCATCTATTTTTGCACACCTCCACTATTTGTGCCAGTTCTATTTAACCATGTGCCATTTTAAAATTGGCGCCGACTCAAATTTCTGCCTTAAAAAAATAAAATGCTGTGTGAAAATTTGTGCAAAAGCACCTGTTTTACTGCAAATTTAAAATCACACTGCTTTTACAACTAGGGTCATTTTAATGCCATGTTGATTTTTGCCAACCTTTCAAATCACGTGGTTGACTTAAAAACAAAACAAAAAAGAGTTATTAAAGTAATCACTTACTAGCACCTAAATAAGCAAGCACTTTAGCATACACTAAATGATTTATTTTAAAAGTCAACGGGGGGGGAAATTTTTTCATTATATACAGAATGTGCCCTTCCCAGCCCACATGGCTATGTCATACCCACTAGTGACAGGATATGGAAAACTAATTGAAATTCTACATACATTTAGTGCACTCAGATATTACTTTAAAAAGTCACGGCTTCCCCCCATTAATTCTGGTAGCTGTGGAAGGGTGCTGAGAATTGTTAGGATTGCCCTCTTCCCCTCAAAGAGCTACAACAAACAGAGTGGTTTAGCAATCAATCCTACTTTACAGGGAACTCTGCTAACTGTAGCTCTATGAGATGAATAGGAGGTCTCCTAACAACTCTCAGTACCCTTAACTACACCTCCCAGAATTATTTGGGGGAAGCCTGTTAGCAGTTTCACTCCTCCGATGCTGCAGATGAGATTGTTGTAAATCAAATGCCTGTCTGGGACAAGTCTGGGAAAGGAAGGATGTCTGTTTGAACATTTGATGTGTGGGGAGCAAGGCCACCTGCAAGGTGACTGCAGGAAGCACCAGAAGCCCAAGGAAGCGACAAGGAGCTTTGGGGCAGGAGGGGCCAGTGGCAAGAATTGTGCTAAGCCCAGCTCTACCCAGGGACTTGCTTTGATCACGCAATGCACCACCTCACCTACCCTGCTTATTATTCTGCATATGCATGGGTGTATATGCGAGACTGTTTGAAGTGGTATGGTGCAAACGTGGCATAATCTCATTCTGGGTTTGCATAAATGAGCATCTGGAGACAAATTATGTATCCCGGTTGAAGATCTGGTCCTTATTAGGTCAACTCATTTACTTCAAGAAGGTGACAACAGGGTGATACACAGTCTGTTGGTGGAGCCCTTGGTGACTCACCAGTGAATGCCCATTCATTCTTAACTTTTCTCATGTTGCCAAGTCACGATGGCTTTTTCCATCTTGGCATTTTTTAAATATATAAAAAAATAGGGGAAAGTCTGCATCAAACTGTACATGATTTCATAAAGGTGGAATTCAACTGACCACTGAGTTTGTTTATCTAGAAAGAAGAGAACACTCTGCCACTGTTATACTGGGGACAGGCACCAAACTGTGAGAGCTGAGCACATGAAATTCAGCTGGTTTCCTACCGGACTATTTGTATAACAGGAGGAAGGGCTGAAATCCAGTGACAACAGAACACATGCTATGTATGCGAAAGATCCCAGTTTCACTCCTTGGCATCTCCCGGGAAAGACTCCTGCCCATGGAGAGACACAGCCAGTTGGTGAAGACAATAGGCCAATGTATTTTTTTTTCAATAGAATCATAGAATTGTAAAGCTGGAAGGGACCCCAGCAGTCACCTAGTCCAACCCCCTGTAATGCAGGAATCTCAACATGTGGTCCCCCATACAATTTGAAACCATACCAGACCCTGCTTAGCTTTGCAAATGTGCCAGCAGTTTCATTGCTGCAGCACAAGGAAGCTTTCTATTTATTTATTTAGTAAAATGCATTTGCCACTTGGTTGTAAAACAAAACAAGAGCTCAAAACAGTCTCAAACCTACAGAAATGGGTTTGTCACCACAATGAAAGTATATGGAAATATGCAGAGCAAATGTCATTTTGGTACTTGTAATATATGAATCTTCAATCATAACTACAACTTATTTACATTTATTTGCATTTAGTATACAAATCTCCAGGCATGTATACATGTTATACCAGCACACCATGCTTCTGAGTAGTGTTGGTGCATAGGTTCTCCCTGCAATCTAAGAGTTACATTTCATCAGCATCTCTGCACTTTACAAGGCCTGACCAGACCCTACATGTCCTCTTCTAATCCCTAGAGCAAGCGCTAAGATCCCTGAGAAAGAGCCTTTAACAACAGAAACCCTGGCTTTCTCAAATTTGGCTTAACGTGATAACACTGCAGCTGGTATGCAAAAATCACATACTTCCTGAAGGTGAACAGAAGCTACATTCTGATGAACAAAACAGTGTTATTGAGCACAGGTCTAGCTTTCAAGGGAAGATAAAAATCAAAGATATTTTCATCCGCTAATAGTCAAGACAGCTACATTACAAATGATGCTTATGATAATCCACTCAGCGGCTCACTATTCTGATGTGACATTTTTCTATGAATATATAAATAAGAGATAGAATTGTTCATTTCTTAACTTCTCATTTCAGCGAGAGAGAAAATCATCATTCAGGCAGGCAATCGGAATCATAGTACATGTGTCTCCTCCTCTGACATGCAGGGAATTTAGGCCAAGCTGTAGGAATTTGTCTGCTCTGCATGGGAATAGCTCGAAGCTGGGTTCCCTCCTTGCACCAACATACTGTACATGTATAGTTGGAATTGGCCAAGTGGGCTCTCCATCTCGCTCCCCTACCCACCCAAGGAAATGCCACCTCTTTCTCTTTCCTAAGCTGCCACTTCCCCCAGTCCTCCTGACTCAAATCCTGCCAAGCGCAATGGGCAAAGTGGCAAACTGGGACTATGGGCTTTAAAAGGTGGTTCTCAACTGGAGCTGCGGATTTGCAACACATGCACAGAACGCTGGATTTGCCTAGGATGGGCATCCAGGGGAAATGTCCTATTTATCCAGTGAGGAAGATCTTCCCCTTAATCCCAGAAGTGTGGGGCCTTTGTAGAAATTAAAGGAAAGGGCACTTTGCACATGCCAAAGGGGTATCAGTCAGTAAGTCCTTTTATTTCCTGAGAATCACTGCAAAACTCAAAATATTCTCAATTACTTCATGTGCCTGGGCTGACATCAAAGGCAGGCTCTGGTGAGCCACTGATGCCTGCCTGCTAGCTGGCACCATAGTGAGCTCCTCTCTGTCTGGAATACAGGCAATTTCTTGTACAAAGACTGAAGTGGGAAACTTTGGGGGTGGGGAAAGGAGCAGCGGACAGGAGCCCAGGAGAATAGTCCACCCCACCCTACCCCACCCCCCGAGATCCTACATTTAAATCAAAATTGCCTGCATTTTCCCCAAGGGCAGCCATCTCACACTTTCCACTGCATTTTGCTACCACTTTCCTTATTGTGGAAAGTCCAATGTTTTGGGGAAGAGGGTTCAACTCCCAATTGCACAACCGGAATTTGTTGGTATGCTGTTGAAATTAGTGACTGTCTTGAGGCACCCTTGGCATAAGTTTGTTAGGCTCTTGGTCTGGGTGCTTAGCACTAAATTACGGCTCACAAGAACCCACCACTTGATGCAATGTGTTGGGTTAAATTTCTGGACTGATGGTCCATTCGCTGAAATGAAGAGTAGGCAAGCAAGTTATTCAACGGTAAGGGAAGAATGTTTGTAACTGAAACTGGTGGTGTTTTCGTTGTCGTCACCAGTTCCAGCACTACTTCTCCATTCACATTAAATAATAAAAAACACCTTGTACACACAGTCCTTCATCTATTTTGGAGTTCGTGTTCTAAGTGCATAATGTGTTCTTCTCTGTGAGGCACATCTTCATCTGGCCATCTGTGGAGATCTGGGATTCTCAGATCTACAAGACGTTCACTGTATGTTATGCCATGAACATCAGCTGCCTCTTTGTCTCCCTTCACACAAAATGGCTGCTGTCAGCAGTCTGGAACACAAATCGCCCACCGATCCCTGATCAAAAAAACTGTCAAATGCCTATGACTCTGTTGCCTTTTTCCCTAGATGAAGCCCCTTCCTGAAATGAGTCTTTGCTCTAGAGCTCTGCTAACCATCAGAGCATGTTTTCCAAGCCTTGTTGCTTTGTGTGTTTTGTCAGACTATAAAGTCGTGGTACTCCGGTCATGGTGCTTGAGACGCATGGAAAGCTCTGACAACACATACTGTCATACCAGAGTCCCAAATATAGAACAAACTCCACAGAGAATATTCTGTAAGGCCTCTGTATGTCGGTCGTATTGTTGCATCTCTCTTTTAATCACATGCAATCGCCATGCAAGGCAAAACAGGCCTACTCACTCAGTCTCTTATCAAATTCATATTTTCTCTGTTGGAGAAAGGAAGCATACTGGATGGATGGGTGGGTGGGTAGAGGTGGGTGAGTGAGAAAGAGAGAGAGAGAGAGAGAGAGAGAGAGAGAGAGAGAGAGAGAGAGAGTTTTCTAAATTGTAAGTGCTGTTTCTAGAAGTTGGAAGAAGAATGCAATAGAACTCTGAGTCAGGAACTTGCATTTCCCATCAGTTCCTCCCGCAGGGATGCTTTCTTTTTCTCAGCAGTCCTGACTTTGAAGAGTGAGAAGCAAATGCCCATCAGAGGTTCAAGGACCTGGAAGGATGGAGGCTTTGGCTCAGAGAAGTCTGTTGTTCTTTGGGATTCTCCAATTACAACTTTAAAAGCCTGTACTGAAGGAAGTTTGACGCTTTGATCCTAGGTAGGCTTGCTACTTTTTTTGTAAAAATAAAAATAAAAATCACCAAGGCTTACAGGAACAGGAGGTAGAGGCCACCCATTCTATGAAAATAACAACTCCAGGGCAGATTAAGGGTCACATCAGACTTCTTTTTTGAGCATTAACTTTTGCTTCCTATTTTTGTATGGCTCTATCTCACTATTATCCCAATAAATTACAGCATTTAAAACCACTCCCGTGTGCATTATTCTTACAGCAATATTGCAGCAGAGGGCTACTGTTTCTCCAAGGTGTTGGGAAATGGGTAGACCGGCAAAACTAGTATGGGAGTTCTACATTAAAATGACCAGGTCTTGAAATGAAAAGTTTGACCCGATTTACTAGGCCCCAACGATCTTGCTTCTGGGTTTACACGTTTCATTTTATGACCAAAAGTATATGTCTGAAGTTGACCTATCTTATAGCTACACTTTCCTTGGCAAATTTGTTCTGTATAAGACTTGAATCACTTCTCTGAAAGATTCACTCAGTGTCCTTGGAACTAATCTTAGCCTCCCTAGTGGAGGGTAAATTACATTCCTTAGGTAAACTATTAAATCAAATGGGTAAGCGCAAATGCTTAATTCCTTGATGATATATATATATTCTGTGATGGGATGTGTAGTCTGTGGATGAGATTGTGTGCTTTAGTTGCTGGCTAGGCACTTATTTAGAGTTCTTGTTTTGTACAGTGCTACCTCGGGTTACATATGCTTCAGGTTACATACGCTTCAGGTTACAGACTCCGCTAACCCAGAAATAGTACCTCGGGTTAAGAACTTTGCTTCAGGATGAGAACACAAATCGTGCTCTGGCGGCACAGCAGCAGCAGGAGGCCCCATTAGCTAAAGTGGTGCTTCAGGTTAAGAACAGTTTCAGGTTAAGAACGGACCTCCAGAACGAATTAAGTACTTAACCTGAGGTACCACTGTATTTGCAGCACACTGTACTAGTCCAGGCTATGGAAAATTGATAGCAGAGCTGCATAACATCTCTGGGAGGTGGGGAAGGAGTGGGCAGTTTCTTCTTGAATGAGAATTCCACCCCAAAGTGAGTCTCTTGCTTGCCTTGAGATGGAAAGAGTTTTGTCATTCTCTGCTCCATGTATTGCACTCATTATGAAATGCATTAGTATACCAATGCTCTCAAATTAAATATTTAAGAACATAAGAAGAGCCCTGCTGGATCAGACCAATGGTCCATCAAGCATCCTGCTCTCACAGTGGCCAACTAGATGTCCATGGGAAGCCCCCCTTGAGCACAGCTGAACTTGCAATTTCCACCAGCTGGCATTCAGCAGCAGGCTGCCCCAGACAGGGGAGGTAGCTCATAGACATCACAGCCAGCCCCTGAGAGTCTTACCCTCCATAAATTTGTCTAGGATAAACAAGTAGGTTTCTCCACACCAAAGCTAGACATATACAACGGATGAGCAATCTTTCCTTACCAAATGTTTATCGCTAGAGTGACTTCCAAAGCCCCAAGCATGATTAACACCAAAAGCAAACAGGCAACACAAATTGCGAAGCAAAGCTGAAAGTTTGCAGTCTCCAGTTCAAATGGTTCTCAATTTAAAAGCTGGGTTGACAAGCCAAAGCCTCTTCTAATCCTGAGATAGCTAAATATGCATCTTGTTTCAAAGAGAAGATATAAAATGCAGAATCCCTGATACAGTATCTGCTGACAGACTTGTTAAACTTTCCACCTAGCTTGAAACTTGAGATGTATATTTTTAAAAAGTTAAGCATTCCCCAGCTTTGTATAATAATAATAATTTATAATATATATTTTTATTTATACCCCGCCCATCTGGCCGGGTTGCCCCAGCCACTCTGGGGGCCCCCAACACATATTAAAACATAATAAAATGTCAAAAATTAATAATAACAATCCAATCCCATACAAAAAAATCACAATAACTTTAAAATAAACAACTTATATCAAATAAAGCAATATTCAATAATCCATTAAAATCTAGTAGTGTATTTAAAATTAGGCTAAGAAAAGTTAAAAGCTTTATCATCCCAACAAGCTACAGAAGGGAAGCCACAATTCTTCATTTGTGAATCTGACTTAAAAGTCTACAAGCCAACTGCAGATACTATTTCCCATGGATTTCTGGTAGGTTACTTTCCCCTGTTCCTGACACAGGCTATTTATCTTTAACAGTGGCGTCACATGTCGAAATTCAGTAGGTACAACTCTTCTTCCCCTCCAGTGATGGAGAAAGCAGTACCTACTGGATTTCTGCCTATCACACTACTCACACACCCTTGCCTAGTGACACACCCTTGCCTAGTGAAATGGTGGCAGCATTACATAAAATCTATACTTGAGAGATCAGCACAGTGCAGTGGACAGAGTAATCCCTGTTTAAGAATGAAACTCAGTGAGTGATCTTGGACTAGTCAACATAAACTCAGCATCTTCCAAATCACAGATAGTTGATGTGATAAAATGCCCTGAGCTTCTGAAGGAAAGCTGGAATACAGGTGTAATAAAATAATAATAATTATGAAAACATTTTGCATCTAAAGGGTTCCCAACCTTTTTACTGGCCCTGCTTGTCTTCAGGCCAAGTCTCTATTTCATAATTTAGGCAACCTGCTTCTTCTTTAAAAACACTTGAACTCCTGCTCTGCCTTCATCTGTAAGTGACTGTCAAGTAGTAATTAAGTTCTAAGTTCAAATGGCCAAAGACTCATGCAGGCTACCATGCAGTTAAAACACAGCAGAAAATGATGTTCAACAAAACACCTACACAGAGCACTTAATGCAACAAGGGTGATGAGTGGAAAACACTTGGCTTTATTGGGTCTCCCTCTAAGTGCGCTCTCCACTCTTTCCATTTAAGCTGACTCATCTGCCATCATTGTGATGTCAGGTGGTTGATTGACAGGTGGGAGGGCTTGCCCACCAATCCAAGCAGCTGGTGGGGAATGCCTGCCAAATCTTGTTCCCAACTCCTGACATGCAAAGATGTTTGGGATGGCCCCTGCAAGCAGGCAGGTCATCATGAAATAAAAGCATGTCTGGTCCAAGGCACCTCAACATTTATACATCTCTCCCTCAAAATGGCTAAGGTATTTCAACACCACCCAGAAAGGTGAAATTTGATGGACACACCTAGCCCAAGACAACCCAAATTCTACAAAGAACTATAAATTGGATCATTTTTTTAACGGCTCATAGTTAAGACTGAGGACATAGAATCACAGAATTGTAGAGATGGAACCCCCTGCAATGCAAGAATCTTTCAGCCAATGTTGGGCTTGAACCCACAACTCTGAGATTAAGAGCCTCATATTCCAACAACTGAGCAATGTTTACATCAAAGCAGAGGTGAGCAATCCAGTATGCAGCAAGCCAAACTACACCTGGAATGGAATGTGGGGCTGTGAGAATTCCTTTTCTCTTCACATGCTTGAACCAAGTTCATATTTGGATTAGGGAGGGGGGCTTTTAGGAGTAGCCAAAAATTTGTGTGCATGCTTACAAAACCCAAGCTCTATTTGTTAGTAAGATATCTGAGGTTCCAAAGAGTGCCGCAGAACTGTCATTAATCTGAGGCTAGGAAGCGCATAAAACTGAGCGCAGCGCTACTTTCCTGGGCAGAATACTGTCATCGTTGCGGGAAAGAACTGAAGTCAAAGTGCAGCGTCCAACCAAGTTGTTTCTCCTTACAGTGCTGCTCTCATTCCAGGTGGCCAGAACTGCTGGAGTGGAATTTTCCTGCAACGAGCAACATTAGTCACTGGCACACAGAGAGGGCCAAGTGACCTCACCATCCTTTAGTCAAAATAAATTTAATTAATTTGGAGGAGCTGGACTGATGGCTTTTATACTCCCTTTTCTAAGCTTATTTTCTTGAGGTAGTCAAAAGTTGTCCTTCAACAGAATCCAAATGAGACATTCTGGAGAATGTATTTCATGGTTGTTACAGTCTAATTCTGAATTTGTTGTAAACTTCCTTGGGTTTTCTTGTAAAAAGAAAGGTGGTACATAAGGGTACAAAATATTACATGGCCTGTATTTCAATGTTAAACTGCAGAGGTTTGGCAATAATGGAATATCTGTTGCTGACACCACATATTTCACAGACATGTTTTGGGAAACATCCGTGCAGATCTCCATCATAAGGCCAGTGGAGTGCCGGGGGAAGGGACAGTTCTTGGAGGAAAAAGCTGATACCCCTCATTCAATTCATGTAAACATTTTAGGAGACCAAGTAAACATAACAACTAAAAAAGAAGACAACGCACTTCAACACATTTGGAACTTAAATCAGTGTGTGTGTTGATGAAGAGCTAAAGTTCTCATAGGTACACAATTCATCCCTGGAACCAGCTGTAATTAATTATTTGTATTCATTTGGTATAAGACCTTTGGCACATTATTTACTGAAGTGTAGTTCCATGCAATAAAATTCAACTAAGCATTAGCTTGTTATACTGAGTTTAGTTACTGCATTACATACAGAGGAAGGTGTGGTTGAGCTAAATAAAGTTCCAATAAAGTCTATAGTGTGCTTATCCAGGCCATAGACCACATCCACTGTGAATGTGCTATGATAGTAATTGTTGTAAGTTCATCGTGGTCTTCCTTTAGTGTTCAAAGTCCTAATAACTGTATATACCAGGAATAGGCAAACTCAGCCCTCCAGATGTTTTGGGACCACAGTTCCCATCATCCATGACCACTGGTCCTGTTAACTAGGGATGATGGAGTTGTAGTCCCAAAACATCTGGTGGGCTGAGTTTGCCTATGCCTGGTATATACATTCAAATAAGACCCTCCATCCCACCCACCACTGACAAAGTGCATATCTTGGAAAATAAACATTTCCAACAGACTACCCCCCTATTTTGCCATATTTTGCTTCAGGCTACTTCCTTTTAGACTGCAGGAGAAATATATTATTGCTTTCCGTAATGGGTACACTTCATTGGGAAAATAATAAAAAGGTTAGTTTCAAAATGCTGGGACGAAAATTTGGATTTAAACATCCTATAATCGCCTAGCTGGCCTTCAAGCTTCTTATAGGCTAAAAATAAAATGTTCCAATATTTGTAGGGCTATGAAACAGCCATTTCAAGGCACATTTAAATGCCTATGTTTGGTATTTTGCCTCTTCACAGATTTAGCTGAAGGAAGGAAAGTATTTTGCATTTCCCATCTTTAACACTGAGCATCTTTCATCTGTGTTCAAAGTCCAGGGAGGGTGGGAGATTGAATCGGAAAGTCCATAGACAGAATTCACTGTTATATCCTAAAAGATTATCTTCAGTGCTGGGAGCTCACTGTGACACAAGACTTACAATGCAGGGGATGATAAAGGTGGAGAATTTGGCCCTGGAATAATGGCTTTGTGCCAGAATGCATCATGAATTTTTTTTATAGTCTATGCCTGAAGGAGAGTGATGGTTTTAAGAATGAATGGAAAACTAAGAGGATTCATCAGAATTCTAAGTCAGGAATAAGGCCCACAAGTGACCCCCCAAACAGGGATGGCTTGAAGATTCACAGTGTCACAGTTTGTCAAAGTAAGTCAGAGACATTCTGTGTAATGCTTAGCCAAACCATGGCTAGGTGTGAATATGTATATGTGGGGGAACTCACAGCATAAATCATGATTGCTCCTCTTCTTCCCCCTGTCCTCCTCCTGCTGCTGTGTTACCCAAACCCAACCCATGGTTTAGCTTAACATCATGTCCCAACCCAGGTTGTGGTTTGTCTCCCCCAGACAAACCCTGATTGGCCAGCCAAAAACAAACATTGGCTGTGATTTGGTATAGTCTTGCATGCAAACTGGGCCATTGAAAAAGTGAGGTTGTTTTTCTCCAGAGGAAGCACACAAATACATGCATCACCTCTGTGAAATCACCACATTTAAGGTGGCTGGGCTCATTTCAAACTGGTAGTTATGCTGAAAAGGGCATAACCACACAGTGGCGTAGCGTGGGTTGTCAGCACCCGGGGCAAGGCAAGTAATTTGCGCCCCCTAACCCATGGATTTGCGCCCCCTAACCCTAACCCCCCGATGTTGCGCCCGGTGCGGCCGGCCCCCCCTGCACCCCCACCCTACGTCACTGTAACCACATGAATAGATGTTGCAGAAAACCCAGCATGCTGAAACCCTTTTATCTCTCTGCAAAAACAGCAAAGATCTTTGTGGCCTTAAAAATAGCTTTACATGCTTTCATGGGCTTCAGCCAACTGTCTCAGAACTGTCTGGTTCAAGAACCTCAACAAAGCAGATCCATGTCCATCTCCTCTAGTCTCCAGTTATGATTAAATTTCCATTGCTAAGCCTTTCTAGTGAAATGACTAGGAGCAGTCTCAGTAGACTAGAGAATAGTGTTCTTAATATATTGCAGTGGTTTTCAAACTACCATATTTTTCCATCTATAAGATGTCCCCATGTATAAGACGACCCCTATTTTTTGGGACTCCACTTTAATAAAATGGGGGGATATGGCCCCCATGTATGTATAAGACGCCCCCAAATTTTGGAAATTATTTTTTTAGGAAGAAAACCTAGTCTTATACACGGAAAAATATGGTATGTTCTGGAGAATTGTGAGAGTACCTCATCAAGGCTTCCCCAAAAAGGAGATCAGTACTGCTGACCAAATTTCCCTCAAAGACTGCTGATCTCAGTTGACTCAGCGGCAGTAATGCAATATGAATTTGCCAACAAGAATTTGCCGCATAATTCTCTGCAAAAACAGAGGGTTCTGTGGCTTATATGCAGGGCATCCTTGACAGTAAAGTTAATGTGGAAGGGTTTCCTAAAAGTGGGAAGTTTGAAAACTACTGTGATGGGGGAACCAGGAACCAACCTGGGCCAACAGACAGGTGCTAACGTTTACAGTCCATCCCCAGAAACATTTACTATGTTCAGTGGGACCTACTTTAAAGTCAGAATACTTAGGATTGAAGCCTTAGCAAGCAAATCATTCCCTTCACTGTACTCGCAATCCTGGCAGAAGCAGCCACCACCACCTTATGCCTCTTGAATGATGAAAATGGACTGGGGGTTTTATCTGCTTGACTTCCACTGCTTTTTAATTGGAGTCATGCAGCTTAGAACCCCATGTGGACTTAAGCAAGGAGGAAATGGCATATCCTCTGCTCAGCAGAACTCAGAGAGCCCTAAGACACTCTGGCCACCAGGTGTTCCCTAATGGCAGCCCTTTACTTTGAATACATTTAATACTGCTGTTGTTTTCAGGGCTAAATCACATTGAAACATTTCATGGGAAGAGATTCATAAATGAAATGAAATGCATCAAATAAGTTTTACTGATGGGGGAAAAAGAACCCATAAACTGCCTGTAATACACTGGTGGCAGAAGGGGGATTGGTGCGCCATCTCCTGGTCCCATCCCTGAAAAGTAGGGGCTGAGAGAGGAGTTGAGAAGGGAGTTCCTGCACGCTGAATGGATCTGCATCATGCTGTCGAGAATCATGCTTCAGACAGAAATGGAATTAGAGGTGGCCTTAGAAGACAGCACTGTTGGCACTCAAGGCCTAAAGTGAAATAAGCCCTTACTGCTTGCAAGACATCTGGTGGGTCTAAATGAATGCTGGTTCACAAGCAGCAATGGTTCCTCCCCCCCCCCCCCAACAAAAACCAATCCTGGGAACTGTAGTTTGATACAGGTTCTGAGAGTGGTTAGTACTTCCCTCACAGACCTACAATTCTCTGGGAAAAGAGGGAGTGGCTGTTAAACCACTCCAAGAATTGTAGATCTGCAAGGGGAATAGGGGTCTCCTAACAACTCTCGGCACCTTTAACAAACCACAGTTCTCAGGATTCTTTGGGGAATGTATGACAAAGGGAAGGGGCATAGCTCTGTGGCAGAGCATATGCTTTGCATCTGGGTACTTCTGGGGTCAATCCGTTGCATTCTCAGTTAAAATAAATCAATTGATCTTATGAATGCAAGGCAGGGAGAGAGTGCTGCCCATGGTCCTGGAAGGCCACTGCGGGTCAGAATAGAGTACCACTGGATTATAGTTGGACCAATAGTCTGGCCCAGCCTTCTTTGATCATTTAGTTAGAGAAAGGAATAAAATAGAGTGGAGGGGAAGAATAGGAGCATGGAGGATGCTGGGTCCTTCTGCTGATCATCCTCTGCTTGGTTCAGCACCAGACAACTTATGAACTATAGCTGCAGCCTGCGGCCTGCATGTGTGACTCATTGCAAAATGTACAGGCTGCACTGCCCTAAGAACATTTTGGGACAAGGTAAAAATCCACCTTGAGCCTTTTCTGGCTGAATGTTCCCATAAGTGGCATTCTGCTCTACAAGGCAGATAAGCGCCTCTTTTCAATCTTCTTGCAAAAGAGGATATGTTATGCAGGGCTTGACAGTCTGCTTGCGATGCCATGATCTGGTTATCTGCTGTAAGAATGAGGGTTCTCGTGCATGCACAGAGGAGCTCTCCTGACAACTAAAATGGCCCCATTCATTTCTGCCCCATTAATTTATGTCTGTACTGGCAGGAGGGTGCATAGGAGAAGTAAAAATTCAATGACTCATTCAGGTCTTCATTTGGCTAGAAATGAAGAAGTGTTTTGCCTGCTGGTCTTGTTTCCAGTTTCAGTGCACTCAAGGAGGCATGTGCAGGCTTCTGTGTGCACAATCCGTACACTTCTCTCTCTTTTTCAAAGTATGGATTGTGCAATAGGTTCTGTGTGCATGGGACCCTTGAATGCATAGAGGGCAGCAGTGGAAGCAGCAGACACAACCCTGATGCTCATTTCTAGCTGAATGCCTAAACAGGGCTTGTACATGCAGGTGCACACGCAACTGGAGTTGATCCCCAGGATTCCACTTCACCAGTGGAATCCCAGAGAGCCTCACAAGGAATATTACCTTCCATGTACACCCAGCAGACTGCACTGTTAATGCACCAACTCCAGCTTAAGACAGTGGCCTAGCAACTGAATACTACTTAGGTGTTGTAAGCCGTTCAAGCCACTGGGCCTTATGAAATCAAGAGAACGGCACTTTTAAGCAAACCAAAGGAGAAAAATGGGGAGAGGAAATGGATGTGTAACTTAATTGCCTCTTGGCTACGCAAATTATAGGGCTTTTAAGGCTCTGACAACCTCAGTATTTCATTGGAAATAGAATCAATCCTTTTTTTAAAAAAATGGTTGGGCCATTAAGATGGGGAGAGTTAAAGCAGTTAGTTAAGTGATATGCAGAGGCAATATGCTTGCTTGTTTTTTTTTTAATAAGGCAACTTAGATGGGCTATATCACATTATCCTGTTGAGCCATATATCAAATGATGTTTCTGAACTCATCGAGCTCCTGCAATCTTCCCAGTTCCTAATGCACATGGCTGAGCCAATGCTCCTTATCAGAGCCAGCCCAAAAACATCTCTATGCCTGAGGCGAAAAATTCAAATGAGTCTCCCTCCCATTGGTTGCCACTTTTCCATTTTTCCTGGCCAGGTTCATGTGACAAACAGCTGTCGCCCCTGGAGGTACAGCAATGGGAAATGTCACTTACTGAATTTCTACCTGCCAGGAAAAGCTGACAAACACAGGCATCTTATGGCAGGGTAGAGTGGGAAAGGAGGTGCCAACCCTTTCAGCAGTGCCAGACACAGTGATGATAAATTAAATAAGTGACCATTTTTGACACATTTCAATGGTGCCTAAAATCTGCTGCCCAAGGCAGATACCTCATTTTGCCCAATGGTTGGGCTGGCAACTTGTCATTTACCCTGGTGTCTGAGATACGCATGTCCCATAAAAGAGCCAAGGCCATCTGTCTTTGACTCTTTGCAACTCTTGGGGGAGTGAGTGAGGAAATTTGGTTTCATGAACAGCATTAAAATGCCACCCTGGGAAGTCCCACAATCAGTAACGTTTTAAACGGCTTTAAATAGCCTTTTAAAATTTAAAATCAATAATATTTTATCTTGTTCACTTCCTAAGCCCATTTCTAATAATAATAATTATATATTAAAAAGAGGGTAACTTGATGGATCTCTGCTGATGGCCAGTGTGCATTATTACTACACAAAGGGGCCAAGCCCAATTTTAGCAAGTCAAACAGGATCAAAAACGGTGAGATGCATTTATTCTACAATGGGACTTGCCTGTTGTTCTTCCACTAAATCATCCAACAGCACACTTCTATGAAACCCTGGCAAAGCACTTTGCTACTTATGGATAGAAACAGGTTTCCAAACTGTGGTTTGGATTAGTTGGCTAAAAAGCTAGCACAGCTATAATGCTAACCTCTGAAGTTAAATGGGAAATGCCTGCACAAGAGAAGAAGAGGAAGGAGTTCGCAATCCCACAAGGGTCAGGGAGAAAGAATGGATGTCTATAATTTTGTATACTGAAGACGTAGGGGGAGAAATTAACTTGTATTAGAGAAACCAGAGAATGATATGGGAATATCAATATTTCTAATAGAAGCTGGAGAAACATTATCGATTCTTGAAATAACCATTAACAAACTGTCTGCTGCTGTGAGCTTTTGGATTTAGTTTATGGTTTGCTATTAAGTTGGCTGTTATGTTTTATGTCTACATACTTTTTATTAAAAAAAATGAGAGGGAGGGCATAGCACGCTTGACCACCTAACGATGACCAGATAGTGTTATATCATCACCACCATCATCTGGCCGATATATTCTTGCCTGTGACAATTGCTCCTCCAGCTCTACCTTCCTGAGCTGAACAAAGGTCCCCTTCTAATAATAATAATAATAATAATAATAATAATAATAATAATAATAATAATTCTGCCCGTTCTCCCTCACTGCCTCTTCAGCCTAGAAATCCCCTGTAGCTTATTTTGTAACCTCTTGCTCACTTTCCACCTTTCTCCCAAATCTTCACCAACAATTGCTATTGAACATATGAAGTTGATTCATATGAACAATCAGGCCATTGATCCACCTTGCCTAGCCCTACTACCTAAGGACATTTAAAATCAAATATACCAAGGGCTTAACCCCTGAATTACAGCCCCATTCTGAAAGTATAGGGCTGCAATCCTGTGCTCGCTTACAGCATTTACAACCATCTACACCTCAGTACTCTCCCACACACCCCACGTCTGCCTTCATCCCCCAAAACTATGCAAATGTATATTGTAATTATCCTCTAGACCAGTGTTTCCCAAACTTGGGTCTCCAGCTGCTGTTGACTACAACTCCCACCATCCCTAACTAGCAGAACCAGTGATCAGGGATGATGGGAATTGTAGTCCTCCAAAAAAAAGCTGGAGATCCAGGTTTGGGAAGCCCTGCTCTAGACCAACCTTTCTCAACCTTGAGTGCCCAAATGTTGTTGGGCTACAATTCCCATCATCCCTGACCACTGGTTCTGCTAGCTAGGGATGATGGGAGTTGTAGTCCAACAACACCTGGGGACCCAAGGTTGAGAAAGGCTGCTCTAGACAATGACCTGCCTGTGTTGCTGTGAGATGTTCTGTGTACCCTGAAAGTGTACCACTTTCTGATGGCAAATTCGGTGGAGGATACCAGCAGAACTGAAGCCCAAATGGGGCCACAACAAAACAGGAGGGAGATAACTGCATGGCTTGGGGGGACCCCAAAGTTTGTATATATATATTTTTTAAAAAATTAAGGAAGCAAAAAATAATAATCTCAAAAATAGTTTGACAAAGACTGAATTTATTCAGTAGACAAGAAATTGTGAGAATTTAGTAGGAAGGAAACATGGGAAGTTGGTAGTGGGCAGTATACTGCACTGCTTGGAGGTCTTTATAACTTGCAGCAGGGGTGGAGAATCTCTGACCTGTGGGCCAAAGTGGCCCAATTTGGCTTGAGGGGCCACTTTCCCCAAATGACGCTCACTCGCCAAACACATGATATTGTGAGGTGGGTGCAGTGAGTTTTGTTTGTGTTTGTGTGTGAGAGGGGAGGAGGGAGTTGTTGGGTAAAATTAGCCATACCAATTTGTACATGTAAATTGCTTTTCATACATGGAAATTCCTTTTCCATTTAAGTTGGGCATTCACTGCTTTGGAAGGTAAAACCTTTTGTCCCTCCCTCACTCCATGCACCTGAAGAGCAGAAATTTGCAGCATTAAGGAGTGAGCTGCCTCTGAATGCATCAGAAGGGAAAGGTGCACAGAGGAGAAAGGATCCCAAGGGCTAAATCCAAAGTCCACTTGGAGACTGGAAGAATGGAGAGAAGGTTGGGGTAGGTACATAATGGATGACCTAGAAAAGCATCACTACTTGAGATATTCAATTCCTAATCCAGGTCTGATTACATTAGATTCAACATCCTCTTTCTAGCGTTGCATACTAGCTAATTCTCTGCTCTACATTGCTCTCATCTTGCTCTTATCTTGCTTGCATTTCAATGCCGAGCAGAAGAAGCAAACGTCCCTAGGGCTCCTAATTCAGTAAGTGTAACAATTATGTTACAATTTATGCATATGCATATGCTGTAACAGCTACTTCAACAAATAAACCACAGAAAATTCCTGAGAGGGAGGAATGGTGAGCTGGTTTGAGTTATACGGAAAGGTTCATTAGAATAAAAACTGAATGCTAAAGTTGCAACTGCATGAAAAACCCACCACATAAACCATGAGAGCCAGCGTAGTGTGGAGGTTCTGGTGTCGGACTAAGAGTGGGAAGCCCTGGGTTCAAATTCTACATTTAGACATGAAACAAACAGGGTGACTTTTGGGTGGTTGCTATCTCTCATCCTAAACCACCTCACCTCACACAGCTTATTGGCCCAGCTCCACACTCTCTTCAAGCGTTTTTGCCCTGTTTTATTGAACTGTGGTAATGCTTCTTGCTTGCCTGGATAGACAATGTGTTTGTGGATGTTTGTGCGTGTGCACATGCAGAAACCTCTGACTTTTGCCTGGCTGGAGTGTAGCTTACTGTGTGATGGTAAGTCTATTCATTCATACATACATACATACATACATACATACATACATACATACATACCCTGCCCTAGGTTTCCCCAACTACTCTGGGCGGCTCCCAAGGGAATATTAAAAACACGATAAAACATCAAACATTAAAAACTTCCCTAAGCAGGGCTGCCTTCCGATGTCTTCTAAAATTCAGGTAGTTGTTTATTTCCTTGACATCTGATGGGAGGGCGCCACTACCAAGAAGGCCCTCTGCCTGGTTCCCTGTAACTTTACTGCTCACAGGGAGGGAACCACCAGAAGGCCGTCAGAGCTGGACCTCAGTATCCGGGCTGGACAATGGGGGTGTAGATGATCCTTGCTCTGCCCACTGTTTGTCTCTGGCTCCGCCCACCATCAGCATATGGCCCCTGGAAGATTGTGGAGGAGGGAAAGAGGCCCTCAGAACTGGGAAAGAATCCTTACCTCTCCCTTAAACGGAAGCAACACCAAGTTCCTTCCGTCAGACTGTTAAAGAAACCTCGTTTGCTTTTATAGATGCTGCCTTGACACGTTAAACAAAATCAGCCTGCCATCTGTCGCACAAGGACATTTAAGGAAAACTAGCGGATTTAGTGTTTATTTTGGCTCCCAACACATCACCTGTTCTCTCTCACCCATCCCCTCCCCTAGAATCACAAGGCAGCAAGGTCCAGGCAAAAGATACATTTTACGAATGATTCTTTGTGATTAATAGCCGTTGACTCAGGTCCAGTCTCCAATGGACAGGCCTCCTGCTGTTGTCCTTTCTTGGTTATAGCAAGAGAGCCTAGCTGATGCTCTGAGAGATTTTCCTTTTAAGAACAGAATACCGCATTCACAAATGGTAGCTGGGGAGAACATGTGTTGCTTAAAAGGGCTAAGAATAGCCCTGCCAACAAGACCTGCCGTTGAAAACTGAAATCCTTCTGAAATCTAAAAGCCAGGTTATTCGGTTCTTCAGTGGCCTGTGCACTTCAAAGCTGAAACTTTTTTTAAGAAACTTAACCCCTTAGGATGCAGGCGGCATGCAACACGCAGAGGGGAATGACAAATGAAAACATTAAACCTGAAGAAGAAAAATATCACATTGGTATGGGTGATGGATTTGCAGGGTTTTAGGGAATTTGCAGAAACATACTGTAGTCTAACTGCTATGCATTTTTTAAGAATGGCATTGATACAGTGTATCAATCCATACATTTAAAGCGCACCGAAAGCGTCTCATTTCTCCCACAGAATCCTCAGAATTGCAGTTTGTTAATGGTGCTAGGAACTGTAGATCTCTGAGGGGTAAACTCTAGTTCCCATGATTTGGGGGTGGGGGTCGGAATATGCATTCACAGCTAGATGTGAATTAAATGTTCAACCCTAAAGTCTAGCTTGTGGGAGTCTGTGTTGAATTAAGAAAAAGCTTGTACGGCATATAGAATGTTGGCCTAGGTTGGCATCATTTCTTGGAAAGCAGCCCTTTGCCACTGGCTGGGAGCACGATCGGTACCCTCTGCGAATGGAAACCTGGATATAATTGGCTGGCGGTTGATGGCAAGCCCTGTGATTCTGGACAGAATCCCACTGCCCTACAGCACTGCAGATGGTGAAACCTCTGGCTGCATTGTGATTTTGTCATTGCTAAACTTTGAGGGGCCCTTTTTCTTCCTGTCTGAATCTCTGGGAAGATGAAGTAAAGCTGTGAGATGCATCAGGAGGGTTTAAGGATGTATGTAGCAGACCAAACTAATGGGAGCAAGTACAGCGACTCTGGGGAGTCAAGGGAATTGTTTCAGTTGCTTTTTTTCTGCAGCTGGGATGTCATGGACCTTGCCCAGAGAAACTCTGAGCATATCTACGCTATAGACTTAAATTGATTTTATCCCCTTACCACGGGGAGCACTGAAACAGCAGATCTGGGAATCTTCAACAGACAATTTTCAGCATCCCGCAGTTCCCAGGATCTTTTTGAAGTTGCTTTGAGATTTATTTGTGGGCAGTGGCAAATAAATTCAGTAAATAGTAGCAGCAGTAATAGAAGTATTAGTACCAGCTGAGCGTTTACTGTGAGAATTCCTCAGACCAGAGCTATGTTCAATATGCAGAGGCTGAATGCTCCTTAGGCAGGGGTCAGCAAACTTTTTCAGCGGGGGGCCAGTCCACTGTCCCTCAGTCCTTGTCAGGGCTGGACTATATTTTGAAAAAAATAATAATAATGAACGAATTCCTATGCCCCACAAATAACCCAGAGATGCATTTTAAATAAAAGGACACATTCTACTCATGTGAGAACACGCTGATTCCTGGACTGTCTGCAGGCCGGATTTAGAAGGCGATTGGGCCGGATCCAGCCCCCGGCCCTTAGTTTGCCTACCCATGACCTTAGGTGAACCATCAATAGACGTCCAGTCAAGGAATAAGACGTATCCCTGCTTACATCATCCTGTATCTGTGATGGCTCCACCATCTCTTATAATGTGTGCTACTCTGCCTGGCAGTCTTCGGCAGAGGACTCTCCCATCTCTCCAACATCCTTTTAACTGGACAGCCACACAGAGATTGTCTTAAGTATTAAGTCGTATACAAGCAAATTAAAGAAATAAATAAAGACCACGGATTGATCTGCACACACAGCGCATGTGCTCTGCTATCGCAACATGAACTAGAAGAACCAAGTCTCATGGCCAACCCTCAATAAACCCTCCTTAATTTCAGCTTAACTATTTCAGGGAATGTGGAGATAATTTTGCAGATACCATCCCAAGTTAAAAGTGCATTATCCCGCCAACCCTATCTGCACCCAAACTAAAATTACCATAGTTTTTGCTCTATAAGACTCACTTTTTCCCTCCTAAAAAGTATGGGGAAATGTGTGTGTGTCTTATGGAGTTAATGCAGGCTGTGCAGCTATCCCAGAAGCCAGAACAGCAAGAGGGATCTCTGCTTTTGCTGTGCAGCGATCCCTCTTGTTGTTCTGGCTTCTGAGATTCAGAATATTTTTTTTCTTATTTTCCTCCTCCAAAACTAGGTGCGTCTTATGGTCTGGTGTGTCTTATAGAGCGAAAAATACGGTAATTTGCATCCTGACATGGTAGAGATTCACATCTCTCGCAGCATGCCTCAGCGTTGTACCACAAGTAGGTGAGTATGGTTGATTTCGCTTGGCCATTAAAGTACAGAAGAGCAGAAAAACCTGAGCCAGGGGGAAAAGGAACCATGAAGAAAAGCTGTTAGGCAAAATACACACACACAGAGAGAGAGAGAGAGAGAGAGAGAGAGAGCACCATATTGGCCTGGTTTAACTACTTAAGGCTACAATCCTACTGACAATGTGTCGCCCGGTCTTCTCCTATTTCACCTATCTTGAAGCAGCTTGCACTGGCTTGCAGGACCAATTCAAGCTGCTGGACCTGATTTTTAAAACCCTAAACAGCTGAGGTCCTGATTATTTCAGGGAATTTCTCCTCCTTGTCCAGCATTCAAGGTCTCCTAAGGATGTCCTGTAGAGGAGACTACAAAGAGTGTGGCACACTCTGACTCTGATGCTCTAGTCTAGAACTCTCTCCCAAGAGAGGGTCTTTCAGTTTTCTTCCTGCTGTCTCTCCAGTAGTTTAAGGCTGTTGTTTTTTATTGGACTTTCAATTTTGGATATCGCCTGTCTTAATTTCTGTTTGATGTGCTGGTTCTGCCCCTATTTAATAGGACTGTTTTGCTGGTTTGAATTCACTGTTTTGATGTTGTTTATATATTTTGTAAATGACTCTTTTTAAAAATGAAATGTGGCATAATAAATAAAAAGAAAAACATCACCGTTTCTGGTCTGTCTATAATAATTGGTGCTAATGTTCAACTATACACCCACAAACAAACAAGCACACACACCCCAGACTGATATATAAGACAGGGAAACTGAGCAGTTCTACAATCTCCTACCCAATAAGTCCCAAGAGACACTCAAGCCCTGTATTGCTCTGATGCTGTTAAGATTTCCTGCAAAGCTTTGCATTGGTGCACCTGATCCCTGCAAACCACGAGGGGACTGCACCAATCCTCTTGCTACTCCAAACAAGCTAGTAGGATCAACATGAGCAGTAGAGCTTGGCGCTTCTTGTGCCAAATTCCTGTTTGCGCTGCTCAGAGCTAAAGCTGTAGTGGCAGGGCTCTTTGAAAAAAAGTTTTGAATTCTGCACTTCAGATCCAGTATGCATACTGCACTAGGATTTGGGGGACTGGGGTTCAAATCCATTGGCCATGGAGCTCACTGGATGACTTCAGACCAGTCAACATCTCTCAGCCAAACCTACTTTGCAGGGTTGTTGTGAGGATAAGATAGAGAGAGGATAAGTTGTGTATGCCACCTCGAGCTCCCTGGAGGAAAGGTGGGATATAAATGTAATAAGAATAATCTTATGCTTCAAAAGGCCAGTTTCTGTAACCTGCATAAGTTATGCAAGTTAAGTACATGTACATCTTATATTCCACCATTGATTTTGGTTCTGCTAATCATGGGGAGCAGGTAGGCACTACACAGGGCATTGAAATCCTGCCTTCAACCACTGAAAACCTTGTTCCGCAACCCCTGGAGCTTCTGAGATTTTAGCAGATCTTGCCTACACATTTTCAGGCCTAACTTCACAGCCGTAAGCACACACAAAAATGTAAGGAAGTTGCATTCCATTACAGTGGTAACTCGGGTTAAGAACTTAATTCATTCTGGAGGTCCGTTCTTAACCTGAAACTGTTCTTAACCTGAGGTACCACTTTAGCTAATGGGGCGTCCCTGCCGCCACCACCCCGCCGCCACTGCGTGATTTCTGTTCTCATCCTGAAGCAAAGTTCTTAACCTGAGGTACTATTTCTGGGTTAGCGGAGTCTGTAACCTGAAACGTCTGTAACCTGAAACGTCTGTAACCTGAGGTACCACTGTAATTTACGGCTATATATTTACTGCTATATATATTTACCTGGACTGAGCAACAATGTTTTTCTTTCCTTACTTTTTCCTCCCAGGTTTACATGGCTTCCCCCTGCCCCTAAGAAACCTATTTAGTGTTGTGATATTTTGCTCCAGGAATCAAAAACTCCAGTGGCTACATGAGGCTCCTGTTCTGTGATCCTTCAGCAAATAGGATAGTTTGCATCATCTTTCTGCATCATAATTTGACTAGTAGTATGGAGAATAAAATGGATTTGTTTCATTCAACATGCTTCACTGGTGTAACTCAGGTATTCTTTTTTTCCCTCTGCGTGCTATTAAATGGCTAAGCAATTGGAGAGGCAACATTCCCTGTGAGGCAGGAGAAAAGATAAATGAACAGGGAGGCAGCTGGTTGTAAACTGTCACAGATAGGAGTGAGAGGCGTAAACACGGTTGCTTCATCTCTTGCAGGCTGGCTGGTACCTGACTCATTGAAAGACCAGAGAACATTACAATTACATTTACGTATTTGTATCCATTATTTGATTGCATAGCAGAGAGCATTTGGCTCTTGGCTTGAGTGGGAAAGCCAGCCTTGGTAAGTGGGTGAAATATTTTGCAAGCCCAAATGCCGTCATATCTCAGGAAAAGCCTCCACTGGGCACATCCTAAGCCCGCCCACCCGCCACTCTGGCTGAATCACCCACAGCACTTAGGCAGCCTCTTTCCCTCTCAGTCTTTCTTCTTTATTTGGTGGGATGGTTCTCTCGCAAATGTTCATCACTTGATGACGGGAATATCAGGTGATGATGGCCTGCATAAAGAGCACTCCAGTGTTGTACACATACGTATGAATTAGTCATAGGTTTTTGCCTTCAACGTGCCCAGTCTCATACCCAGCTGCCCATAGATACATATCCCTGTTCCACCAGTCTTTTCTTCCCTCTTTATCACCTTCTATCCTGTGACTTTCTCACTTTTCTCAACCTTTTCATGCAACCAAGGCAGCACCTGGGGTCAGATGAAAACATCTGCCTTTTCTCCTTCACCTCCTGCAGACAGCCACCACCTGCAGCATTTTCAGCCACAGGAAGATGAATATATTGATCTCTTTCCCTACTTTTACCTACAAGACTGGGAACAGAAACCACTGTCCGAGACTGAGATGTGTTCTCTAGTGCTGCTTGTCATTTTAGCTGGAAAGGCTTGCTGAGAAAAAAAAATCTATTCCATTTAACTTCAAAGACAATTGCAAACATATAAGAGCAATGCTCTGTGAAACCTCAAAAGCCAGAGAGAGACTTTCCAGTAGTTGGGAGGGGGGACAAGGTTATAACATTCTGCATAAGTCATACCTCCTTCCTGTGACTAACATCAGCAGAGTAAGACATGCTAGATTTTTGGATTTGCAATAATCTGCACAAAGTTCAGATTTCATCTTTTCTTGGTGAATAGCTGGAGTTCACTTAGAGCAAATATGTATTTTGTGACCACACAGTACATACTAACCTTCTTAAAAAATACAATTTTTAAAGTATTTCTAATACATTTATAAGATCCAGCCAGCTAATTACATTTGGCAAGCTTAGTGAGGTAAATGAATATGTGAAGGCTTGGTTGATTGATGGATACAACACCAAATATCGGATGAGGCAGCTGAAAACATTCACTCCCTATCACAACACCTCAGACAAAATATCAGCTCATTATATAAAGCACAATACATTTCCTTCCAATGAAAGCAGTTCTCAATATGAATCATCAACAGATGAAACATGGAGCAATGTTCATGTATGAATAAGCCCAGGTAACCATTCTGAAATGCGCATCTGTCAAACAATAACAACAATCCCCAAGTATTGTGGGCTCCAGACATTCGATGTATTGTGAAAGTATGCATATTTGTGCTCCTGATGGCATACTGGTGCATTCAAGCTATACGAAGCTACAATTTACAGTCAGAACATTGGAACATGTAGTCCACTCTTGTGTACTCCAACGTTCAGCAACAATTACTCAAAGTCTAAGGCAGAGGTCATTGTAGTGTTTGAGTCACGTCCATGTTTTACATATATTCCAGTTCACAAAGGGCTGGAACAGTTCCAGCCCAGGTCTTGAATAGGGGCTCTAGAGACCAGTTCCTGAGGTGGTAAAGGACTGAGATTTCTAGTGCTCTCTTTGTTATGCTTGATGTTTGCTTGAGGTTTGGTGTTTTGTTTCGTTTTGGGAAGCATTTTAGCGACCATCCTTTGTACTGCTCCTACAACTTACAGTTCTTTCACTGAAGATGCCAAGAGCTGAACCAGTGACCTCCTGCTTGCAAAAAATGTTTTCTGCCACTGAGCCATGGACCCCCTAAGAAACCCATTTTTAAAATGTTTAAAATACCCTGGCGCTTTCTTGAAAGCTTTAACCAAAATAAGTAGGCTAGTTCATTTGAGAACCAACATAGAAGGTTATTCATTTCATGTTTTGGTTATTCCAGCCTAAGACCACCTGTAATTTGAATCAAAGGCGGGTCAAGACGACTCCCCAAAACATCTGTTTTCACAGAAACAGCTGCCACGTGGTTCAGAGTTGGGTTTGGGCAAATGTGCATGATGCCCACTGGCACTTGGAGAGATTCTATATTAAGCCTCATGCATTTAAGGGTACTGCTGGCCTCCAGAGTCAAAGCCAGTGAGAAAATAGAAATATACTAGACTGCCTTCCTCAATTTTCATGTCTCTCTCCCTCTCTCTCCACATGAAAGTGTGATATAAGAGAAAATATGCAGTCACCCAAATGCCTTTCAAGGGACGGGAGAGGGGAAGTTGCAAGGAAAGGCCAGCTCAGTCAGTAGAGATCAGTCAATAGAGCAGCTCAGTCGGTAGATCTCAGGGTCGTGTGTTCGAGCCTCACATGGAGCAAAAGATACCTGTATTGCAGGGATGACCTGAGGTTCCCTTCCAACTCTTCAATTCTATGAGCTTGTTCTGGGCCTGAATAAAATTAACCCTTCATTGACTGAACTTATTTTCATAAAAGCCCACCATCCTTCCAAATCCAACTGAGGTCCCCAATATCTGAAATACTGTTTCCTTCCTACAGACTCTCTCGGGTGTTGAGATCTGCAGAGGTGGCTCTCTTGATAGTTCTGCCCCCCTCTCTCTATATATATGCACCAATGACAACATATCCTATCTAAAGGGCTGTCATATGGAGGATGGAACAAGCTTGTTTTGTCCTGCTCCAGAGACCAGGACCCAAACCAATGGTTTCAAGTTACAAGAACTGAGATTCTGACTAAATATCAGGACAAACTTTCTGACAGTAATATCTGTTTGATCAGTCTCACAAGAGGTAGATGCTTCTTCCCTGGAGGTTTTTAAGCAGAGGTTGGATAGCCATCTGTCATGTATGATCTAGTTGATATTCCTGAAATGGAGGACTAGAAGACCCTCAGGCCTTCCAACTCTACGATTATCTCTCTGGGTTAAATAAACTTTGTCTTTACCCTTCTTCAGTGTTAGTTTTCCTTTCTTCCTTAACTTCAGCAGCAACAAAATATGACCAGGGGATGGGAAAATCTGGAGCTAGGTCAACATTAGTGCACTGTGAGTCCACTGGAAACAATGAATTTGCCTCAGGTAAAGGAAGGGGGAAACGGGAGGAGAAAATGGATGCCCAGCCAGTGATCAGTCACCCTAGGGCACCTGAGCATGCGTTTTGACACCTGGTACTTGAAATCTAATTCAGGTTCTATCGATACATTTAAGCTGCAATTCTATACCGAGCCGTCCATGAGACTTACTTTTGAGATCGGTTTGCACTCTGAAAGACTGTAAATGTATCCAATTTAGGTTTTTGCTGCTTCACATTGACTGACAAGGGATCTCCCCAAAGTGCCCCAAAATGTCTAGCTGCAAGCTTGCTGGCCACCTTCCAACATTCATAGTGGAGAGAATCTCCGTTCTACTTTGGATAGCAATACAGGTGGTCTTCTACGATTCACAAGGCTGGCATAGCATAAAATCTGATAGGTCAATAAAGAACCCAGTCCTTGATACATTTCTTTTTTTAAAAAAAAAGTAATGTGTTAAATACATAAATATAATAAATGACTTAATAAACTGTCTATTATTAGTAGTAGTACAAAATTTATATATTACCCTTTATCAAAAGATCCCAGGGTGATTTACAACATTAAAAACATTTTACAGAGCATAAAAAAATTATACAAAGCATAGTAATAGGCAGAGTAATAATAAAATAATCATAATAACTGCCCCCATTACCTTTAACAGGCCCTATGTTATTTAATAGGGACGCAGGTGGCGCTGTGGGTTAAACCACAGAGCCTAGGACTTGCCGATCAGAAGGTCGGCGGTTCAAATCCCCGTGACAGGGTGAGCTCCTGTTGCTCGGTCCCTGCTCCTGCCAACCTAGCAGTTCCAAAGCACATCAAAGCGCAAGTCGATAAATAGGTACCGCTCCAGCGGGAAGGTAAACGCCGTTTCCATGTGCTGCTCTGGTTCGCCAGAAGCAGCTTAGTCATGCTGGCCACATGACCCGGAAGTTGTACGCCGGCTCCCTCGGCCAATAAAGCGAGATGAGCGCCACAACCCCAGAGTCGGCCATGACTGGACCTAATGGTCAGGGGTCCCTTTACCTTTATGTTATATAGTGGTCAAAGGCCTGAGTAAAGAGAAATGTTCTTGCCTGGTGACCAAAGATATGTAATGATGGCGCCTGGTGAGCCTCCCGGGGAAGAGCATTCCATGGTCAGGAAGCCACCACAGAAAAGGCCCGTTCTCATGTTGCCACATCACACCAAATTCAAGAGGGGCACTGCCATGCACAATCCTCACCTGCTTTGCTGTTTGATTCAGCTGTAGTACTATTTAGCCTGTGCTGACAGAAAAGGAAGATGTGATAAGCCTGGGATGGGGAATCTGGGGCCCTCCAAACAGTGGTGGCTGTTGCCCATTAAGACTAGAAAGCAGGGTGCCCAACTGTAGGGGGCACCAGAGCCAATGACAGAAAGAGCCATCCTCTTCCCTGCTGAGTTCTGCAAGGGGCAACACAGAGACTAAGGGGGAAGAAGCTGACAACCAGTGCCACCCCAAACCCCAACTGGTTTTAAGAAGACAGGCAGGTGGAGCCTGACTGAAGCTGGTGGGATAGTGCCCCATTCACCCTAATGGACCAGCCTCTAGATATTGTTGGACAAACTCTCATCAGGCCCAACCACAATGGCAAATTGCCGGTGATGATGGGAGTTGTAGTCCAATAACATCAAGAGGGCCACAGATAAGTACTCTTCTAACATGCATCCAGCAAGGGGAACACAAGGGGAACAACAAGATTACCACACAGCCAAAGTTTTTCCTCCCTGCAAAAAACAAATAAAATGTAGCTGGATTCTAGTTCCAATCAGCTGCATCCCCAGTCAATGCTCACAATGATGGGAGTTGTAGTTTAGCCACCTTTGGAGGGCCACATATCCCCCAACCCCAATATCATGCTGCCCAACATTTCTCCAGTGAAAATAAGGATGTCCTATTCAAATAATTATAATTATTATTATACCCTGCCCATCTGACTGGGTTGTCCCAGTCATTCTGGGTGGCTTGCAACATACATAAAACCATAATAAAACATTAACTATGAAAACAAATCCCTATATACGGGTGGCAGGTTGGGTAACTCCATACCCTCCAACATTTCTCCAATTAAAATAGGGATAACATCCTAAGGAAAAGCAGGGTATTCCAAGTTCAAAACATAAACCCAGACATCTTCTGCAACGCAGGAACTGTCCCTGGAAAACAGGGACACTTGGAGGGTCTGCGATATAAGTAAATAAACAATCTTCAAGCCAAGGTATTGGGCTTTACTACATAAGGGCAAACTGTGTCCATGCCATTTCAATGGTTAACTGCTATCAAGTGACTTAAGGTAAGGGTGGGGCTTTAGCACCTTATTGTGCCCACAGCCTGGTTGAAGCAAGGCAACGTTGGATCAACTCCAGATGCCGCCAACATTATCCAGAAGACTGGAAAGACTCCAGGACATTGCAGGTCCAAGCCACAAGCAGAGTCAGGTGCGCCTCAGGTCACCCTGACCTGGGTTCTGAAGGTGCAGTGCAAACAGACCTGCTGGAAACATCACAAGAAATTCAGACGATTATGGAATCAACCAGTAACCGCAGACATCTCCTTCCAATGCCAAAACGTCCAACTCCACAGTGCAGAATGAACATAAATAGTACAAACGGGCAGTGTTTTATGGGACCTTCAACCACATGCCTGGAATGTGAGGAGGGGGCTTTCCCCCTTTCCCTCCCACCTTGAGGCCTTTCCTCTGCTGTGCTATATTAGTGGGATCAGATTTAGGGCTGACAACTAGTTGTGAACCTGAGCATTTGATTACTACACAGTAAGGGGAAGTTGTGGCATGACAGTAAAGGTAAAGGGTAAAGGGACGACTGGGGTTGCGGCGCTCATCTCGCTTTACTGGCCGAGGGAGCTGGCGTACAGCTTCCGGGTCATGTGGCCAGCATGACTAAGCCGCTTCTGGCATGACAGTAGAGGCAAGTTAATCTACTGTTTTCTTATCTCTTCAATCCACCGCCATCAGTTTTCTGTAAATCCTGCCAGTGCATAAGTCCTTTGGGGTAAAATTTATTTTTCTTTTAATTTACAGGTGTGTGTACTTCTGCATACCAATGATACCCAGGTAGAAACCATTTGCTTACTTTTGGGTAGTCCTGTTTTGCTTCCAAACAGATAATAATAATAATAATAATAATAATAGTAGTAGTAGTAGTAGTAGTAATTTATTTATACCCCGCCCACCTGGCTGGGTTTCCCCAGCCACTATGGGCAGCTTTCAAAAGAATATTAAAATACAATAATCTATTAAACATTAAAAGCTTCCCAAAACAGGGCTGCCTTCAGCCTGGGTGATCATGTGATCACCCAAGCTCACAATTAGAATGATTATGGGCCATCTGATATGCTATTCCTTGCATTTATACACTTTATATCGCAATGTCATGAGCAACAACCCATGAATAAGAATTCATCTAATTCCCCAATATTTCCCCCCCATTTTTAGATACAAACCAGGACCCAAGTTAAGGGAAGAACATCAAACACAATACATATCTCTCCCTAGATCATACAAGCAACCAGTACATCTTAAAATTGCACAGTTATACTGTACTTTTAAAAACTGACATTAATCATTCAATTCTTATCTTTAATAGAGAAATCACTAGTTATATATATATTACTCTGCTCTGCTGACTAACCCTAACCCAGCTACAAGTAGGGATTCAAACAATTGAATACTTCTCTATACAAGGGGTAGGGGGCCCCTGCACATAGAATGGCTGTGTAGATTCTTCCCCCCTCCCCAACATACTAATTGTTGTTTTTTAAATGTTCAAGAAAAATTTGGGTTTCTTTTTTGCTTTTGTAGGAAGGAACGCTCAGTTATGTGAGCTCCCACCTGCAGTTTGAAGTGGTACTTCCAGACAAAGGTTTATCACCTCTCAGTGAGAACCAAACTACATGTTATACCACACCAATGGTTTATCTTCTGTCTATCCTTAAACTTAATGCAGCCACAAGGAAAGAGAGGCTGCTAATTTGAACAGGGAAGTGGCTTAGGGATTTTCAACTCTGTTTCCCCATCCTATTGTGCCAGTCTAAACCACATACCCCCAAGCTGCTATTTGAGAAGAAATGATAATGCAGGCAACTGCATTCCACCCACCAGCAAAATGTAATAAATGGGTGAGGAGGGAAGGGATTGGGACAACAGTGCAGGGAGGGAAGTGTTAAAATGCCTCCAGGTTGCATGTGAAGTCCAATTAGCAGTTCCTTTCCCTCACTATAGCTGTATTTAGTAAAAGCAAACAGGGGAAGATTAATCAACTACTAATCTCCAGATGCAGCATGCAGTGAGAATAAAGTCATGGGAACTAGGCCCTTATGTTCAAAATGATGCCTCCTTTAATAATAATATAAAAACCCACACTGTATACAATACCAGCATGCTTTGCCAGGGAAATGGCCAGAACTTCTCTCTTTCTTTTTTCTCTCTAGTATGTTCATTTGTGTGATTTGCAAGGAGGAGAATTTTATGTGGGAGAGATTCAAGCATTTGACATCTTCCCACAGACACACTCGCAATCTGAAATGGTGCAGCTCAGCAATGGATAATGTGGGTCTTCTTTGGCTGATCTGCTTCTTCCTCTTGTATGGAAGCAGTGCCTTAAATCCCAGTCAGCTTTCCTCCACCTGCTGCCCTCCAGATGTTTCAGACGGCAGTTTCTATCATCCCTGACCATTAGGCACATACTGCCTGGGGATTATGAGAGCTGTTTTTATCACGTATTTTTTTATGCTGTGAACCCCCCTGAGATCTAAAGATGAAGGGTGACACTAACTAACTAATGACAAAAACTGCAACTACTACAACACCACGGAATTATTAGCACCTCTCCAGGAATTGTTGGGGAAATTCTGTAGAGGGAGCCATGATAGTTACATTAATATAAAGCTTATAAAGAGGTTTGTATTGTTGAATATGCTCCCTGCCCCAACATATACCCTTAAAAGTACAACTCTGTTTAGAAAATCCAGGTGTCTTTGAAAATCTCCCACTTGCTTTCCTCTACCCTCTGCCAGACAGACACTCACAGATCTGAATTTGTTTGCTCCCAGGCATAAAATCATTTCTCCACACGGCGGAAACCAACCCTCACATAACTAAGATGTGTGGGATTGAAAGCAAGGGGTGTCACCCAGGAGTGAGCAATCTTATTTATTTTTATTTTTTGTTTCACCTACTTTGTATTTCCTTTCACACATTGGAGGGCCAACCGTTCCTAAATATAGTGAAAGTTTTTGCTTTGTTCCATCCCCTGTTGGAAATAAACCTTACCCCTCCTCCCTTTCTTCCCTTTCCATTATACCATGGCATCAGAAACCTTAAGGTGCAAAGTATGCACAGCTAAACAAGTTATTTGGGCAGTAACAAGGCAGAAAATCAAATAAGCGGGGATTTGTGTAGCCCCTTTAATGGCCAAAAAAAATACAACAACAATAAATGAAATAATATAATTTCCTGATTTTTAATGACACCCCAAAACACTGCCAGAGGTGCATGCCTCAATTTGCCTAATGTTAAAGGGCCCTGGTTGGGGCTTTCTAACATATTGAGAAGATGGAGCATTCAGAAAATTAGAGAAAAGAGCTCTCACAAGAGAGGAAACTGAATGCATGAAAGCATACTAGGCATTCTGCAACCAATACTGGTCTGAAGCTCATGTTGCTGAACAGTGGCGAAGGAGAGTTAGAAGAAGAAGAAAACAAATCAAGTTTTGGTGATATGAAGACAACCCAACAGCCATGTATTTTGTAAATGTGTACAATTACTCAACCAAGGGACACATTTTAATGATATGAAATGTATATTTAAAACAACAGACCAGAAGAACACATAGGCCTTTCAATGTCAGTAATATTAGCTAGAGAAAGGCAGTAAGGAAACCTACACAATATACAACCTGGCCAGGAAACATCAACAATATATGGCATGTTCAAAAATAATGTTTGACTGCGCAATATGTGCTTTCAGTTTTGAATGAGAAGGTTTCTTTTCAAAGACAGTTTATGAAGTGTCAGCTATTAGCTTGCTCAGGGGCTTAGGAAGGGCAGCATGCCAGGAGGAGTGCCATCTCTGCAGTTTCTCTTGGACTTTAAGCACAGCACAGTAAAGCACAATTCAGCCACCCTGTACTACTGATAGTGAATGAGATAAAGTGGAGATGTGTGACTCTCCAGATTTATCAACGACTCTTTGAGAGATGCTGCAGGGTTAACTGCCTGGGCAAGTGGGGCATATAACTTAGAGCCCACTCTGGCTCTAGAAATTGCTAATACTGCTGGACATTCAAAGGGTGGAAACTTGATCCTACAACTGAGTCCACAAGGATGACCTGGCAGGATGACCTGGCAACCCACAGAAGAACTATAGGTACTTTGTCCAGTTCTGTAACTTTGGGATCAGGTGCTCAAAGGAAATATAGGTAGTGCTGATAATCATCTCCAAACAATTTATGGGTATTTGTTGACTTCTGGACTTCCTTAAATATGTTTCTTGCAACAAACAAAGGACAGCACTTGAATATATTTATTAATATATATAAACATAGAGAGAGGGACGCGGGTGGCGCTGTGAGTTAAACCACAGAGCCTAGGGCTTGCCGATCAAAAGGTCGGCAGTTCGAATCCCCATGACAGGGTGAGCTCCTGTTGCTCGGTCCCTGCTCCTGCCAACCTAGCAGTTTGAAAGCACATCAAAGTGCAAGTAGATACTGTAAATAGGTACCACTGCGGTGGGAAGCTAAACGGCGTTTCCGTGTGCTGCTCTGGTTCGCCAGAAGTGGCTTAGTCATGCTGGCCACATGACCCGGGAGCTGTACGCCGGCTCCCTCGGCCAATAAAGTGAGATGAACGCCGCAATCCCATTACCTTTACCTTTGAACATAGAGAGAGAGAGAGAGAGAGAGAGAGAGAGAGAGAGAGAGAGAACTCCTTCAGACCTATCTAGCTATTTGGCTTTCCTTTCTGAGGAGCCAGTTCTCTTCAAAAATATACATTTGTCATCATATAAATAGAGACGAGTGTTACAGCCCCAACAAATCTTCCTTTCCAAAAACTCACATTTCCATTTCCCCTCCACAAAAAGAATCTCTTCAGCAGGAAAAGGCTATTGCCGTTATTTACTTAGCAAGTCAAAATGAATTTTAAAGCTTCAAATTACCCCATAGCTTATGATAGCATCCTTTCCAGAGTAAAACCAGTTTGAAATGATAGCAATTCGTCTGCTGGAAGATCACAGGTGCTTTTAGGAAACTCTGAGCATTCTATGACCTAACTACACCCTCCCCCCCCCCAAAAAAAAAACCAATTCAGAAATTAGTAAGTAATTGCACAAGATGCAATGCATAAAGCATACTTGATCCCCCACCTATTTTGATGGGATTTAGATGCACCTAACTTTCTCAAGGTTGCATTCATAATTCTCAGCATAGCAGTGTTATTTCTGTCATCACACAGAGACACATACATCCCTACTTCATCACCACTTTCAAATTAAAAATAAAAATGAATCCACGTTTGCCCAGCCAGGTTATGCCATATCTTGGGGGATGGAGGGGAAGCCGATAGCTGAATGTCAAATCATGACAGCAACCTAGCAACCATATATATTTAAAAGGTTTGGGTGCTTTTTGTGTAGCTGGGTGCCAGGAATAGCTGAAGCAGATCTATTCTTCCATTCGTAATCCGAAAAATGTGAAAAGGGGAAGGGAGAAACTCCAGCTGCTGGCCTATTTTGGAGGGTCCAAATAGCCTGTCAGATGCCACGTTAGCAAATATAGAGCATTAACACTGTTTTAGCTTAAAAGCATTCTTACAAGGACTGGGGTGGGTGGGTGGGGATCCTCATTATACTCTGTTTCCTAACCTTCAAAATGGGATGGCATTTGAAGCATATTTTACCTTCTGGGTAGCTATACATAAAACTGGAAGGGGAAATCCTAACAAGGCAGCTGTAAGCCACATTACACATCGTTTGGAGTAATCCCACTGAGCAGGAAATGGCTGTTGGCTTCACTGTTTGCCTTGACAAGAATCTCAAATCCACAGTGGGGAAATATATTTATTAGGACCTACCCAAGCATCACAAAATAACAATCAAGGTTTTGAGTTCTCCAGAAATCTTCATCAGGCTATGTATTAAGCAAAGGGGAAGTGGGAGGGGGGTGAGAACGAAAAAGTTGGCATGATGTTAAAGTCCTTAGCAAGAGTCGAGTCATCCCTTTACAGGAAGTTGGCAGTGAAGAGGCAACACTTTGCTTCCCTGAGACGTCCCTCTTGAGCTTTTTCTTGATGGATGTTTTGCCAAAGCTGACATGCTCCAGGTTTTAGTGGGCCTCTAAAGGTTGAGGAGGAAGGGAGATGGCAGGGTTGGCGCTGCTCACATTCACTGGGCTGATTCACACATATCTGCTCATCACTTGATGAGAAAGGAGACGTTTCACATCTCAAATGCAACTGAGTCCATTCACATGCCGAGCTGCACATCTGGCAATGGCATGCATGTGCTAATGGACCCAGGGAGGGACAACCAAGAGAGTGTCACCAATGCAGAAGGATAACGATTAGCCAAGTCAACAGGTTCACACAAATATATATGAAAAATAAGCTGCCTTGAGACAACTTTGTTATCATTTCACCTTTCAGCAGTGGTCGCCCCCATCGCCCTCAGGTGTACGGGGAACAGAAGTAGCACGAACCAAGAAATCTTGCTTATACCATGTTCCATCATTTGCCAGATTTGATGGAGAACCTTTGGCCCTCCACATGTTGCTGAACTGAAACTCCAATCACCCCCGGCCATTGGCAATGCTTGCAGAGGCTGATGGGAGCTGTAGTTAAGCAACATCCAGAGGGCCAAAGGTTCTGCATCACTGGTATAACACATGAAACATTGGTGAGAGGTGTGGATTTTCTGCAGGTGTTGGTTTTCCAGTCTTATTTTTTTACTTCTAGTCTCACAGCAGCAGAGACCTACAGCCAGTGAGCAGGAGATGGAGTCGGGCAGCAAAACGCAGCGGCTGGCTGACTTGCTCACTGTAGCTCATGGCTCAGTATGGCTTGTTTTGCGTAAGTGGTATGGGACTTCTTTTGCTCAAGTGGAGGGCAGAGGGCTCTAGAGGCGGTGTCTGTACATCATGGGACTAGGGCTACAATCCTGAACAAAATGAGGCTGCTTAAATCCTACCAAAGTCAATGGGATAGGAGTAACCCAACTATGCACAGGATAGCCACTGACTGACCCAGTCCAGAGAAATTTACATAGCAATCCTTTGCAAGTCTACAGAAAGCTAATAATCACTGTGTTCCATGCGCTTCCTCCCTAATAAGTGTGGTTTAGGACTGCAGTCCTAGTTGTGCTTCCGTCCCACTGAAATCAACAGCACAAGTTAGTTGTGAGCTGCCATTTCAGTGGGTCTCAGGAGTGAGAAGCTTCCTCTGGATCAGGGACAATATTTCCAAGACCAATCCTAGGTCGGCTGTAGCCCAAGTATGGGAGCATAACACACAAATGCAGAAGTAAATTCCATTGAAATCAATGGGGGGCTTGCACCCAAAGTAACTGGAGAGACCACAAAATATTCGGCCCACTGAAATCAATCAGCACAATCCTGTGGGAAGCCTTCGCTCCTCTGTAGCTCTCTGCTTCTTTCAACGGAGCTTGCATGGAAGTAACTCCTCACAGGATTCTGCCCAAAATGTGTTTTCGGACAGCCGAAATCCCAAATGTCTTGAGTTAATGGAATGCAATGGGCAAGGATCCCATGGATTTCAGAGAGGGTGAGATCTCAAAATCCTGGCTCCATCGACATTTGTGTGTAGATTCAGACCTGTTTCCTCCCACCACCTATTGCTCAGTTATTTTACTTGACAGTTTTCAGCAGTCACCTTAAGGGGGGCAATGTGGCCAGGTCTCTTCCACAACAATACTTCTGGCAAGCTATAATGTTTCTGCCTCTACAGTGCTTATGGGATTCTCCCTCCATGGCAGATGACAATTCCACATGGATTCTGCTTACAAAGAAGGCGGGAAAGAGCCATACAGAGTGGCTCAGTTTGAATTCTGACCTTACAGGGAGCAAGATTTTGATTAAATGGGAAGAAACAGGGGTGAACGAGAAGGGGTGGGCAGTGTGTGATTGTTTCAGGAATATTCACCCATTTAAATGTCTTCTTTGTGTTCTGTTTACATCTATTTTCACAGTCTGCCATCACTTGTGGCAAGTATTGCAAATGGCAAATCCCGAATTCCCCCTTTCCTCACCAAAACGCATTCACTGTCATTAGATCTAACATGAATGGGCAGTAAAACTCTTGAATTGGATTATACATATTCTGAGTTACCATTTGTAACTTTGGGGGCCACCGAATCCATGTTGTTAGCTAGTTTATCCATTGATTTGTTACCACCTATGGCTAAACCAAACAAAATGTGATTTGGACATAGCAAAATCGACAGTACTTGCCGTTAGAAAGTCAAACCCATCGGAGTGCAAGAGAGACCTGGCAGCAATAATAGAGCAAATTGGGTAGCAAGTTTATTACTGCCAAGGAACGTTTCCTTCTCAGCCTGTGAGGTGGGGAGGAGTAGCTGAAGCCATCATTCAACAAGGAAAAGAGGAACCACCACCACTGCTCTGAAGACTCCCTGTCCACTTCAGACAAAAGAAGTCTCAAGCTTTGAACCTCAGCTCACCCATGACCACTACTGAACTGCTGGCCGACACAATTTTATCCAGAATCTGAGGCTATTGCCTTTTGGGGATTTATTTAACTTTTCATGCAGCAACAACAACAAAGGCCCACTGCTCTCCTAGTACCAAAGAAGCAAGAGGCAACCTGGGGCAGCAAACACACAAGAACTCTTGCTGAACTGATGATGGTTAGAAGGCAGGAGGTTGAATTACTGTCATTGTGTTAGAGTAACAATAAACCTTTGATGTTACTATGACTTCTATTAACGCTAAAACTCAATATATGGAAAACAGTATCAGAAGAGGAAGAAAGGGAAAATGGAAGGGGGAAATGAAGAGAATAGTAAACAAAGGAGCATGGGGAAAACATGGAGAAGGGACACAGTAAATCAGAAAGGACTAAAAGAAGTGAAGGAAAGAAAATGAATCTTCCCATCCCTTGCAGTTTACTTGGGACTAAGGCTGCAGTTTCCAAGGACTGAGCTGCATGTGACATTCAAAAGCACTTGCTCTCCTAAGCAGATGCCCTCAAGAATGAAGCCTCTGAACTCACTGGGACCCATTTCCCTGTCAACACGCAAAGGCTCCAGCTGCACGGTTGCAATCTTAACATACAGTTTATTTGTAAGTTTCCCTGAAATGAGTTGCAAATAACACCAGGGATAGAAGGGCCGCTTCACACATTCTGCAGGTGTAAACCCTCACCTTCCCCCCACTCCACGGCCATTCGCAGCTCCCTGGAGAAGACAACTGCAAGACACACGATGTGCGCGCTTTGCACGACCTCAGCTTCCAGCCCCGCACTAGGCAACGTGTGAAGCGGCCCTCAAGCGGGAGAACCCGGGAAGAGAAACGTTACCTTCTCCTTGCCCCCACAGTGGCAGCAGACGGTCCACAGGTACTTGAGGGTCCTCCAGAGCAGGATAATAAAGAGTCCCCCGAAAAAGGTGACCATGGACGAGGCCAGAAAGGCCCACCACATGCGCTGCCCGCTGTCGCAGGGGACCTCCATGGTCATGGGGATGATGACCGCGTTGATCGCCTTGGCGGGCGCCGAGGAGGAGTCCGCGTTCAGGTTGCTGCTGGCGCTGATGGGGCTGTTCATCTTAATGCCGCCGCTGCCGCCGCCGCCGCCTCCTCCCGAGTAGTAGCTACTGGAGCCGCTGGAGCCGCCGCCGCCGCCGCCTCCTCCGCCGCCGCCGCTGCCATTTGCCATGGCTAACAGCGGGCAGGGCGCGCCGCCGGGGCCCCGGGGAGCTCCCGCTGCTGCTGCTGCCGCCGCCAGCGCCCTCGGCCAAGCCCATCCCCAGCCATAGCGCTGCTCTTCGGCGGGGAGGCGCGCAAGCCGAGCCTCAGCGCACGTCCAGGCAGGCGGCCGCCGCTCGGCACCTCTCGCTCTGGCGCCCTCGCCGCCGCCTTCCAAGATTCCGGCGCGAGGGAACCGAGCGGGAAATAAAGGCGCCGCCGCCGCCGCCTCCTCCCGGTGGCCAAATCAGCGGCTCCCCCTTCCCCCCACCCCCCTCCCCGAAATCAAGCCAGCAGCCACCCCTCGCGCCGGCACCTCACGACGCCCGCCACGAAGGGGAGAAGGCGGGCAGACGCGCGCAGGTCCCGGCCGAGATCCGGGATTCGTCCCTTGGTCGCCTCACGATTTGAGCGCCAAGGCGGAGAGCGACCCCTCGTCAGTCGCGCCCTCTCTCTCTCTCCACCGACCGGAGAGTGAGCCCACGCAGCCCTGCTCGTTCGGCGTCTCCCTCCGGCAAGTCCAGCCCCTTCCTCTCTCCTAATTCAGCCTCCTCCACTCGCCCAGCCGGGCTTGCGTCGTCGCTGCGGCGGCCGCCGCCTTGCCTGCCATCCTCGGCTGCTGCTGCTGCTGCTGCTGCTACACGGCCGCCTCCTCCTCGCCACCCGTTAGCAACGCGCCCAGCCCGCCGTTGCTGCGCGCCTCAGCTTCCCGGGCAGCTGGCGTAAGAGACTCGCCGGGCGCGCGGGAGGAAAGCGGCGCCTTGTGATTCGGCCGCTGAGGAGGAGGCGGCGGCGGCTTCGGCTCCCCAAGAAGAAGAAGGGGCTCCTCTCACGGCTGGAGGCCGAGCACGGACGGCTCCTGCCGGGCCAAGCTGCTGCCTGGTCTCGGGGCTCTCTCCAAGCTCCCCCTCGCCTCCTCCCAAACGGCCCTGCGCGCTTCTCGGAGGCTGCCTCGAACAGATGGAGGCGAGCGAGAGAGCGACGCGCTTTACAGGTAGCGGCGCAGCAGCGGCGGGAGGAGCCAAAATGCAGGCGGCCCGTGTGACCTGCCGCTTCAACAAGTCCTCCTCGCACCACACAGAGAGAGAAGGCGAAGGGCTCCGCGCGTTGCTTGGACGCGGAGCAATTCGAAGGGCCGTGGAGGCGGCGGCGCAAGAGGGACGCGCAAAAAACCCTGCGCGATCCTGGCACTTGCTGAATGGCGTGACGCACTGGCTGTCACTCTCTTCTCTCGCTCACTCCCCCCCCCCCCTCGCTAATACGGTTGGAGTCCCAATACACCGATGTTTTCCCAGCCGCTCTCTTTTTCTCAGCAGATCTCAGTGACTTGCATGCCTAATGGTCGGGCCGGGGAGGAAGGACCCCAAATGGCAAGAAGGAAAGGCGGTAGAAATCGGCCTCCCCGCACCCTGGCTCGCCTGTTTGCCATTCATTCTTTCTCTGTTTTCCTTCGTTCTCCATCGGAGGAGCAATGAGACATAGGGGGCAACCCGAGAGGGACACGATCCCCGCCGATTAAAGGCTGCTCTTAAAACCCAGCGTTCGGCTGGGATGGTTGGCGTTGTTGTTGTTCTTTATCGCGGCCCAGATCTGAAATCAATCTTTGGCTGAGGGCAGGGAAGGAGGCCGTGGGTTCTGGGAAAATGAACGAAAGCAGCGAGCCGGATCTTGTGCCAGGGTTGAGTTGCAGAAACAGGTGCTTCGTGATGCGAGGGGGGGGGGTGTTTTGTTTTGTGCGGGCTTTTGTCGCTCTCTTTTTTAAAGCGAAACACCCACCAGGATTTTTTTTAACAAAAAACATCTCCGTGAATATGGCTCGTGGTTTTAAAATTGGCACAGACAGCAGGGTGGGGGAGAGAGAGAGAGAGACTGACTTAATCCCAAAATGCAACAGAAGCAGCCCGGCAATGAAACCTACATGACATGCAGGGGGAGGGGAGGAGAATTCCAGGAGAAAGTAAAGCCCATTGTCAACGTCACAGCGACTGGATTCAGCCCGAGTCTCCCCTCGCGCGGAATTCCCAAAGCGCAAAAGCCAGTGCGCCTGGAGACCATTTGCACACGCGTCCCTCCGCGCCATCCGCAGAGATCTAGGCAGATCCATCCTCTCGCTCCCTCTCTCCAGCGGTAAACACCGCCGAGTCCGGCTGTGCACTGACGGACATGCTCTCCTGTTCGTCATATGTTTATAGCTCCTGCATAAAGCCACCATTATAAAATAATCGTTACTTAACCTATGACACAAGTGGTGTCCATTTTGGCATCTGTCACCGGGTTGTTTTTTCTTTCGCCTAAGCTGTCAGCCACTTGGGGCTTTTACAGTGTTCCCTTTCGAATTATTGTGAAAAATAAAATAATATTATCTAATTTCCCCCCCCCCCCCACGCAGACAGGGAGTGCAATCCAGTGAGGGGTTCTCCTGCACAATCCCCACTGAAATCCCATTCATTTCTATGGGTCAACTGCCCATGAGATTGCACATCCTGCCAGCAACCCTGACTCAGTTTGTTTTGTTCCCTTCTATGCAGGTCTACTCAGAAGTAAAGTCCATTGAATTCAAGGGGACTTACTTCCAAGGAATTGCATCGTGAGCCAATCACATGACTTTACAGTAGCATGCCTCATTAAAGGTAAAGGTAAAGGTACCCCTGACTGTTAGGTCCAGTCACAAAGGACTCTGGGGTTGTGCGCTCATCTCGCTGTATAGGCTGAGGGAGCCAGTGTTTGTCTGCAGACAGCTGCCGGGTCATGTGGCCAGCATGACTAAGCTGCTTCTGGCGAACCAGAGCAGCACACAGAAACGCCGTTTACCTTCCCTCCAGAGCAGTACCTATTTATCTACTTGCATTTTCATGTGCTTTCAAACTGCTAGGTTGGCAGGAGCTGGGACCGAACAACGGGAGCTCACCCCGTCGAGAGGATTCAAACCGCCGCCCTTCCAATCGGCAAGCCCTAGGCTCAGTGGTTTAGACCACAGCGCCACCCATGTCCCCGCATGCCTCATTAGAGTACAACTAATAGTGGTACCCATAATGTTGCTGAGCTAATAAGGCTGTGATGCCTTTGAAATTGTGAACAGGTAGAGAGGAGCTGTTTTAGCAAAAGGAACCATTCATCTCTACCCTTTTTCAATAATGGGACTATGATGACACCCAGCTCTTTTTCTGTCATCATCTAAGACAGGTCTTAGATAATAATGGTGTGGCTGAGGGTCAATAACCTGAAGCTGAATTTTGACAAGATAGAGATCCTACAGAGTGGTGGTTCCTGGGTCAAGGAAGTGGTGAGGTGGCCTATTCTGAATGGGGCTGCACTTGCAGAGAAGGAGCAGGTTATTGGTGTGAGGGGGGGACGTCTCTTTTTTTCATTACATATTGTATGCATTATGGTTATGATGTTGCAACTTATACTGGGTCTATGACAAAGGGCAGGATATATAAACTGCGACTGCAACCTACTGTTACTACTTAAAAATAGTAAGGATAACTGGGGCCTTATGTATGTCGGTCCTTTATGTATACCATTCAGGATGTCCAGCTCACCACTCCTAGAAGGGCTATTGGTAGGAAATGGAGTTGCCAGCAGTAAACTCCCATGCCCAGAGGGTGTGGAGATGGTGGATAATAGCCTTGGTATGAATTGATAGCTGTCATGCAATAGCATCTGGTGTTCAGCAGCTTGTCAAAATCAGAATAATATTCACAAGTCTAAAAGAACAGTGAAACGCTTGTGTTAAAATTCATGTTTAGATTTTGAATTTAAATCCCAGAATTTAAAAACTTTTCCCCATTTTTCTGCTTTTGGTTTGGTGGGTTTTTTGGGGGGTGGGGGGTGTCATTCAGCTCTCTTGGACAGTGTGACACACCAGTAGGGCAGCAGTGGCTGACAAGGAGCAGCAATGCGAGGACTTTTAAGACTGACCATACAAAAAGAAAAGGAAAGCCAAATACAGTGGTACCTCAGGTTAAGTACTTAATTCGTTCTGGAGGTCCGTTCTTAACCTGAAACTGTTCTTAACCTGAAGCACCACTTTAGCTAATGGGGCCTCCCGCTGCTGCCGCGCCGCCAGAGCACGATTGCTGTTCTCATCCTGAAGCAAAGTTCTTAACCTGAAGCACTATTTCTGGGTTAGCGGAGTCTGTAACCTGAAGTGTATGTAACCTGAAGCGTATGTAACCCGAGGTACCATTGTAAACTTTAAAATGCAGGGCTTCTGGTTTGGGCCAGCCTTTCCCAAAAATTAACTAATGTTTAATTTGGTATTAGGTATGTTATTGCAATGATTCCCAAACTCCACCCCCACCCATGGCCCACTTGAAAATTACTGAGGGTCTTGACGGATAACCCAACGAGTTTTCTGCCTGTTGTAGCCGTTGTAACACACTGTGCTAGATGTTCTATGATTTGGCTTCTAAATTGTATTTTTACAGACAAGTCATGAACCACCTGAATGAAGCTTGTGAATTCTTGTGGTCCACAGTCCACGTTTTGGGAAGCGCTGCACTTATTAGATATTTCTGCCCTTCTATCATAAAAACTCAAAACTGATCGCACCATTTTCAAACTCTGTGGCTGCCATATTATACCCAATAACTTGAGAGCAAATTCCATTGAATTCAATGGGAGTGTACTTCTGAGTAGATGTCCATTGGATTACATTATAAAGCTGCAGTCCTATGCATACTCACCTGGCCCATTAAACACAGCAGGACAGGCATAAGATTGTGCAGGACACAACTCAGAAACATTTCAAGATTTTTAAAACAACAACATGCAAATCCCAATAAGGCTAACATTCTAAATGAGCACCACCCCACCCTGATACACTGAAAGCTGACCCAACTTACAGGATTTCTAGAGCATTCTCTCTCCTCTGCACCAGTTAATGAGCCCTAGGACTGAGAATCAATAAAAGAGGAATGCAAGGAGATAAACTGTGAATTAATAACCAGCCATTAAACTAGGTCCCTTCTACTTCTGCTCCTTCAGCTCCAAGGACATTTTAGCAGCAAGTAGACAAAAGGGCATTGCTTTTATAATCCTTGAATGTGGCTTCCGGGATGACAATTTTCGTTTTAAATTGACATGGTAGTAACCTGGTAGCCCTGTTCAGCAGAGGCTGTACACTATCTAATCTGCCATGCAGTTGTGCATGGCAGAAAGGCAAAGGCAGCTCACTCACTCCAGCCACTATTTAAAAAGGGGCAAAAGAAGCAAGAGCGAAACAAGACAGCAGGAAGACTGGGGAACTTCACAAGTGGTGTTGGTTTCACAAGGGCTTCTTTAGACTGGCAGCAGTGGCGGAAGGAAAGCCTTGACTATTTTAATGATGGTTTTATGCTCTTTAAATAAACAAATGTAACTGGGATGAAATAGCACACACATTGTGAAATCTCCCTCACACAAACTATGGAGCTCCTTTGATGAAGGGTGGGGTGCAAACTTCATCACCTCATATTTCTATTGATTCTCTTCTTTTCAGTTCAAAGCTGCTTCAAGACAGCCATAATCCACATTAACGTTTAAAGCATTTGAATCATGGAGCTGTAGGCTTGGAAAGGGTCCTCAAAGCTCATCTAAACCAACGCCTGTCAATGCAGGAAACCCACAACCCCCTCATGCTTGACAGGTGGACATCCAGCCTCTGTTTCAAGATCTCAAATGAAGGAGAGTCTGCCACCTTCGGAGGCAGTCAGTTGCATGGTTCTTCCCAGCGTCTAGTCTAAATCCTTCTAATTTAAACCCTGGTGCTCACTCTGAAGCGTGCCCTACTGTGTTCATTGAGGCTTATTCCCAAGAAAGACTGTAGCTTGGGAAGCGCTTAGCTTTGGCTAGGTTGAGCTCTACCAAAGTAATTATTCATTGCCAATTAAGTAGCATCTGAGCACTTCAGATATTACAGATGAACAATCCTATTAAATCTGCCATGAAAGCGCACAAGAGGCATATATAGTTGATAATTGGTAAAATAGTTTTCCCCATCTTTATTTTCTACAAACATAAAATCTTAAACCATGAAGTATTGAGATCAGGCTCAGCTGAGAGCCCAGTGAACAATGGAAAAATGTTTCTCAATCATTCTTTTAGATTCCCATGGAGGTTTGCCAATGTGCTTTGCTCAGCTCTTCCTCTCCCCCCTTCAGCAATTGAATAAAATAATTATTCTCATGTGAGTCTCTGCATTAATATTATGAAAAATCATTTTATACTCTAATATGGCTACGCTCAAATTACCTATCCAGACTGGGGGTTCAAATACAGTACCTGGCTGATGTCTTAAAATAGTAATGTTAACTAGATGCAGAAGCATTCAAATAAATTAGACTCTAGAAACTATAAAACCAGTAGAAACATCCACGTTTCTACTTACAATATACTCGGGATGTAACTGAATCATTGCTGTTTCACAATTAAGTGCCTTAGGGTGCAATAGCCAAGTCACTGCACATGCAGAAGTTCAGAGCCCATGAAGTTATGGGAATGTCGCAAAGGCACTATAACAAGTATTTAGGGCTTTGGGCCTCAGGCTGAACTATTCTCAAGGCAGTCAAAGAAGGCACAATTTATTTATTTAATTTGCTGCTGCAAGATATGGTGCCGCTGACCCAGATGGCTTAAAAGGGGAACCAACTGTTATTAGTAATGATAATTAAATGGATATTTCATGATCTGAGGCAGTGTACCTCTGAGGACCAGTTGCTGGAGGAGGGACACAGCCTTAATGCCTTGTTTGTGGGCTTCCCAGAGACCACTGTTGGGGAAAGAATGTTAGATGAGATGCTAGACCTTTTATTGTCTGATCCAGCAAGGCTCTTCTGGTGTCTTAAGTGCCACATATCCTGAATGGATCCATCATTAAACTAAATCTGGGGTGGCCATGTTACCTGGCACCTGAGAGCCCTGCTGAAAGATCTCATATCAATATAATAATTCTCCCTTGATACGTTGTGCATCATGTCCCAACAGCATCCAAGCAATGTTTGCTCCATACCTTATTTAGCTCTTAATGCCTGGCACCAGCTTTTGTTTAAAGAGCTTGACCAGCTGTGACAGGGGAGGGATTGACTGGGAAGGGGAGCTTGTGGGCCCCACACCACTGTTTGAAGAATGGTCTGGTTCCTTGCTACAAAGAACACGGTTCCTCTGTGCTAAGTGCAATATGGCATCTGTCAAATGTGCGTGCAGGGCACAGCTCTGCCATGCTAGAATTAATTTAGAGCTTCCTAATGTGAGTTTGTCCTGCTTTCTTTCATGCACTGTCCTCCACCAAATTCTCTGTTATCTTCTCTCTGTTGCTCCTTTTTTTCGCAGTGTAGCTAAGCAGTGCTAATGTGCCCAGGGAACCGAAAAGCCACCTACTTTGTTGGTATCTTTGCCAACATGATGAATCATAGAACAGTAGAGTTGGAAGGGACCTCTAGAGACTTCTAGTCTGACCCCCGACAATGCAGGAATCTCAACTAAGGAATCCATGGCAGATGGCCTTCCAACATCTTCTTAAAAACCTCAAACGAAGGAGAGTCCACAAAAGTTCTACCTGACCCTTAATAGAAAGCTCCTTTCTTGTAACTTGAATCCATTGGCTTATGTCCCATCCTCCGGAGCAGGAGAAAAAACTAGCTTGCTCTGTCTTCATGTGACAGTCCTTTAGATATTTGAAGATGTCTATCATATCTCCTCTCAGTCGCCTCTTATCCAGGCTAAAAATACTGAACTCAAACTAGGAGTTGAGCACTGTCTCAGGCTGACTGCTCTGCAATGGGGAACAAGAGCAAATAGGTCAGTTTCCTGGGTTCTTGCAAGCCTACATACCTTAATTCTCTTACTGAATGTCAGAAGAGCTGGATGATTTTAAAAATAGTATCGCTGCATGTGTTCAAAAAATAGGATGAGTTTTGCATTTCATTCTGCCCATTCAAAAGCACGTTGGGATGCATTGAAAGGGTTAGGAAAGAACTCATCTTTAGAGTTCCCTCTTGTGGATATTCTGTGTACAGAAAAATTCCACAGTGGATTTAAAGAATATTTCTCAAAATGCAGTCCTGTATACTGTCAAGCTAAAAGTTGCAAAAGCTGTTTCTTGGATCATATAAACTCCAGGATGTTGTGGAGAAAATACCAATCTAAGATAGCACATATTAACATTAATATTTGCTTTAGAACACATTTTTAATGTATAAATAAATATTTATTCTATAAATAGAAGCCTCATGAAGAAACATAATATCAATTTATTTGTTCTTCTGTCCAGTAAGTATTCATTAGTCTTGCTGAATAACCAGGGTCATAACCATGCCAGCTCCTTCCCTAAATTTTCAGTTATCATTTGAAAACAAAAGCATAATGGCACAAATTGATGCCTCCTCACTTGAGAGGCAGTGTGGTTTGGTGATTAGAGTGTCAGGCTAGGGCTGAGAAAATGTGATTATTACTCTTTTTTATGCGCTAAAATACATAACACAGGACAGCCCTAAGTAAATTAGATCCCTACTCAGCTATGAAACTCACCTTGGACCAATCACTATCTCTCGGGCTAACCTACATCACAGGATTGTTGCAAGGATAAGAGAGAAGGCAGGATATAAATGTAATAAATAAATATATGCACAAAGTGCTGCCTGCACCCCACTCCCCGCACATGGCAATATTGATCTCCTTTACCTAATATGACCTCAGCCAGAGGAAGTACGTGGTGTAGGGTGCCATCTTGAATAAAATATGGAGGGGGCCAGGTAAGCCCTGACTTGCATTATCAATCACAAGACACAGTTCACACACATCATTTGAATGGTGATGCCCACTAACTTGGGGGAGGGCTCAAATATTTTATTGTGGGCTCTAGGAGTTGGCTGCTATGACCTGGTGCAAATCAACACTCCAATGGAAGGTTAAGTTAAAGGTAAAAGGACCCCTGACCATTAGGTCCAGTCATGACCGACTCTGGGGTTGCGGCACTCATCTCGCTTTATTGGCTGAGGGAGCCAGCGTACAGCTTCCGGGTCATGTGGCCAGCATGACTAAGCCGCTTCTGGCGAACCAGAGGAGCGCACGGAAATGCCGTTTACCTTCCCATTTTGACATGCTTTCGAACTGCTAGATTGGCAGGAGCAGGGACCGAGCAACGGGAGCTCACTCCGTCGCGGGGATTCGAACCGCCGACCTTCTGATCTGCAAGTCCTAGGCTCTGTGGTTTAACCCACAGCGCCACCCGTGTCCCAACGGGAGGTTAGAGCATACCAAATTAAGCTTAAGCCACCTGACCGCCTGTGGTACGGTGGATGCTTCTGTACTTACACAGACCTACAACATGAGCAATGTGAGCACATCATCCGGGGAAACAAGGTGGTAATCCTGCTGATTGGTCGTGTGGACAGGTGCCGTACGCGTTACGAGACAATTTTAAAGCAGAGCTAACCAGATGCAGTAAGTGCTGTTGAGGTCACTGGCCACCCCAGAGAACGCACATAATGTCATCCCAGGGAAACACCTCCCGGCCGTGGGAGAACTCAGTAAAGAGAAACACGATAAAAGAAGCTTAGGTTGTTTTGAAATCCAATTAGGAAATTAAACCGAGAGGAATGTGTTTGGAGAAAATCCAAATGCTGCAGCAGGACAATACCTTTATTAGGACCAGCTGAAATGTCACCAAGTAGTGAGCATGATTTCAAGTGCTCCAGAACTGTTCTTCAGGTTGGCTGTGTATGTGATAAAATCTAGTCATGGTGCTGATGCCCCAACATTTGTAGACATTTGTGGCTGGTGTTTCCTATCTACCCCTTTGCCCCACCCTTTACCTGTATTTTGAAATCCAGCCTAAAGAGAAATCTTGCGCACTACTTTGTGACATTTCAGTTTTAAAAATATTGCTCTGCTGCAGCTTTCGGGATTCCCCCCCCCCCCAATTTGGCAACATGTTATATTTGGAGAAGTTACTTAATGGCATTTGGGGGAGAAACCATTTCACCCAGAGGAGTGAAAAGGGATAGCACTGAACCATCAAGAGAATGCCAAATCCCAGTCAATGAATGACTGCCCGTGGTTTCTAGAAGCTATCAATTATCTGAGCAAATATACCGGTAATTTATCAACCTATTTGCTTGTATACTGCCCTTTGTCATATTTGATCTCATCCTCCGTTACACTGTGAAATCACATCACCATGAAAACAACAGCCTAGATGGTACTGTTCAGAAAAGTTGATCAAAAATAAAATGAATTCGAACACAGTTCAAGAAGGCAGGAATGCCTTAAAAGAGAAGCTAATGCAAAAGCCATAATAAAATTTTATACTTCAGGTGCATCCATAAAGATTTCAACCCATGCACCATCACAGAAAAGGCTGGTGCCCTTAACATAGCAGTGGCAAATAAATGTTCTGTAGTTAATATATAAGGCTAGATGGCGATTGTGGCAATAGACCACAACCCATTTTTTACAAAGGCAATGAACAAACGGCAAGTTAAGAATAAGCTGCAATTGTAGAATTGGGTTGCAACATGCGCTAAATAAATTTATGTATACCGCAGTGGCATTACCATAGTCTAGGGCAGTAATTTGCCATGTGAAGTCAGAAAAGGTCTTAGAAAGTGAAACAAAAGCGTATGCAGATTTAATTGCTCAGGCATTTCCATTAGCTAACACAAATGCAGCAGATAAAAGCAGACACAAGGAAAGATGAATCACTAAGAGACCTGAAAGAAACAGCAGTTAAAGAGGGTGATCAGAAACCCAAAAGTAGCTGTGGTTTAAAGCCCAAGATACTCCTAGAGTTGCAAGCCATGTGATAACTAGGAGAAAATTTTGAGCATAGCTAGCAGGGTAGGGATAGAGCAATTAGGCTGATAAACCATGAAAGTCCGCTGCACCGCAAATCCCTCACACACTTAACTGACTTACTGAGTAGACACACATAAGATTGGACTGCCTGGCCCTGACATGAAAAGTAGGAAAGAAAAATACAAAAGGAAGGAAGAAGTCTGATAAACAAAATAATGGTCATGATGTTTCAACATAGTAGCAGTCCTTTCTCTTATTTCAGATTTGAACTAAACCAGAAGGTGGAGCCACTGAAATTATACCCAGGTGCAGCAGTAAATAATGCAATTAGACAATAACCTGATTTGGAAGAGAAGCTTATAGGACTCTGCAAAATGCCATATACATGGATATATTATGACTTTTTCTGAATCAAACTGGAGTGTGGGACAGATTTTGCAAATCTGGGGTAATTTGGGTGGGGCATTCAAAAGGTACAGAAGGCAATTAAAAACTCACAGATATTTAAAAGTCATATTTTATGGTGCATCACCATACAGATTATTACATAGTAAAAGAGCTGATATAAAAAAAAGAGTGTAAACAATGCGCTTTCACATAAAAAATGATAGCAAGGTAGCAGCAGATCAGGGCAACAATGGGTGTGAAAAATGTGAACGAGTGGGAGGGAGGGGTTTTTCATGGATGTTTTTGAACCCCATGTAATGACGATTTTTGCATTTAAAAATCGATCACCAGAAAAATGCATCATAACAATAATTATTATTAAGGATGGCAAGATATAAACTTGGAACCCAAAGTACCTGCAGATTGATATTATTATTATTATTATTCCTACTAGCCTGCACATTGCACAACTCTGCAATAAGTTTTGACTACCATACTGAAAATATGTGCAATTTCAGAAAATTTCATGAGTAGTAATGACTCACTGTTTTAAGTACTGTAGTCAATTGAAGCTTAGTAATTGAGATATGGCTAGACAATCCCCCCCCCCCGTAAGGGCTGAATGTTGGTCGTGGATAGGACTGAAGCCTTTGGTAGACAGAGCCACTCCTCTTCCCTCTAGGCCACCCTGTTTTCTCTCTTTCTCTTCACCCCCTATTCACCCCCACTCAGCATACTGCCAGGAGAGAGTCATATCACTCTTTCCAGAGGTCTGAACTGATAGTTTACTTGCAGTTTAGACCAAGGGTTGCATGGAATTAGTCAGATGGCTGCAGGTTGTGAACCCCTGCATTAGGCACTTAACGTAAATGGAAGCAATTGGGGATGTTTTAAGAGAATATAAATTTAAAAAAAAAATATTTAGAATGTGAGAGACCTGATGTTGAAAACATTTAACTTGTTTGTTTAATACACCTCTAGCTTACCTAGGAACACCTCTGAAACATAGCTGGTTGTCTGCAAAGCTGCTAATAGGAAGGGGGGTGAAATTCACTTCATCTCCTGTCAGTATTGATTTTCTAAAGAATCATAGCAATAGAAACACATGCCGCAGTAGAAGTAAATGCAGTAAGAGGAATAAATATGAGTATGAAACAAGATTGTAACATGGGATTTTTTTGGGAGGAATTGTGTCTTGTCATAGTAGAAACCAGGCTAGAACTATTAAGGAACAGCTGAATCTATAATAGTATTTTTTATTTTATTTTGGGGGGACAAACACAGAAGACTTCGTCCAATGGAATAACTACCGTAATTTCTCTGGGTGGGATTCTACACTTCCCACAGAGGAAAAAGGGTTCTAGAGGGAACTTAGGAAACAGAAATGTGCGAGAAAGTGAAAGTATGGGAAGGCAATTGGGTAATCTACTCCTCCTTTCTCCATTTCCCCTCTCCTTCTTTATCATTCACCCGCCAAGCTCCCAAGTGTGAAGGTAGAGCTGCTGAGATCCTGGCCTATCCTTTCCCATTCACAGAACATTCTGTTTCTCAATCACCACTCCTCCTGAAACAGCAGCTGGCACAGAGAGCAGGCAATTCTTCACTGAACACTTCCACATGATTTGATTTGATTAGGAATCTGGGTACCATCTCTTGTGTTCATTCCCACTCCCAGACAGCAACGAGGTAACTGCCTTTTTTATTTTTGAAGTGGTGTTGGATTGTAACTCCCATCAGCCGCAACCAGCATGGCCAGTGGTCAGGGATGATGAGAGCTGTATGCCTACAACATCTGGCTACCTTTGCTCTCAGTCAAAGGCATGGATTAACAGTGCTAATTGACACACACAGAGACCATGCATGTGAAGGGCATTAGTTTCTGGGTGAACAATAGTTATGGCTCTCGAAGTGTGAAACGAGTCTCTCTTTGAAATATTGAGAGGTGCTAGAAGAAGGTACAAATTTTGTACCTCCTGACCTTTTTCTCCCAGAAAACTATTCCAAATATTGCAGTGCTGTCCAGTACTGCTGTGTGTCTGGGTTCTCACTGAAGTAGTCAACCTGTTTCAGGTGTAAAGGTAAAGGTACCCCTGACAATTAGGTCCAGTCGTGGACGACTCTGGGGTTGCGTGCTCATCTTGCCATTAGCTGGTGTTTGTCCGCAGACAGTTTTTCCAGGTCATATGGCCAGCATGACTAAGCCGCTTCTGGCAAACCAGAGCAGCGCACGGAAACGCCATTTACCTTCCTGCTGGAGCGATACCTATTTATCAACTTGCACTTTGACGTGCTTTCGAACTGCTAGGTTGGCAGGAGCAGGGACCGAGTAACGGGAGCTCACCCCGTCGCAGGGATTTGAACTGCTGACCTTCTGATCGGCAAGCCCTAGGCTCTGTGGTTTAGACCACAGCGCCACCCGCATCCCTTGTTTCAGGTGTATACCACTTCAAATTCAGTGGGTGGGAATGTCATGTGATAAAATGCTTCTCCATACAAAATGCCCCTGCACCAAATAAAACCAATGTTAGAGAGAAGGGTTCTAGACTAGTTTGACATTCTAGTTTTCCATGTGGAAGTATCTTTATGCTATCATTTATGTGGAAGAACATAATCCCTGACCCTGACATTTGAAATGGTTCAAGCCCACTAGACTAAGAGACCTTTTCTTTTTCAGAGACACTTCACTTGTTTCATTCATTCACATTCATATTGGAACATGCTGATTAACCATTGTGAAGCCCTGATTCTATGTATTTGGATCTGATTGTTCCCGAGTATGAGCAGAATATAACAACTGAGATGTCATTCTTTTCTAAGTTCCTGATCTTGGTGAAGCTTGAGGAAATTTTGCTTCTCTTCCCTTGAGGAAGAGGAAATGATCAAGTTTGAGAAGAAAGTCTGAGAACACCGTATCTGACACAATCATTTCCAAAGTGAAGCTTGTGAGACTATAACATCGTATTTCAGCTTGTGAGGACCATTAACCGATGGGGAAATAAAAATTACAACCCTTCCCCCATGGGTTCTATCCAATATAGCACCAAGCTGAAGTCACTTAGCAGAAAACTTGTTCCAGTGGCAAAATGCTTTATCAGTGGAACATTGTGCAAGAACACTAATAGGCAGGTCGTTGTGACTTCGTTGCACAACAGAGTGCACCATCTGTTACGCCACAAATGTCTGCTAGCACAACTTTTGCACCAGATTCCTCTGTTGTGTAATGTTAAAATTCACCCATTTGCTAGCATGAGAGCCCCTGTTCTGGGGTCAGAGAGCACCCATTACATTTCTTGATTTGATGCACAGGCAGAAAAATGAAGGAGCAGGAGAGAGTTGGGGGGGGGAATGATTCTGTCAATTATCACACACGGTAGACTGTGGTCCAATTTTGAAATCACACTTTTGATGGTTGGTGATCTCAGCTGGAAAGGTTGCAGGTAGCTTTGGATTAAATTCTCTTATGAGCATGCATCTCTGTGATGTATGATTACAATGTATTTTTAATTAAGGTTATCACAATGGGATCTTAGCAGACGTGGCTACATTTTATATTCCAGAATCATTGCAAGAAATCGTATTAAGCTGCAGCACAGCAAGCCAAGCAGTCTCGTTTGCTGAGCGAAATGTCATCCAAAGTCACCACCTCCGGTTTATTTTCTATTACCTTATCTCTCCCACCATGTTTTCCCACTGCCACCTTCTTAAGCAGGAAGTAATGTTGCTGTACAGATAGTGCCAACTATTATTTATCTACCTTCAGCCAGTAGAGAATCCAAACACATACGGCAAGTGAGCAAATTTTAACAATATTTTTAATTGTTGCACAATTCACTCACTACATCCTACAATATGCAGTTACATAGCTGCTATTGTAGTGCTTCAGATAATGCTCTTTGCAATGAGTTGTCTTTCCTTTCATAACACCACAGCTTCAAAGTTGGCCTGTGCTTCACGCCAGAAGAGCGCTGGCATCTGAGATATTGCTCAGTCTCCTTGTGTAGTGATTGCTGCAATGATTGCTGTAATGTAGAGGCACTTTCTTACAGCAAACAAAGGGATGAGAGTTGAGAGGTGATTCTTGGGGGTTTGTGTAGCGGAGCTGAGAGAGGAGATTCAACAGAATCTCTTGGGGAGCCATATATTTGGCAAAACAGTGGTACCTCGGGTTACAGACTCTTCAGGTTACAGACTCCGCTAACCCAGAAATATTACCTTGGGTTAAGAACTTTGCCTCAGGATGAGAACAGAAATCGTGCAGTGGCGGTGCGGCGGTGGCAGGAGGCCTCATTAGCTAAAGTGGTACCTCAGGTTAAGAACAGTTTCAGGTTAAGAACAGACCTCCAGAACGAATTAAGTTCTTAACCCGAGGTACCACTGTAAAATGTTATATTAATTTGTTCAGTGTGACCTTTATGTTAGCAAACCTCCAAGTTAGTACATTCTGCATGTTCAACTGGGTGCAGAAATTTTATGAGATCATCTGCTTTCTGTTGGAGAGACACATTTGGAAGAGAGATTCCTACTCTCCAATGGCAATTCATCCAAGCATATCAAAATTTGCTTAGATTTTACATCTGCCCTCATCCACCTTAAACAAATATTCTCCGTGGAAATACTTAGGCTAGAATAAATCACAGACATTTAGCTTTCCAAATACCGGTAAGTGAATTTTTCCAGAAGTTGCAGCAAACGAGTCTCCATCTGCTGGCAGTAAAACAAATATGAAAAAAGGTTCCAAACAACTTAAAAAGAAATAACTTGGTTTCCTTACAAGAAGGATCATGCACTCTTTGGGTTAGCATATATGCAAGCTATAAAATCTCTTTTAGAGAGATTCAGTTCACTTGCAGGGAGCCATGGCTGCATGGCTTCTTGCTTGTTTGTTCTAGAAAGCATGAAGGTTGGGAAAGGGTTGAGGGCAGAGGCTGTGGAGAGCCTGCTAAGCTGAACTTCAATTTCCATCAGTCCCAGGAAGCAATCGCCAGGGATAATGGGAGCTCTGAAACGAATTAAGTTCTTAACCAGAGGTACCACTGTATGTATACTAGGACAAATGTGCACCGAAATGCCTGTTTTCAATGGGTCTTTTTTTTGTTTTTTTGTTTAAATGCAAACTGATGTGGAAATGTGGCAAGCTGAACTTTAGACTGGAAAAATGAGAAGCTGAGAGAAACTGAAACTGACAGATTGATTCATCCATCCCTGCTTTTGAGGAGACATGTCTAGAATTGCACTGTTTCAGAGTACCAAAAATTGTTGGGGTGGATCTTGACCCAGTTAATACTTGCTATTTAAGGGTGAAATAAGTCCTTTATCACCCCACAACTCAAAGCAAAATGTGAGACTTCCCACTTGCCATGCCTTTTAGCCACTGAGTGAGCTTTCCAGTAGTACAGCCCTGCTTCTGAGATCCACGTGGGTTGCAGGGTGGAAGGTGAAAACTTCTATTTCTCAAACTCAGCTCTACCAAACCATCCATAAAACTGTTCTTATAAAACCATTGCACTGGAGTGCTTCTACAAAGGGAGGGAGAGAATCGTTATAAGAAGTCTCAGCTTTACAGTGCTGCATTATTTGCTGTATCAGACATGGGCTTAATGTAGTAATATGCTCTGCAAGATAGATTAATTTCTCCGTCTAGGTGTTTTTGAAGTATTCACGGCTGCCTGACACCAAAAATCGGTTCTGAGGGAGAAAGGTGGCATGTGGGGCAGCAATATTTGTTCCATCTCAAATGATCTGAATACTCAAGTCAATTTCTAGAAGAATTGACCTATTTGAGCTTTTATTTGGCTGGCATATCATTGCCCCTGAATTGTTTGGTTTCATTTTGCATATCTGTTTTGTTCTTCAAATTGTGTTCCCCAAATGGTGCCTCAAAGTTATTGACAGTCAGGGTTTCTTCCTGTCATGACTTTCTTCCTGAACCAGGTGAGTTACCTGTGAACATAGGAAGCTGCCTTCTTATGGGGTCTGACCATTGTAACTCGTACTTGTTACTCCTAGAATCATAGAACTGTAGAGTTGAAAGGGACCTGAGGGTCATCTAGTCCAACCCCCTGCAATGAAGGAATGGTTAGTAGCACTTCTCCAAGGTTGTCCAAATGCAAATCTTGAAGTTTGCTTGCCTGCTTTTTTTTCAAAAGATAGTTTGAATCTGCTTCCTGAGACTCTTAAACTCAGATTCTGGCCAAGCACTTTGTGCATGGGAAGCTTGATCTCTCCACCTTTGTGCCATTGGAGTTCCCCCACTGCCAGAGGCTTCTGTAATAAATGAACTCTGGAAGCCATCCTCAACCCATTTTGAACTTGGGAGAGTTCATTATTCTTCTGAGCCTGCTGTCAGTCCATTACTCCTCAAAGCTGCATGGGGGGGGGGGGACAACACGAGCCAGTACAAAACAACAGCAACAACAAATGCTTAGAGCTATCACTTGATTAAAGAACTCTCAGTCAATCAAGTGTATGAGTTCACAGTGAAATTATATGCGCCCAGTTCCTTGGGAGTAAGTGGCATGACTTAACCTAATGGGACTTCTAGATAAACATGCCAAGTCAGTGACTCAGTTAGTTATATTTGCACATACCAAAACAATAGTTCTGAAGCAAGAAGCATCCTTTGTGTTTAGTGTTTGTTTGTTTGTTTGTTTGTTTGTTTGTTTGTTTCCTTTCCTTTCCTACCTTTCTAGGCAGTGGTGTAGCGTGGGGGGTGCAGGGGGGGCCGGCCGCACCGGGCGCAACATCTGGGGGTTAGGGTTAGGGGGCGCAAATCCACAGATTAGGGGGCGCAAATCCACGGGTTAGGGTGCGCAAATTACTTGCCTTGCCCCGGGTGCTGACAACCCACGCTACGCCACTGTTTCTAGGCCCCCTTTCTTCCAAGGAGCTCAAACTGGTGTACAAAGTTCTCTCCACAACTCCCCCTCCATTTTTATTCTCACAACTAGGGTTTTTTTCCCCAGTCAGAGCTCACCAGGAGACAATGCCTGGCTAAGAGACAATGCCTGGCTAAGGTAACCCAGTGAACTCCATGGCTCAGTGGTGAACCCTGGTCTCCCAGGTCCTAATGTGTATGCTGGAACAGGTATCATCTTCCAAATGGCATTTCCTTTCATGTAAGAGAGGAGGAGAAGGTTTATTTTAAGATGGTCCTTGGTGCCTGCACTTTTTCCTAGTACTTATTAGCAGCCCCCTGTAATAGCATATGTCAGTCTGATTTTTTCCTGTAGTTTATTACTGCAGATCAGTCAGGTAGGCATAACTTGATATAAAATATGCCCCTCAATGAACTGTTTTCACCCTGGTACAATTCCTTATCTCAAAGGAGTCCAGGAAGGCATTGGTAAATATTCTGAGCTCTTAATACTTAATGTAAAGATCAGCACACTAATCCTAGGTTATCAGCAAACTTAATTTTCACCTCCTGCTGGGGTTCTGCAGAGACAATAGTATCTTCCTCTTAAAAAACAACAACCCCAGGATTCAGGAAACATACAGTCAACCAGTTTCGTCATTTCTCAGTAAGGCCATGTCCTTTTTGCTGTCAGCTAGGAAAGGTAAAGAAAATAGCAGATGGGAATTTGTAGGAAATAAACAATAAAAAAGGAATATAGTGGTAGCTCAGGTTAAGTACAGTACTTAATTTGTTCTGGAGGTCCATTCTTAACCTGAAACTGTTCTTAACCAGAAGCACCACTTTAGCTAATGGGGCCTCCTGCTGCCGCTGTGCTGCCGGAGCACGATTTCTGTTCTCATCCTGAAGCAAAGTTATTAACCTGAAGCACTATTTCTGGGTTAGCGGAATCTGTAGCCTGAAGCATATGTAGCCTGAAGCATATGTAACCTGAAGTGTATGTAACCTGAGGTACCACTGTAAAGGTATTATGAGAAATCATCTGTCTAAAAAAGACCCCCTCCCCTTTTCATTAGAATACATTGACTTAAAATAGTACAAGAACTCCAATATTCCAATGGCTAGGTAGCTCTCAAAGCTCCACTGGAACCCCCTCTTTGCACCTCAATAATCTCACGAACCAACACTTCACTGGGCCACAGACCAAGGAATGGGTGAGAGAGAAGCTGTAGCCTTGCTGGTACAGGTTACTGATGAGGAGAGCATAACTCTCAAAGGAAAGGCACAGCAGGACTGTGCTTATGTAACAAAGGGCATTTGTGAGGTCACAACTAGTCACATGCCACAGATCTGGCCCTTGAGCAACTTAGCAGGTGAGGTGGAATCCTCTCCCCAAGTTTGCCACCCCTGCTTTAGAGGTTCACCAGATCTCAAACATCTTCTAGGAAGACCTCTAGATTTTGTTTTGAGATGGCGTTTGTCCAGTACTGAAATTCTACCCTCATCGCTGAAGCTAAAGCAGCTGCTTCAGTAGCAGTCCCTGTACTACAGGATCAACAAAATGTTTGCAAGGCTGATATTAGGTCACCTTTCCAGTATAGACTGAATACTGTACCAGCATAAGATTAAGAAATGGTGGAAGCAGCTAGATTCTGTTACACTGAAACCAGCAGCTAAGTGACATTCAGCAAGAGATTGGATTGCATTTTAATAAGCTACAAACAGCCGATAGAGTTGATCCCGTGGAAAATAACTCTTGAAGATTTTCCACTTTGATCATGGAAAGAGAGGATCAGCAAGAATGTCAGTAAATGGAAAACCTCTCTACATACTCAGGAAGAACTCCTTGACTTGTGATGTAACTTAACAGCTCTCTTACAGAAAAGTAGAATAGTTTAGGAAAGCCACATAGGTTTTGATATGATGTCAAAACACTGCAATGGAGGGGAAACAGCAAGGAAAGTGTGGTAAGTTCTTCCGCATGAGTCCCATTGAAATGAATGGGAGCTACAAAGGAGCATAGTAAGTGCTGTTATTGTTCATTTCCTCAAGATTTGTCTTGCAGAATTGTATTTGGTTACAATTAGAACACATCCACACCACGGATGTAAACTGGTTCCATAATAATTCCCTTTCCAGTGCAGAAGCCTGGGAGCTATAACTTTGCACAGAAGGCTAGAGATCTCTAACAGCGCAGCCCCACCAAGCTACAGTTTTCAGGGGTTCAGGGTGGGGGTGGGGAATCTTATACCGCAGAGTGGTGTAAAATCAACATGACTTCATAGTGTAAATCTGTTTTTACCTACAGTTGTGTAAACATACCTGAAGATCGCTTTCCTGGAAGGTAGCACATTCTTGGGGCAGTCTTCCTCATGGCCGGTATCCTTGTGAGACTGCTGTGAATCAGGTGGTTGACCTGGTCAGCTGATCTTAGAACCCATTTGGATAGGCTTTGGGCATGGTCAGATGGTGAGAACTTAGGGCTGGGGTAGGAACTTAGGGTAGGGGTCCTGCCCTAACTGCTGAACTTAAGCTTTCAAGTAGTATAGAAGAGAGATACAATGCAGTATCTGGCTCCCATTCTGATGATGTATGTATGCTTGGGAAGCAGTTAAGGCTCATCATCAAGGATTTCTCTGCAACAAATCAGCTCAAGAGGACTGGATACATATGGTGGCATTTATAGTAAATTCTGTTTGCAGGTTCAGTAAGTGAGAAGCAAGCATACCTGCAGATAGTATTTTTTGTTTAGTCGTGTCTTCGTGACCCCATGGACCAGAGCACGCCAGGTACTCCTGTCTTCCACTGCCTCCCACAGTTTGGTCAAACTCATGCTGGTAGCTTCGAGAACACTGTCCAACCATCTCGTCCTCTGTCGTCCCCTTCTCCTTGTGCTCTCAATCTTTCCCAACAGCAGGGTCTTTTCCAGGGAGTCTTCTTTTCTCATGAGGTGGCCAAAGTATTGGAGCCTCAGCTTCAGGATATGTCCTTACAGTGAGCACTCAGGGCTGATTTCCTTAAGAATGGAGAGGTTTGAACTTCTTGCAGTCCATGGGACTCTCAAGAGTCTCCTCCAGCACCATAATTCAAAAGCAGATAGTATTAGCATCTGCCTAAATTAGCATCAGCTAATCAGCTTCAATCCTACCCCCTACAAACAAAACAAAACAGCAACACTCTGAGAAGTCATTTTGCCAGCCAGCTGTAGATGTTTAAATGTCTTTCTTTTTTAATGGCCAAATTAAAATAAAAACCTCTCTCCCCAATCCCCACTGTGACACACAAACTTCCAGGCAGCAGCCTTGTTTAAAATCAATTGTTAGATCGCTGTGCAGGCCATACCCAGCCACTCTTGAGTTGGTTGGCATCCATCTGTCTTGGGAAACAATGGAGGAGTGCACATTTAGAAGTGAAGTCGAACTGTTGGGAGGTTGATGTGCTTGCTGTGGCTGTAGAGACAGATACAGGAAAGATATGTTTTGTTGCAGCTGGGGCAGGTTAAGGTGTTTGGTTGTGCTAATGCAGATGCACTATGTTAACATTCATTGCTAGTGTCCAGAATGCCAAAAAACACAGCACTGGCCCATGTCATTAAAAGTAGTTCACTAGATTGAGGGGAAAGGTAGCTCTTTCAAAATCACTCAACAGTTTCAGAATGTAAACATAGATTTGGTGTTTAATATTAAGGTCTATCAAAAAGACCGGCAGAGAGGATCTGAAAGATAATCCAGTGCCTCGGACGTGAGATCTCCAGGCTGATAATAGATTAAGACTGATGGACATTTTGGGGGGCTGAAACCGGGAAGGGGGGAGGAGTTGGGGAATCCAAAGGGGTCATAATTATAATTTATTTTGTTGTTTTCATTTTCTTATATTATTGCTATGTAAACTGGGAAATTCGTGGAAGGGAACCTTGGTCGACCTTAGAAAAAATGTTTTAAGAATATGAACTGAGGTATGAGTTCGATGATTAAGTTTGGATAAGGTAAAACTGGATTTTTCTTTTTTAAATGAACTAAACCAAATGAAAATAAGGTTACCAAAGATGAAGAAAGGGTTGAGAAACACGGCAAAATTAATAAATGTTAGAATGATGATGGTTTAGAAGCTAAGTGGTTTATAGCAGTAATGTTTAAGTTAAAAGAAAGGAATGGTTAAAACTAAATGAAATTAAGGGAGAGGACTTGCTGAATAAATATTTTGAAATTGGAATACAGAAAGGGGAGGTAGGAGGAGGTCAGCGAAGTAAGGATAAGAAAATAAGGGACGGAAATTATACTTGTTCTTTGTCTGTGTTTTGTTTGTTTTTTGTATATAATTCCTGAAATTTTAATAAATATCTATTTAAAAAAACCAGAATGTAAACATAGCAAAGTCTGTAATCCATCTATTTACAGACTAGCTGATGCCTTTATGGGCTACCCATAAAGTATCCAATAGGAATCAAGCCATACCCAAGGAATCAGGTCATAAACCTGCAAGGGATATTTATTTATTAATTGGGAAGTATAACCTGCCCCAACCCAAAGGCAGGAAACAGTAGCTCAAAACCTCTCCAGAGAACAGAAGGAAATTTAACCAAGGTTGAAATCCCCATTCGGCCATGAAGCTCACTGAGTGACCACTGTCTCTGAGTCCGCCTCGCAGGGTTGTTTTAAGGAGGAAACTGGATTGGGGAGAACCATGTATGCCACGTTCACCTCCTTGGGGGGAAAGTGGGATGGAGATATAATAAATAAGCACCAATACATAAAATCCATTGGCATTTCTCCTCCTTTTCCCAACATAACCCTGAGGCTCCAGACATTAGCCAAAGCAAGTGCATCTGAGAGGTGTGCAGCAGTGGATTGCAGAAGTGGATTCCAGAGACCACAGGCTTGAACAATTAAGAGTCCAAGGGGAGACAGTGGCCAAGGTGCTTATTGAGAGGGCAGGGCACACGGGGCCAAAGCAGATGCAACCCCACCCAGTTAGGAACCCCCATCCCATCCCCAGCATATTTGTTCCAAATGCATTGCTACTTGTATTGTTGTTGTTGTTCTTTAAATTGTCATGAGCCACGTTAGAAGCCAATTTATGATTGGCAAGCTGGATAAAGATACGCAAAGAAATTAGACCTTGGAGTATTTCAGTGCCAGAGCTTCCCCATCTGCACTGGCTCAGTACACCAGCAGCTTCACTCTGTTACAAAACCTCGGGCAAGGCTGGGTGCCTGGGACTGTCAAGTCTGATTAGCAGACATCATAAACAATTATTTGCTGTCTATTGCTGCTGCCACTACAGAAAGAAGTGGAAATGTACAGAACGAACACTAAGCTTACTCAGGAGTCTTTGGTGAAGTACTTCATCAAACGCTTTGTGGAAGTCCAAGGCTCAGAGTTTTGCACGTCTTTTAGCATTTGACATTGCACAGCTCACCTAAACACCAATATCAGCATGATTTGGGTCCACACCACACATTCAAAGTGTGTTGCTTCCAGCAAAAAACACTGAGAATGTAATTTGTATGGGGGGGCTGGGAATCATAGCCCTGCGCAGCTCCCAGGATTCTCCAGAGGAAGTAATGTGCTTTAAATGTATGGTACACATATGACATTACATTGGGTTGAGGGCAGAGGCTGTGGAGAGCCTGCTAAGCTGAACTTCAATTTCCATCAGTCCCAGGAAGCAATGGCCAGGGATAATGGGAGCTCTGAAATGAATTAAGTTCTTAACAAGAGGTACCACTGTATGTATACTAGGACAAATGTGCACCCAAATGCTTGCACATGTGCAGAAGTGCTAAATTGCACTTTGCGCATGCACAGAAGCACCGAATCGCGACCCGCACTTGCGCAGATACGGCGCTGCGGGTTGCGAACGCTGCGGGTTGCGAACATGCTTCCCACACGGATTATGTTTGCAACCCGAGCGTCCACTCTAATCAGCAACACGCTCTGAATTCCTAGTCCCCTCCTTGCCTTGCATTAGATCCCTGGCCTGCTGTTGCCCTTTTTTTCCCCCAACCCAAGACAGGAGATAATATCAGTCTGTTCTAGAGATTTATGCTGAGTGGGATTGTGTTAAATAATTTTTAAAAAAAATCTTTTGGAGTTCTGAACAAGTTTTAGAAGCCAAGTATCTTTAAACTGCCATCAATTACTATTAAAATATATTTCTTCCATGAAGTTTCTTTTTATATAGAACTGTGTTTAATTATTTAAAATGAAGATTAAAAATGCCCTTTTGCCTGATTTTAAAGACAACTGTTGGGGTGTCTCAGTTTGTAGAGCATGAGACGTGTGGGCTTGAGCCCCACATTGGACAAAAGATTCCTGCATTGGACTAGGTGACCCCTGTGGTCTCTTCCAGCTCTACAATTCCATGATTCTAAAGTGCCCCTTTGAATTCATGCCCCTGCCATGAAAACTCATTTAAAAAAGACCTGGGGCAGCATGTGCAATTTGTCAGCATTAGCAGTCAAGGGGAGGGAAGAACGAATGGAAGAGGTAGCCTTGGGTCAACAGATCCTTGGATTACATGGATGTTTGGGACTGGCAGGATGAGGGTGGGAGAAATTGTTTGGGCAGGTGGTGGGATTTTGGAAAGGATTCAGGGGACAAGTGGAAAGCTGGTTATGGGATTTGGGTGGGGCGAAGACAAGCTGGTAAGGCGGGCAGCTGGTGAAGGGGCAGCAGCAATGCCAGTAAAGGGGGTTTGGCATGTAAACTGTGAAAGGCTGGCACACTGGAAAGGGGATTGGATGGTGAGGTGTTTTGAAGGTGGTTGATGGGCGCAGGAGTGTCATGACCCTGGGGTGATCAGCTTGATAGCTCAGTTGGTTACAGCATGGTGCTGATAATGCCAAGGTTGCAGGTTCGATCCCCCTATGGGACAGCTGCATATTCCTGCATTGCAGAGGTTTGGACTAAGGTGGTCCTCAGGGTCCCTTCCAACTCTACAATTCTATGATTCTATTCCTCATCTTCAAGGAACAAGGCTGTAGATTTGTATGAAGTATCAGATGAATAAATATAATAATAACAGTGCTGATGCCTGATTGAGGTTGGTTTGGTGGAATTGACATTTTTGCCAATCAAATACACTTCCCTGCTTACTGGGAATGTGACCCTCTGATCTGCAGTTTATTATTCATAGAGTGCTTCCTTGCAGTGATTTTCCTTCAAAAACTGGCAGTCCACAGGGTTACCACACTATTGCAGCATACTCTGCATCATGGTCTCATTCAAGAGAATTTTCCTAATATATATCTTGGGGGTGGTGGGATTGTTTTATTTAGATTTTTAAAAGCAGAATCCAGCAAAAGACATACATTTCCTCCATGGGTGCAGGCTTGCTACACTCCAATTCCTACCTCCATTTCTCGCCTCAGTTTACTTCTTGCCAAATATCCCACACATACCAATTTGATGTTATTATATAAACAACCCCCCTTCACATTAAAGTAATGGTAGACTTGCAGATAAGCAGTCAACGTTAAATTTAACCATGCAGCAATAAACAATGACTAAATTAAAGTGCGAGAGTAAAAGCCAATTGCATTTCACAAGAATTCAGGCAGTTATAATCAACTAGGAAACAACCTCCGAAGAAAATAAAATGAACAAGATGCTTTCCAGAAAACAAACCTCTTAACGTCTTGTCCAGCGGGCATCCCCCAACTGCAATTTGCTCAAATAAATGTGTGCAAGATAATAAAGGTAAACACAGAAAACACTGTTGTAAACACAACTCTAGGGTCATTGCTGCACACACATCGCCAGCCATCACAACGTCTCCTAGTAGCGATGTTCAAACAAGCACTCTTTGTGTGTGGGATGGGGGGGGGGGGACACACAGGGTCACACCTGCCAGATCTCTAACACACTTGCCAACGATGCCGTACAAACTATATGTTCAGCAAGTCATGGAAGGGAGGACGACTGGCCAGCCAGTTTTTGATCCTAAAGCTCTTCCAGGCAGGGATGTGTCTTTGTGTTGTAATAACTATTCCAAGCATCATCAACACAGATTTATTTATGTAAATAAATAATAAATTTGCTCTGTTTTGCTACATCAGCTGTCACTCAAGTTTTGTTTTAGTTCTATATTTAAAACATTAAAAATCCAAAGACATAAATTGCCTATGTCATCTTATGAAGGCAAACATGGGCACGGTCAGGATTTATATCGGCGGGGAGGGGGAAAGGACACCCACCTGTCCTGTTCCAGAACCGAGCTACCTGTGACACAATTGGGCAGTTTGCAGAAGCCACGCCTATTGCTCAGTCAGGTTTCCAGTTGTGTCACTAGAAAGCGCCACAATATCATCCAAGTGAACTCAGTGAGCATTTCAATTCCAAATATTCTGATTATTTCTAATTTTAGTTAAGCATTTTTATGATTGGGGGGCAGCTGCCCCCTTGTCCCTCTGGCTATGCCCATAAAGGCAAACTTGACTTTCAAAACAAATTCTGATTATCCTTATCTGAGCACTTATCAGTTCAGTATTTGATTTGTCTGACCAGTGAAATATTGCAATTATAAAACATTGGGTTCTGAAATGCCAATGAATTCAAGGTTCTGCCAGGCCCAGGCACACCATTTTCTGCAAGTCTCCACCCACAAGCCACCAGGTTCTATTCAGGCTCCACCCCAACTTCCCGTGTGCCGCACTTGGCTCCACCTCCAATCTGCCAGATTCTCTAGGTGCCACATTTGGTCACAGCAGGTTCATCAGGCTCTGCCTGCTCAGGTTTCAAACATCACCACTTGTCCTGCACTACGGCAACTGTGATTTCAGAAGTTACAGGAACTATACAGAACGAAATTCTTAAGACATGTGTTTTTTAATGTTTATGTCCTACTACGTGGGTTCATATTGGGATATACAATCTTGTCTGCAAGTCACACCAAGTCACTAAGGCAAAAGTTTAGAGGACTTTCTGGAGAAGTTTAACAGGTCTCGCCGTCACTTGAATGACAGATGTACTCAAGGTCTTGGTGACATTGGCAGTGGTACAGAGGCAATGTTTTTCCTTCTCTCTCTCTCTCTCTATATATATACCGTATATATATAAAAGGACAAAGTGTTCTGAACCATTTTACTAACCTGTCAGGAATACAGATTATTTCCTTTAATACCTCTCATCTAACCAACCCACTCCTTTTCACTATGGAACTAGTAGTTTTCAAATCCTTATTTATAATGGGGGAATAAGGAATGCTATAAGGTGACTTCCAAAGGGCACAGAGACCACAGACAGCACAACCTGGGATCCGTTCTGTCTTTGGCCAACCCTCTGGGGACCACATGCTATACGGTGCATGTGGTAACCCCACTCTTCCCCCCCCCACACACACTCTTGCATGTGTGCATGCACACACACACAGGTGGGCATTCACACAGGTACATAGGCCCCTTCGCCATCTGATCCATGACATGATGGAGGATCCTAGAATAGATGGGTCTTTGGCCTGATCCAGCAGGGCTTTTCTTATATTCTTACTTCAAAGCTGGGGAAGGGCGCTCTGCAGGGGAGAAGAAAACTAGCGGGGCAGCTATTAAAATGCTAGCACACATTTGCAAAGCTAAGCAGGGTCTGGTGTGGTTTTGAATTGGATGGGGAACCGCGTGTTGAGATTCCTGCATTGCAGGAGGTTGGACCAGATGGCCGTAGGGGGGAGTCATTTCCAATGCTATGATTCTATGAAAACCCTCTACCAATACAGAAAAATATGAAGGGTCAAAATCCCTCCCCAAGCTGTAGCAGTATTGTGGTGCAGTATTCACACTTTCCCAAGCCCTCATGAGTGCCCAGGGCAGTAGAGGCAGGTCTGTAGGTACTGAACCATTATCTGAGCCTTGGCATCAAGGAGAACATCATGGCACCAGGGAATTGGAGGGAGGACAACTCTCTCTCAACTGAAGAGTTCCCTGCCTTCTTTTTCATTACCTTCCCCAGGAACTGCTTTTGGCCACCCCTTTCCTGTCTGCTCTCTTGCCTTGTGGTCAGGAATGGAAAGTTGGATTTGAAGTTCCAGTGTGGTACAGAAGCAGGAGAACAGGTTGACCAACCTATTGTTTGGTTGGTGGAAGAAAGGTTGAGGGCAAATAAGTACGTTGTGTTTTCATGCTTCTCCCTACCCCTTCCTGGTTGGGGACTCCTCAGGAATCCCTCTCTGTTTCTGTTTCCTCTTTGATATTTATTTATTAGGCAGTGTCTTATCGTAGCCCTGCCAATGTTGTGCTGGTTCATGACTGTTGGCCATGCTGCCCAAGGCTGACAGAAGTTGTAGCTCAACAATATCTGGAGGGGACCAGGTTGGGGAAGACTGATTTAGCTGGTACCTGTTATACTTATTGGTCTCTTGCTTGTTTTGGGGTCTCTCTCTGAGCTACAATTCCTAGAGTAGTTTAACTATCAATAATTCTCCACACGGAACCCTGGGAATTGTAGCACTGTGAGGCTCTCCTAACAACACACAGCAACACACAGCAAATTCGTAGGAATTTCTGGGAAAAGCAAAGACTGCTTAAAGTGGAATGATCTTGCTTTAAATGTATAATACAGAAGGGGCCTGGGAATGCCTGTCCATCTTTACTCTTAAACCACAAGCCTGCGGTCAATGAGTGTCCTCTTTTAATCTCTTTGAGCTGCCGAGATACCATCTGCCTAGATGCCTAGATAGAACTGCAGTTTCTGAAGTGATGATTAACTTTCCCCAAAGGTTCAGACTTCCTATTTTATGGTGCACAATGAAATACAACTTGTCAGCTCCCAGGCTGAGAAATATGCAGCAAATAATACACAGCCCTGCAAGTGAGAGAGGGCTTCAATTCTTCAAACCATTTGAAAGTGTAGGCAGCTAACTATCCCCCCATGAATTCACAGGAACAGACTTAAAAGAGGTTTAGGGTGATTTTCCTTCCACTACCGCGGATCAGAAGTCATTCAGAGACCATTAAAGCCAGTCTTACCAGAAACAGCCAATCTCTGGATCTCATAAAAATGCAGCCTCTGAAATGTGATTTAGTGTGCTTTGGGAATGAACTTCCCTTCACCCAAATTTCCTAGCAGGGACATGGTACCAGCTGTTTTTCATCTTCTCTACTGAAGAACAGACAAAGCTCTGGTACTTGGGTACCAATCATCTCGGAGCAGGCTTAGTCAATATGTGCACTCCAAATAAGCTTTGTGTGGGGCCCTAGGGCACATTCCAAAAACACATGGTGGCGCAACCATGCAAAAACCAAGCAGGTCTGGATCTGTGCAGTGCTTCAGATAGGCACTGAAGACCTTTCCCAGTCTGTGTCTGCCCTGGTGTTTTCATTGTTTTATCACTTGTTGGCCTCCCCTGAGTTCCTTTGGGAAGAAGGATAGGACATAGATTTAGTAAATAAATAAATAATCTTCCTACACCTGAATAATGTACAAATAACTTCAGGAATATACTTTGAGCCCCTTTCTTGCAGGAGGAATGTGCAGATATCTTGTTTTCATTGTGGTGCCTGCTAGAACCATTAGATATGTACCAAAGCCTCAAACCTCTGGCTTTCCCAACCAAAAGATCAATTGTCTACTTCCAGTTTGGGCATCCACAGTTTTGTTTAAAATATATATACTATATAAATGTGCAGTATGTTTAAATCTCCCCCTTCTTCCTCCTACAGTATTAGAAATAATAAATGGTTTGCCCCAAATTTGAACAGGGTATTTACTACAGAACCAGAAACATAATGTAGGTAATATTGAAAGCCAGTGCTTATCCCTGTACAGATTTAAATATATTTGGATAGTTTCCCGTGTCTTGTTTGGCATTATCATAATCTATAGGGTTTTTAAGGCAGCAGGAAATAGTAAGAAAACAAGCTTTCCAGCACATATGCTAGTAAATCTGTCTAAAGAAAAAAGACCCAAGTGTTCATCTCATGTTTGAACTAGTACTACATCACACTTAGAATCAGAATGAAAATGGGAAAGGAAAAGTGTGAGTTAGATTTCTCCCACCACCTGCCCCATTGTCAGCTTCAAAAGGTATTACCGGAAGCATAGCATGCCAGTTCACTTGTCGATGATTTGACTTCAGTCATCCAACATTTGCTAAACGTCAGTCATTTATCTTTTCTCTTTTTTTAACTCAGCTTCATTCATCTATCCCTTGTTAGCTATGAAGTCACCTGTCAGGGAGAGCTTTCCAGATAAGGACTCTTGTCCCCTCTTTAAAAATCTGGTTCACCCTAATACTTCTGATAGTTAATAGTGAGCCAGCTGAACTCTAAAGGTAAAGGGACCCCTGACCATTAGGTCCAGTCGTGACCGACTCTGGGGTTGCGGAGCTCATCTCGCTTTACCGGCTGAGGGAGCCAGCGTACAGCTTCCAGGTCATGTGGCCGGCATGACTAAGCCGCTTCTGGTGAACCAGAACAGCACACGGAAACGCTGTTTACCTTCCCGCCGGAGTGGTACCTATTTATCTACTTGCACTTTGACATGCTTTCGAACTGCTAGGTGGGCAGGAGCAAGGACCGAACAACGGGAGCTCACCCCGTCATGGGGATTCGATCTGCCAACCTTCTGATCGGCAAGTCCTAGGCTCTGTGGTTTAACCCACAGCGCCACCCGCGTCCCTAGCTGAACTGTAAAGTGCATTAAAGCCAAAAAGAAGACTAGGAATGGGGATTAAGCTTGAGGGTGTGCATGAAGATATGGATGTTGACATTCAAAGAACTTAAAAGGCCCATGTGGTCCAGCATCCTATTCTCACAAGGTTCAACTGGGTGCCCATGAGAAGCCTGTAATCAGGACCCGAGTTCAACAAGACTCTCCCCACTTGTGCCAGCAGCTGTTAAATTCAGTGGCATGTTTTCTTAATTCTAATAATCATAGCTTACTTGGATTGAAAATGAAACCAGTTTTTTATCCCTTGTTGATTTACTTGCTCTGAGACCCAAGGCTGAAGGCCACCTAATAAAGGTTTCACAGTCCATCCATCGATTAAGTTTGCCTACGAGATTGCTTTACCCAATGTGCCCACTCCACCGCTTCGATCAGCGGAATGGGCACTTTTACAGGTGCCACATAATACCTGCACCCCATCTGTAAGAACTTGATTGTTTAGTGTGACAGCACTGACACTTTGGAACTCCCTGCCTCTTGATATCGGACAAGCGCCTTCATTGAATTCTTTTTGGCACCTGCTGAAGACATTCTTATTTAGACAAGCCTACTCAGATGTTTAGAAATTTCATATGAGTTTCAGTTTCTTTTAGTCTATTCTATTGTGGTTTTAACTTTCTACGTGTTTTAAATAATGGTTGTAACTTTTTTTTAGTGATAATCTTATTTTTTTATCTTTGTTGTACTGTAAACCTCTTTGAGGGTTTTTTCCTACAATCCAGCATTATGTACATTTTATGAAATAAATAAATAAAGATGCAGATATATATTTAAATCTATGATTATACAAACTGAAGCTATTTTCTACTGAGTCAGGCTATTATATGGTCCTACTTTATAAGATAATATAGGCTATGGATCAGACCACCATTTATCTTGTTCAGTAGTCCATTTTCAACAGTGGTCCAGCCAGAGCATGGTGTGGTAGTTTGTCCCTGTTGTTTGTCCTCAGCACCTGATATTCAAAGGTATACTGCTTCAGTACATGGAGTATCCATTAAGTTATGTGCATCATGAGTCTAAAGGGTTTACATGTGATCATACCCTATATGGGTGAGGAAAAGACTGTCTGAACAAATTTTAGACAAATCGCATTCAGCAAACAGCTGCCAGCATGACAACAGGTGTGAATTAATGCAGGTGGGTCACATTCCTACAAAGGGTGGAATCAGACAAGCCAAAAGGTTACCCAGCCAAGATATCAACATTTCTAGAATCCAGCCAGCTCATACTCTTATTGGCATTGCCATGCTATAGGCAATGAGGTGCGTAAAAGGATTATCTGCTTAGGTGACAAGAATTGACTTTGCCAAAATATGAGGAGACGCCCTGTACTGTGGATTCGTTTTGTTATGTCATGTTTATTTTGCTTTCCCTTCCTCCAGGATCTAATTAAGCCCATTATAAAATCAACAGTGAGCAAAAAGGACAACTTCTTCCACGTACCCAAATGAATAAGTGGGCCAGTGTGGGGAAATTCCACAGAGTTGCGCAGCAGCTGCTCTTTGAGCTCAGACAGCAAGGAGGCCTATGGTACCATGCAGCTTACAATGGCATAAACTAGACTAGAGCCAACCTTGTCAGATGCATGAAGAATCATACAACTGTAGAGTTGGAAAGGGTCCTGAGGATCATCTAGTCCAACCCCCTGCAGTGCAGGAATATGCAGCTGTACCATAAGGGGATAAAACCTGCAACCTTGGCATTATCAGCACCACACTCTAACCAAGTGAGCTTTCCAGGCTCCAGCAGAGTTCTGGTTCATGGCTTTGAAGCTGGGCTCACCCCTGTTTTGTAGGGACTGGCATGTTTGTATTGGAGTGGGCTACAGAGAAAGAAAGGGACGCTGGTGGCGCTGTGGGTTAAACCACAGAGCCTAGGGCTTGCTGATCAGAAGGTCGGCGGTTCGAATCCCTGTGACGGGGTGAGCTCCCATTGCTCGGTCCCTGCTCCTGCCAACCTAACAGTTCGAAAGCACATCAAAGTGCAAGTAGATAAATAGGTATCGCTCCAGCGGGAAGGTAAACGGTGTTTCCGTGCACTGCTCTGGTTCACCAGAAGTGGCTTAGTCATGCTGGCCACGTGACCTGGAAGCTGTACGCTGGCTCTCTCAGCCAATAAAGTGAGATGAGCACTGCAACCCCAGAGTCGGCCACGACTGGACCTAACGGTCAGGGGTCCCTTTACCTTTACCTTTACAGAGAAAGAAAGCAAAATGTGGACAGGGAAGGAGGCAGGGTTTTGCAAGCTGGCAGGAGGACGCAGCCTTATTTTATTAAATATTATATCTATTTCACCCTTCATTGTGTAAGTTCCCAAGACTGTTCGTGATGACAGGAAAACAATAAGGAAAACAATGCAGTCTGCTAAAACCGCACCAGCAGCAACTGTTTAAAAAGCCTGGGTAAATATGAAGACAACAAAGGGTTGGCCCTGTGCTCTTGGCAAAACTAACGCTGCTTTGCTGCCGTTACCTGCCTTGCTTCCCATGCTCAGTCTGTTCATCTGCAGATAAACAGGTCTCTCTCTCTCTCTCTCTCTCTCTCACACACACACACACACACACACACCTCTGCAAGTGTCTGGGTACCCTCTTTTCACAAGTGTAGTGGCTGTACTTCAGGAGTGGGGAACCTGTAGCCCTCCAGATATGGCTGCACTTCAACTCTCATCAACCCCAGCCAGCACCTCAAATGATCAGGGATGAATGGAGTTTCAGTCTAGCAACATCTGGCTGGCCACAGGTTTTCCATCCCTGGTTTGCCACTTGGAAAATGGGGAGCTTGTCACCGGCACACAAAACACACATTGCCTTGTGCAATAACTGCTTCATTTAATACCCTATTGTCACTCAGTAGCTGGTCAATTTCAGGCATACCCATTCCTCTAACTGCCGCGCGACAGACTGGCATATTGTTTCAGGCAAGCACTGGTCCAAGCCAGCTTTCACTGTCAAGACATCTTTGGCTTTCTCCGAGTGTGAAATTCCTGGTGTGCCTTGTGCAGGACACGTAAGCTGTTAATTGCCTCTAGAGCAAGACTTTTTCCCTTGAAGGAGAATTCAGGCTAGGGGAGGTTTTGCCTCCATATCCCTTTCCATGCCACCCGAGAAACAGCTGTTAACTACCAGATGCCTAAAGTGGATGGCAAAACTATGGGACGAGCAAGGGCTTTGCTATGCGCAACTGTTCCCTCGCTGAAATGCCAGAGAACTCTTGCATTGCTTCCCAGTGACAGAGGGAAAGTGTGTGTTCCTGTGGATGATGTCCAAGTTCTTTAATTGGACCACAATTTAGAAGAGGTCAAGGATACCCAGTTGCACGGCCTGATGCCCCGGAGTCTAAGACATCGGCGGACATAATATTAAAAGGAGGCTCAGAAGGGCATTTGTCAGATGCACTGCCAATCTGTCTTCACGGCTGAACTGACAGACAAGCATCCCATCAAACGGAGCAGTGGCTCAACTTGTCAGTCCTGCTCTTTTTTTCACCTTCATTGCTGCTACTTCCTTCTGCAATAGGAGAACATTAACAAAGCAGCCTGCAGTCAAGTGTGTAGGAAACTTCCAGTCTCAAGCAACTACCTGCAGGAAGCCACGTCAGTTTTCACCAACCAGAGCAGAGGGGAGGCAGCAAAGGTTGCGGCAGTAAAGGGGATTGGGGGCACACAGGCCAATCTAATTTAGGCATGAAGGCTCATTTGCAGTGCAGTCACAGTGAAGCGAGCTGTTTTATTGTGTCATATCTGTCTTCTCTGACTCTTATCAGCCCCAGGAAGCAATGGAATGATGTGAGTTGTAGTTAAACAAGATCTGGAGGGGCCACAGGTTCCCTGCTCCTGGTTCTCTTGAAATAATAATAATAATAATTCATTATTTATACCCTGCCCATCTGGCTGGGCTTCCCCAGCCACTCTGGGCAGCTTCCAAAAATAATAATATTAAAATACTGTAATACATCAAACATTAAAAGCTTCCCTATACAGGGAAATGGCTCTCTTGAAATGGACAAGTAGTCATTGCAGTTGATACATCATTTTAGTAACATGCTCAGGATAAGAACCTGTCTTATACCAAATCAGGTGACTGGCCTATCTATCTATTAACTACATTGACCGGCAACTGCTCTGCAGGTTTCAGACAGGGGGTGTAGGCTTCAATCAGCTATGACTTGGGCTTCAGGTACTGGCCAAACAATAAGCCTTATGAATCTGGTGCCAGATTGGCCAAAGAGCTTGGCACCATGACTTTCACAATAGGTTTCCATTCTGGCCTACCTTGCAGCCCCTGAGTTTTTGAAAGTCTTGACGTCTTTGAGTCACTTACAATGCAGCACTGCTAGTTGGCTGCAAGCAAAACAGATTGCATATTCTGCTCCAATGGCTAAAGAAACACCCCAAGGTTCTCCATATGTTGTCAGATTACAACTCCCATCATCCCTGACCATTGGCTGGGCTGGGGCTGATGGCAGTTATAGCCCATCAGTGCCACAGGTTCCCTAGTTTAAATTGTCATATAGAGTATTCTGGAAAGCACAGATTGTGAGCATCTCTCTCCCAGTCTAAATTCTGAAGTTGTACAGTCCAGGAACAGCTATACCAAGCGATATGCTGTGTCTAACCCATCTCCTGCTTTCAAGCAAACTATGCTCAGGATTGCAACAAGAGATTAAGAGTCTCATGCTCTACCAACTGAGCTATCTGGGAACACATACTTGTTTTTCAGGAGCCGCTAACCTGGTGCCCACAGAAGTACATGTGCCCACAGAGGCCTTCCCTGGTGCCTGCAGGCTCCCCCACCCCCTGCTTAAATTAAGCTTGAATAAAGCATTCTGTTGTAAGCAATAGACTACTGTGTCCTTGGTCACGATGTGTGTGCCCACAACAGTTTCTCGATTTTGCAAATGTGCCCACAAGCTCAAAGACATTGGTGACCCCTTTGCTAGAATGTCACTAGTATAGGAAAGTACCAAAATATGTAAAGTACCAAATATTTAAAGGAAATCTGCTTTTCCAGTCAAGCATCTCCATGGACTCAGCTATACAGCTGCAAATAAAACGTTTTAAGTGTGGTATCTGAAGAAGTGTGCATGTACACTAAAGCTTATACCCAAAATAAACTTAGTTGGTCTCTAAGGTGCTACTATGGGACGCGGGTGGCGCTGTGAGTTAAACCACAGAGCCTAGCGCTTGCTGATCAGAAGGTTGGCGGTTCGAATCCCCATGACGGGGTGAGCTCCCATTGCTCAGTACCTGCTCCTGCCAACCTAGCAGTTCGAAAGCACATCAGAGTGGAAGTAGATAAATAGGTACTGCTCCAGCGAGAAGGTAAATGCTGTTTCCGTGCACTGCTCTGGTTTGCTGGAAGCGGCTTAGTCATGCTGGCCACATGACCTGGAAGCTGTACGCCGGCTCCCTCGGCCAGTAAAGTGAGATGAGCGCCACAACCCCAGAGTCGTCTGCGACTGGACCTAATGGTCAGGGGTCCCTTTACCTTTAAGGTGCTACTGGACAATTTTTTAAGTTTTTAATTTATTTCAGCTGCAAATAAAACATTTTAAGTGCAATATACAATGTGACACTAGATGGAGATAGTGAGCCTTATGGAAAATTCAATGTATTTTTAAAAAGGCTTTTTAAAAAAGCATTTTTGAAATGGTTTTTATATGTGTGTGGATTCCACCCATATGTTGCTTTTATGTTATTGAAAATAGAGAGAGAGACGGGGATAAAGTCAACAGTTCCACATTACAGGTACTGTACAGTATATTACTTACAGCCAGGCTCTTAGAGAAGCCTCAGAGGAAAATTCCATTCATCAAAAATGGTGTTTTGTTTCCCCCTTTCTTCTATTAGCACATATTGCATCTTTTGTGTTGTTGAGTCTGTATTTTATTCACTTTACTGACTTAGAACAACTTTTTCTGCAAATCCACCCCAACAGACAATTTATCTAACCTGCACTTTCTCTCCCACCGTCACAGCTTTGAGTTCAGGAAAAACGATTGCAAAAATAATGGCGTAATGCCTAGCTTCTCATCAAATTCCAAGGAAACTCTTTTTGCATTGCATACTTCAAGGGAAGGGGGACACGGGTTAAACCACAGAGCCTAGGACTTGCCGATCAGAAGGTCGGCAGTTCGAATCCCCGTGACGGGGTGAGCTCCCGTTGCTTGGTCCCAGCTCCTGCCAACCTAGCAGTTCAAAAGCACATCAAAGTGCAAGTAGATAAATACCTTCCAGCGGGAAGGTAAACGGCATTTCTGTGAGCTGCTCTGATTCGCCAGAAGTGGCTTAGTCATGCTGGCCACATGACCCGGAAGCTGTACGCCGGCTCCCTCGGCCAATAAAGCGAGATGAGTGCCGCAATCCCAGTCGGCCACGACTGGACCTAATGGTCAGGGGTCCCTTTCCCTTTACCTTACTTCAAGGGAAGCTGCTGTTCTTCTCAGTGATTTTTAATAAAATGTAAGAAGTAGTAAGGGGGAAGGTGTCTTTATCTGAAACTTTCAGCACCATCTCTTGTCGTTAACTCGAGGCACATTTTATGCTGTAGTTGCTATAGTTTATGGTGCAAGTTGGAGACCGAGGCTAAAAGTGGTACATAAATTTCCCAACACTGTCATATCTTGAAGGGGATAAAGTCGATATCTGGGTCAAAGCCACAGGGCAGATGGCGCAGGACTTTCATTGCAGAGAAATAGGAATATTCCTTTTGGTTGGAAAAAGGGGTGGAAAAGGAAAACAGAGAAAATGCTGATGAAGACTGAACACCCCAAACCAGCAAGGAAAACTCAGTGCAGGACATGAAGCAAGCAAATGGTGCTCCGCATGTCTTGGAGCCAAAGTATTTTGAGGTTATGAATGAAATTGCTTCCCATATTACGCAGGCTACTTATATATGAGAGCTGTGAAAATCTGCAGAACTGCCGGTGTGCCACCTGAAATCATACAAATATGCCAAACTGAGAATGATCTGGAGAATCTCAGCTTTCATTTTAAAAGTTCCTGGCCATTATGGGCGCAGGGAGAACCATAAAAGCACATTGCTAAGCAAAACACATAGTCGAGGAAGGGGCCTCTCACTGAAGCAGCTATTAACCACTTGCTATGGCTCCCTTTATTTGCTTTCCTGGAAATAAAAACAAATTATCCCTCTCCTTCCACTTTTCCATAAACAAACAACAGCTTCTAGGAATCTTTGGGTGGAGTCCTTAGATTCATATAATTGTAGAGTTGGAAGGAAGGTCCAAGGGTCATCTAGTCTGACCCCCTGCAATGCAGGAATCTTAGCTAAAGAATCCATGACAGATGGACACCCAGCCCCGGTGTTATGTACTGAGTTGAATAGGATCCAAAATGCAGCAGTCTGATTGGTCCTAGAACAATAGGATTCAGAATGCAGCAGTATGATTGGTCCTAGAACAATGCAGCAGTATGATTGGTCCGGAGGAGCCACCCAATCCAGCTCCAGGTGGAAGTGAATCCACAACCTGATTGGCCTAATCCCGGAATTAGCCAATCACGTGCAGCCCATTGTGTAAATAATGTATATAAAGCAGATATTTTGGGGAAACATTCATTCCTCCTCACCGCTATGAGCTGAATAAAGAGCATGAAATCCACTCTCGACTCCGAGTATATTTCACCCTGCTTAGAAACCTCCAAGGAAGGAGGTCCACAACCTCCAAGGGAGACCATTCCAATGTTGAACGGCTCTTACTGTCAGAAAGCTGTTCCTGATGTTTAGTTGGAATCTTCTTTCTTGTATCTTGAAGCCATTGGTTCAAGTCCTACCCTCCAGAGCAGGAGAAAACAAGCTCACTCCATCCTCCATGGTGCAACGTATGCCAGAGGGAGAGGCCAAGTGGTCAGAGACCATTTTGACCAGAGAAGTGGTAGAGCAGCAAAAGGGCTAGGAACATAGGAAGCTGACTTATTAGTTCATCTAGCTCCTTGGGGTTTCTCTCAGCCCTTTCTGGAAATGCTGGGGGCTGAATCAGCAACAGGCATGCCAAGCAGATGCTCAACCACTGAGCTACGAACCCTTCCCCAAGTGTTCCCTTTCTCTTCCTTCTTTTCTGATCCCCCTTCCCCTTCCAAAGGTACTTTCCCATGGAGAACACAGCCACAAAGCATGTGCTGCACATGCCAACCTCAGTTGGTTAGAGGGTGGTGGTGATGATGCCAAGGCTGCAGGTTTGAGCCCCGCATGGGACAGCTGCATATTCCTGCATTGCAGGGGGTTGGACTACATGATCCTCAGGGTCCCTTCCCACTCTGTATTTGTAAGTGACGTGTCTTTAGGGCCTTATTTTTGGCGCAAAGCAAATGTTTGGCTAAAGCTGGAATGCATCACTTTAGTGAACGGGTGCTTCTGCTGGATTTTACAGGGAGCGTTTCCTGCATCATGTTGACAACATTAATGCTAATAACGGAGTCTCAAACTCGCCATAAGATAAATTTAGCTACGATAGAAAAATGGAAAGCCCATATTCAGAGGCAGTATACTGGGTGCTGGAGCAAGCCACAAAGAAAGTTGTTGTTTTATGCTCTGCTTTTAGGGTTCATTGATGGATCGTTTAATATAGCATGGCTCTTATTATGCCCTTATTGAAACGCTGTGAACATGTAGATTTTAGCCAGGATTTGTTCATCATTAGTAGCTTAATCTGTGAGAAACAAAGCAGAAAAGAATATAGTATCAGCTTCCCACTGGTGTTAAGCCATCAGTGCAAGACCAATGAAACTCAGTCGAGAACTGAAAATCAATACAAGCATATTACCAACTTACCGGCTGAAAGGGAATAGATTTTCTCAGGTAAAAGCTGCACACAGTTGGTAAGATCAGACAGTGTCTGGCCTTAAAGAGCAATAATGCTCCTTATAGCCTTTCCAGGTGATTCATGCTCTACTGATGGACAATCTTGCTGCCCGCCCAAGTCGCATTTAGCAGGAGCACCATCACAGGAATGTCAGAGGACAGAGCAGGGAGGCAGAGAGGAATAAAAGTACCAAGGAAGGAGAGGGAATGCATTGCTTTGCAAGGGCCACCCAATCCAACCCCCTGCAATGCAGGAATTTTTTGCTCAATGTGGGGCTCGAACCCACAACCCTGAAATTAAGGAGTCCCATGCTCTACCATACATGTATGGAAGTGAAAGCTGGACCATAAAGAAGGCTGATAACCGAAGAATTGATGCTTTTGAATTATGGTGCTGGAGGAGACTTGAGAGTGCCATGGACTGCAAGAAGATCAAACCTATCCATTCTGAAGGAAATCAGCCCTGAGTGCTCACTGGAAGGACAGATCCTGAAGCTGAGACTCCAATACTTTGGCCACCTCATGAGAAGAGAAGACTCCCTGGAAAAGACCCTGATGTTGGGAAAGATGGAGGGCACAAGGAGAAGGGGACGACAGAGGACGAGATGGTTGGACAGTGTTCTCGAAGCTACCAGCATGAGTTTGACCGAACTGCGGGAGGCAGTGGAAGACAGGAGTGCCTGGTGTGCTCTGGTCCATGGGGTCACGAAGAGTCGGACACGACTAAACGACTAAACAACAACAACAATGCTCTACCAACTGAACTGTCTCAGCAAAACCTCCAGAGATCCCCATTATGCTTGTGCAAAGAGGTAGAGGAAGAAGGAGCTGTTTCAGTTTGGTTGTGTATTAGCATCACCTCCAGTCCCACCTGCACATGGGACACAATGCTCCATCAACTCAAAAGGTCCATGTGCCAATCAGCAAAATTTCAAACATTAACCTTTTTTGAAAGGCTTTGCAGTGACCATGTATTATAATATATGCCAGGCTGCCAGGAGGGAATTTGACCACATGCATTTGTTCCTCCTTTTAAAAAGTACTCGCAGCAATTTGATACACAAACAACAACAACAACACTGTACTATTTCAGTGTTGAGTATATTTAAGAACCTTGCTGCAGGTCTTGGCCCTCTAATCCAAGCCTGCTCCTAAAAAAACTTCAACAAGTGAAAAATGCAGATGCACACTTTACAGCAGGAACTTGCAGCGCAAGAATGTCCTTATACGAATCTTTAGTGCTGCTGATTTTTGGAACACTGTGTACCATTCTGATCAACCCATCTCAAAAAGGATATCATAGAAAAATGCAAGCAAAGGATCAAAGGGGTGGAGCAGCTCCCCTACAAGGAAAGGCATTCGGTTTTTAGTCAGTTTGGGGGAGGGGGGGAAACAGGGAAAGATAGAAGTTGTATGCAAGCTGTCTTTCAAGAAAGCTTCTCTTTCTTTACCGATTTTATCACTGAGGACGCCCAGGGCTCTCCAGAGCATGCTAAACAGTTGCCCTCATTCTCCAGGTAAGTGTAAATAAGCTATTGTGTGCCAATGCTACAATGCTACAATGTTAATAACATTCAGATAACCAATATATCTGGACCAGTTGTAAACCAATGACACTGGAAAAAGGCAGGTTGCCTATCCATATCCCATTACCAAATCCCCTAAGCTACCTAGGCTGGGCTTATGTTAGAAGCAATGCCATCTGTTGCAGAAGCTTCTTGACTTTCCAAAAGTATTACAGGCACAAAGAGAGGCAGCTCCTAACCTAACACTAAATATCAGTCTCTTATCACATTTGAAGCTCCTGCCTTTCAAGATCCTAGGAAAGGCTGTGACAGAAAAACGAAAGGCTATATCCTGGCAGTAATATGCTGAAGCCCAGGGGTGGGGAACATTTCTCTTGCGGATGATATGGGGGGGGGGCACACCCTAGCTGTGGGCGGAGCCAGTGAAAGCTGTGGGAGTGGTTCGATCTAGCAGTGGGTGGTGCTAGAACCAAATATGGGCATTATTCTTTTCCCCTGACTCTTCCTGCTGCCTGCCATTCATCTCTTCCTGACATTTTCTTAATTCCTTCTCCACTTCCATGCAATTTGCATGAAATTAGGCCGAGGACAGTATTTTGCACTCAGACTTTTTAAAAGAAGTTTGGCTTAGGAGAATTCAGGTTGTGTGGCTCAAGGGGGGGAAATTCAGGCCACCTTCATGGGAGTGTTTGGCACCCTCGGTCCTGGGCTAGCTATGAGCAGGCTGTCCAGAAGAGGCTTTAGTTGGTTCACTAGCCCTAGTTGGTGGTAAGGTAAAAGGTAAAGGGTAAAGAACCCCTGGATGGTTAAGTCCTGTCAAGGGTGTCGCAGTGCTCGTCTCGCTTTCAGGCTGAGGAGCCGGCGTTTGTCCACAGACAGCTTTCTGGGTCATGTGATAAGGATGACTAAACAGCTTCTGATGCAACAGAACACCATGATGGAAACCAGAGCACACGGAAACGCCGTGAGCCACCAAAGATTTGGCTGGATCTAATAGCACCCCCAGACTATGAACATGGACTTGCAGGGGGAGGACATACCCATCCAATGCAAGCCACACATCATTTTCCTGGCATACCTAGACCATCTACCAGCAGACTCTCCTTCTTATTAGAACGGACCTCCAGTAGTCAATTATCTATAGTAAATTTACAAATTTAGCACTGCTGGTGTTTTGCCTGAATTCTGTAAAAATGCAGTAAAAAGGAGAAATAGAGTAGGGTATCATTAGTGTAACGATGAGCCCACACTCCAACACTCCAGAGGACCTCACACAAATGTTTCATGAAGATGCTAAACAGCATGGGGGATGAGATAGAGCCTTGAGGCTCACCATAGCATGGGCAGAACAATAATAGTCCCCCAGCACTACCTTGTGGAAACAGCCACCTACATAGGCATGGAACCACCACTGAAGCACAGTGCCCCCAATTTGATCACACATTTTATCAAAAATGAGTATCAAGGTTGATTGCTTCAGAAACTGCTGAGAGGACCAGGAGAAGGATCATGGTTGGGCTCCCCTGTCCTTCTCTCAGTGCTGGTCATCATCTACACAAAGTTGTTTCAAGAGCTAGAATCTGGGCTGGAAACCAGATTGAAATGAATCCACATAACTAGTGTCATCAAATAGCATCTGGAGTTCTGCAGTAGCTGCTCATTTAAGCATCTTGCCTGTGCATCCTTAAAACAAGTGTTTCCACACAGAGCAGAAAGTCTGCCCCCTTCAAATTGAATACCAGCCATGCTAGGGACTTCTAATTCAAGTTTAACATTTAAAATAACTGTATCCTACATAACACAACCAAGGTAGCTCTTTGGATCGGAGCCATTTAGTCGGTTCAGCATCCTTTCCACTCTGCTTGATGAAGCATTCTGTAAAAGTTGCATACGCAGCCTAAGGAGGTCCAGCTTTTCCTTACTTTTGTGTCTCCTATCCTTTAGGCACTAACATCTTTCATACTGAGAGCCTTCAAAGGAGTCTTTGCCATCCTTAGAATTCTTTTCAGCTGAAGAAGCCTAAGTAATTTGGATTCTCGAGGTGCTGCTCACAAAGCCTTAAAAGGTGAAATCTCAGCCTTGCAATACCTGCCAGAAAAGGACTACATCAAATAAACAAAAAACAACAAGGAAAGCCTCCAGCTTTCAGGGAAGGCTTTAAGGCTTTAAGTCCCCAAGCGTTTCACCATAATATATCCTTGTTTCTGTCATCTCCCACAATAAAGGACAAAGTTAAGAGTAATGCTATCATCAATATTACCTCAAGAACAAAACCTAAAAGTCTTTTTAGTATCATCTACCCTATTAAAATACAAAAAGGTGGAATTGTAATGGAGAGGGGAAGCATTTGTTTCTGAATATATAGTAACTGAAAATCTGTAGTAATTTTTTAGACCCCTTAATAAGTGTTTTTCCTATATTGCAACGGAGTAGTACCTCATTTTTCAATAGCAGAGCTGTGCTTTATATGTACAGTGGTACAGGATCCATTATGGAGGCCCGTTCGCAACATGAAAAGAGTCCTGAGATCCTGCTAGAGAAGGTGGGGAGGCTGCATTCAGCTCCCAGGCCTGAGGCTCCCCACCCCTTAAGTAGACAAGATGGGGTTAGATGGAGAAACAGTCTGACCTGCCAAATGGGCCTCTAATCTAATTTAGGCAATTGAGTATGAGAAATGAAAGGGGAAATAAAGTAATAAATTGGAAGGAAGAGAAGGCCAAAAACAATCAGGCGTGGGCTGGCTGAAATAAATGACTCCACAGTTGCTTTCAGAAAGAGGAAGGGGATCAATTGAACAAATATCAGAAGGTAAAAGAATAAATACCAAGAGAAAAAGCATGACGATGCAAAACCGAAAAGCACACTTTGACAAAGAACCAAGAACCAGAAGAATACAAAGGGCAAGGAGGAAAATGCAGGCAAGCCAAGAGGAGAGTTGGAGGCAGGATCTAAGCTTTGGTTGGTATTGGCAGGTCTCCAGGGTCTCAGGCAGAGGCCCTTCCTCAAACAGAATAGATTTTCAAGAGCACTTTGTGATATGGATTTGTTATAAGATGTTTGTTACATTTGTTATGAAAAGGCCCCATAAACGCTGCTTGGCGGAGTCTTAGTTCTTTAGGGAGTGATCCCCCTGAGTCTATTCGCTGTACAGCTGAAATAAAGAATCTTGGACTCTCTCCTCCTGTCTCTTGAGTCTGATTGGCTGGACCCAGGAAGAGCAAGGGTTCTCCTGCTACACCAGCACAAATCAGCTGGGCAGAGGGGAGATGATCTGAGGGTCACAGACTGCCCATATGTGCTTTCAAGCCCAACCCATCCATGAGGCAAGGTTAGGTGACTGCCTTGGGCAGGAGGCTTCACAGAGGTAGCAGACCCCAATGTAGATCTTTATTCCATCCTTGTTGCTGATGTAGATCTTCACATACCCCTTCTTCTTTGGCGGGGAAGGGGGTGCGTCATTTTGTGGTTCACCTCAGGTGCCAACATGTCTTGGGTTAGCCCTGTGTGCTCTGAAGTACTTTCAGGGACTGCCAGCTTTCTATATAATCCTGGGGAAGGGTACCCCTCTCTCATGCATTGGGTTTTTCATCCCCCACTAAAAAGTCAGCGTTTGAGAGCAATGCCCATGCCATGAAATCCCAATTCCTCTTCAAAAGAATTTAAAAGTGATTAGAGAGAGGGAAGCCATTTGCCAAGATGTCTACTTCAGCAGAACTAAAAGCTAGCAGGCAATAATGGTTGTTTGTCATTGTTTGATTTGCTTAATGAATGAGCATTTGTTTTAGCTCTGAAAAGAGGGGAAAGGCTTATTTAGGCATATTAACTTCAGGAAGAAATTGTCACTGCTGCTGAGATCCTAACCACATGCAGGGAGTAGATGGGCAATAATTAATATTGGAACGCTCTGCAAATCACCTTCCAGATTCTGCCGAACTCTCCTGCTGGGTCAAATGCTGTGAAGCCCACAGAGGTGAAATTGCACCATGGTTTACTGCTGCCACTCTTCCAGCTGTGCCACCTCCAGTATACCACAGGGGGGTTTTAAAGGAACGAATCAGGAAAACAAATCCCTCTTTTTCTTTCAGTGGGATTTGCGTGCTGACATTTCTTCAGGATTTCTGAAAAGCTCACCCACACGAGGGGCTGTGCTTTACATCTCACGGTGTGCAGAGGGAACACAGAAAATGGGCAGGAGGGTGTAAAAAGATGTTTGTTTCCATCCCCCCCCCCCAGCCCAGCCTAGTTACCAAAGAGTACATCTGTTGCGTTGCTTTGGTCTCCCTTATATAGCAAGAGTTGTTATTTCTGAAATCTTTTGTAATTCTAGTCAAATAGCTAGGGCGTGTGATTGTACTGGTTTATTGCCCTTAGCCAGGACTGTGCTTATGCTGAGGGAGCATGGAAAAACAATGTAGAGGGAGCATGGAAAAACAATTGTGATATTAGGATGTGGAATTCAGCTTCCTGTGAATTTCAACTTACTTTCTTTTTTAAAAAAGGAAGTTTAGAGACACCATGGTAGCAGATAAGTGCTTAGAAACATCTCGGCCATGCTAGTTGAATACGGTCAATAATTGGAGGTAGAATACTGATACCAGGCAGGTGCCTTCCCTGTGTTCTTTTCACCACTTGCTAAAAACATACTTATTTAGACAAACCTACCTAGAAGTTTAGGACGTTTGTATGAGTTTTAATTTGTTTATTCTATTGTGGTTTTAACTTTCTGTATGTTTTAAATTATGGCTGTAATTTTTTAGTGATAACTTTATTGTTTTATCCTTTTTGTAAACCGCTTTGTGGGGGTTTTCCTGCAATCAAGTGATATATAAATTTTTATTAACTAATAAATAAATAGGTTTCAACATCTTGCAGAACTCATTTTTACTCCCCTTGTTTGGCCGATTCACAGCAATGCAGAATGATGCAAAGGAAGGAAAAATGTTTACTTTGCATGAATGATAGAATTGCACAATTTAACTCTCCTTGGCGCAGCTTTTGAGTTTCGAAGCTGTACTTCTGGGCATGTTGCAGAATTCCCAGTCACATATCATCCATCAAAATGCCTGGGTGAATATGGAACATCTTTTCTTGTCTCTTGTCTCTAAAAGATAGTACATGGTAATTTACTATCTCTGGAGCAGGAATTCTCATGATGGGGTACACCACTGTCAAAAAGGCCCCAGCCCATCCAGCCCCAGAAGGCAGGGGTCCCCAGAGCAGAAGAGTCTTCCTGAGAATTGTTAGGTTTTCATTTAAAAACAGCAGCAGCAGCAATGGGGTTACTGAGTTCATTCTCCTCATGCAACAGTACTGTAGCCAGAAAGGAGTTGCTTGGCAGTATGTGACATTTAGTTAAACTTTCTGATCACTCTTAAGATGGAAAACCCCACCAATGTTCCCAGAAAAATTCCAGAACTATAAATCACTCCCCTATATAGGCAGCACTTTAACACAATTAAATCTTGCAGTATATTTCTTGACTTTAACCCAGTAAGCCTGCCAGAGAACAATAGTGGCACTCCTTGCTCCTATGCCAAGGTCATTGATCTTTGAGATGAGTGGAATGAGCAGACACAAGCCATACTTCTAATCATATGGAGGCACTGGAAAGAGAAAATAGTCGGGTACAAATGGATCCTTACCCGCCCAAGCCAGCAAAATGGGAAGTGAGGAAGCCAGCAGGTTCAGACCTGCCTTGCAGCACATGGTATTATCGATTTGGGACCAAGGAGCATAGTCCCCATACTAGGCTACTCCAACCAATAGACTTCCACTACCTTAAGACTATGGCACAATAGAGCATGGACACTTAACACCTTGAAATGTGATCATCACTATTTCCAAGGTAGAGATCGCAGGCTAAGTCCTTCCCAGGTGCTATCAGATTACACACATTGGCTATATAGAGCCCCTAGCTCTATTTGCTTGGTCAGTCAGAATACACCAAGTGTATGGGATTAAGTGGGGGAGCAGGATTGCAGTAGCAAGCTCCAACCCAAACTATGCACATTCAAAATAAAAAATTCCTTCCAGTAGCACCTTAAAGACCAACTAAGTTAGTTCTTGGTATGAGCTTTCGTGTGCATGCACACTTCTTCAGATACTGGTATTGGTATCTGAAGAAGTGTGCATGCACACGAAAGCTCATACCAAGAACTAACTTAGTTGGTCTTTAAGGTGCTACTGGAAGGAATTTTTTATTTTGACTATGGCAGACCAACACGGCTACCTATCTACTATGCACATTCAGTTGGTTGCATGAATAGTACATAAATATGTGTGTCGACTCCGTAAACATGACCAGGGACCTGGCAGGGTCCCATTGTGCAGATCAATCTATCCCTCTAAGTTTGTACTTGTGTAAGGTCTGCTCATGTCATGTCATGTGTGGCCAACTAAACAAGGAGAAGTGAGAGGTCTGGAATCTGCCCCCACAAACCTGCTTCTACCCGCTACACACATTCATTGTTCCCCAAGTACAGGGCTTCTACGAACATTTCTAGTTGGCTTGCCAGCTCTCGGGATTTAATTTCTAGTGTTCTTCTTAGGGTGTTTGGAAAAATGGGTCTCAGAGTGAGAAGCTAGAACCAAGGAGATGGGCTCTTTCTTTTCTGCTTTCCTTTAGTGTTCTTGATATTTTCTACATCCCACCATGTCTTTCAGGCTCCATCAGACAGGCTTTTCTAACTGGCCAGCTGTGTTACTCGCTGCTTCCACTAAGCACCCCAGAACTCTGTCAAATCTCAACACCAGACTCCATCACTGATCTTCCAGGATGGAAACATATCTTGTTGGCTATGTCCACACAGCAGGGTCTGAGTTTTGGGAGACCTGGAATACTTAGGGTGGCTAAAGGGTGATGAGAAGTTAGAAAATTTATTCTAGATTAATTAACAGGATGCCTTTGTTATGTGTTGCCTTCTGAACTGGGCTGCCACTGACATTTTTCTTCCATCGTTCTACATTGGAAAGAGGCACACATTCAGCACAACCCTTGCAGATTCCCATTTTTAGCAGGTTTGCCAGCTTTTTCCTCAAAGCAACCTGTTTCCATGCCCTCAGGCTGAGCCTGCAGGGGGAGATAAAGAAATCCTTCCTTGACTTGTAAACAGAGGAGACTTTATATATGGATAAAGCCATTACTTCCTTCCTTAGAGGTTGCTAATTTTAGGACAGAGTCATGCAAAGTCATTATAGGTTAGTTGTATGCTAATTTTCTCTCTCTTCCTTATCTCTTTCAGTGTTCTGAGATCGTAGGGGTTTATCCAGCAGGGATGATCTGTTTTTATGGTCAGGCATACCAAAACCTGTAAGAGTGCCAGGAAATCCTAATGCTTCTGCCTGCCTCCCCAGGGATAAGCTTGCCCTGAGGATTAATTCCCCTGCCTGGAGTTTCAAGATTAAGAATCTGTGTTATTCTAATTCACATCCTCAGCAACTTTGCCAAGAAATGATGACTTTTGCCCTGCACAAGGGCAAGAATTCAGACCTCCTGAACCATAGATTCCCAGAAGGCAGCAGTAAATCAGAAATTCTGCCTTCCTCGAAGCCTAACATAATGGCTTTCTGCTAGCTATCTTGGCTCACGGTTATTATTTGTAAAGCTTAACATGGGAGGCTAGTGCACATGGTGAGTTATTACAGAACGGCTGCTGGTGGGTGTAGCTGAACAAGACCTTTTAACACTTTCCATGAACAAGGAAACCATTTCCAGAAGTCCCTTGGAACCTGATCTTTGACAGTGAAAGTCTCTGACCTCCTGTTTCCCATATCATCGGAATAAATTGCACGAGCAGGATCTATTAAAGTCCAAAATGACACATTGCATGTAGTTTTGAGATTCCATTAAATGGGGGCGCGGGCACACCCCCCACACCTCCTGGGGAAAACTTAGCAGCCACAACAGGCTTTGGATTTAGCAGAGGACTGGTGGGTGGTACTGCATTATCATTTCTTTGCAAGCAAGTTGATTTTCTCCCTGAGGACCATATTTTTTTCTCTTGCAGGTAGGGAAGCAGGGGTGGGAGACAACAGATTTGAAATCTCAATAATGGCCAATCTGAAGCTTAGGGCTGGCTTTAAGGAGAGAGCATGTGCTCTCAGCCTCCAGGAAACCCATCCTGCCAGGGAAAACTGGAGATTCGGGCCTTGCAACAGGTTGGGCTGGATGACACTCGGCGGGGCGGGGGGCGGGTGCCTTCCAACTCTGCAGTCCTATGAGTCTATGATTCTCTTAGCACAGCTATGTACATGGTCCAGGAGAGTAAAGTGGGTGCTGGAATAGGTGACAGTGTTATCTGAGTGTGTGCAGAGGACAGTTCAGTGAAATACGAGCATTTTGGGGGCTACACTCTTACTTGAGTCACCCAACTTGCATGGGACCATGGCCCCAAAAGACGTGCATCCCGATTTTCCTCTGTGGCATGTTGGAGGGTATATCATTTATATCATCAAACATAGTAACACAAGAGTGCTGATGGTTTTGGTCCAAGGCCCCTCAGGTCCAGCATTTTGTTCTTACATAGCCAACCGGATGTCCATGAGGAGCCCAGAAATAGGAAACAAGAGCACTCTTCCCAGTTGTGATTCCCACCAGCTGATATTCAGAGGCACAAAACTGCCACCCCACAGAGCCAGAGGCTCCTCATGAAGTGGTGCCTAGTACAGTCTGAGGACACTTCCAGATCCTGTGAGGCCAGCGTGCATGGAGTCTTCTGGCTTTGCGAGAACAAATTTATCTTCAATGAACTGTAGCATTATGCATAATAAAAGCAATCAATTGCATGTTCTCCTTCAGAATGTTAATATTCTTTGGCTGCTTCTGCAAGCAAAGCAAAGCAAAGCAAAGCAAAAGGCTTCAACTTCCTGTACAGTAACCTGATAATACACCATGTTAATTTCTAGAATAAGAATTGTAATTGCAATTATAAAGCAACAGCAACTTTAATGTCACTATGGCTGCAATATACACCAAGTTATTTGGAAATAAGTCCCAGCGAACTCAGTGGGATTTGTTTCTGATGTACAGGACTGCACTCTATATACCATAAATATTTGCTTAAAATGTGCAACAAATATGTTACTTTTCCAGAATTCTATGATAGTATTTGCAAAAATAGAATTGGCATATGATAATATATTTTTTAAAAGGGCTTTGGGTTCATATTTTTCATTAGTTGCCACTGGAAAAAATGTCCAAATGTCATGCTATTAATTACCAATTTATAGTTTAATATAGTCTGTTCCAATGTATCAGGCTGCAGCTCTTACTTTCTTATAGGAAACTATAAGTACCCAGTGATAAGTGCAGGCAGGGAAATGCCATTTAAAAAGGATGATCTTTCTGTTTGAGGATAGGTCCAGAAATAAGAAACAAGAGGATATTCAAAGATGCCCTGGTTAATTTAATTTTAGGAAATTGACTAAGAAATATTATTTTTCTAGGGTACAACAATAGTACTACTTTAACTACTATTAATAAATATAAAACATACACATAACAATTGAATTATTAGTCTCCTTACCGTTATATACAATGCATCCAAAAATATACAAAACCTGTACAGTATATCTATATTATCAAACAGTGAGACAGATGCAGAAGATTCACTGAGTTCAATAAGACTTACTCCCATGTAAGCAGGTAGAGCATTGCAGCCTGAATAGGCTTTGTTAAATTTAAAAAGCTATTCCCTTTAAAACTAAGGGGTATATTTTGGTTATATTTCTTGGCATTTTCTTCATAGGAGAATCATCACATAGAACCAATAAATTTAATGAACAAAGCAAACAGTAGTTTGAAAAATAAATGTTTTCAAAAAAAATTAGTTTAAATTTATCTCCACTCTTTTAAAAACAAAATAAAAAAAATTCCTTCCAGTAGCACCTTAGAGACCAACTACCGTTAGTTTGTTATTGGTATGAGCTTTCGTGTGCAGGCACACTTCTTCAGATATCTCGTGCATGCACGCGAAAGCTCATACCAATAACAAACTTAGTTGGTCTCTAAGGTGCTACTGGAAGGATTTTTTTTATTTTGTTTCGACTGCGGCAGACCAACACTGCTACCTACCTGTAACTATGCACTTTTTAAAGTAATCTTTTTGTTAAGCTTTTATTTATATCAACACAACTTACATAGCCTTAAACCCACTCACCCCCCACAAAAAAAACAAACTTATGTTGAGGGTGGAGAGACAGGGTGTGGGTCAGCACTTGTTCCCCAAGTTTTTTTTTAATTTATGGGAGTGTCATAATCAAAATAACTTGGCATTCACCTAGGCATAGAAATCAGCATATGCTTGTCATAGAGATAGCTAAGCAGCACCTGATTTCACTAATGGCAAGTGATGATAGGTCTTCTGTCCCTTTGCCGATGGCTAGACTGAATTTACAGCATTGTAAAACAATATTTTGGGCAATCAACAGGGTGTGACTAATCCATTTCCCCCAGGCGAGGATAAGATTCCATACAGATGGGAAGCATTATCCATACTATTTTGTCTGCACGTTTTAGGTCTGTCTCCGGAAACAAGCTGATACAGACAATAAATTCTGTCCAGCATTGACACACAACACAAGAGTACAACATAGTTGGCATGTCTACATGCAGTGATAAGCCAAGAACCTTACAGTGCATGGGCCATGTGCACGGTTTGCTTCGATTTTGGACCTCCCCTAGTGCAAGGAAGTAAACAAACTAGCTTAGAGTGACTGCTGACCCCAGGATCATGAGTTGGCTTGGGCAGCATTGGTCAACAAAGTAGATCCTCTACTATGGTGGACTTTTTGGATGCACTGACGGCAAAAGGACTACATTTAGAACCAGTTTATGTTTCAATTGCAGGAGGTGTCAGTAGGACATGTCAAGAGGTCCATATGATTCTCAAAAGTAACAAAAGGGGGCAAAAACTACCGTACTTGCTTGTGTATTCATTGCTCAAACATAGAGATTTGATTAACTGACCATGTGTTTCACAAAAACACGTATACAACAATGTTGAGTTTATTTTTATTTTCTTACATTTATATCCACCTTTTCCCCTTCCCTCATGGAACCCAAGGTTCCCAAAATGTCACCCACCCAGGCATTGATCAGCCCCAAATCTGGTTAGTTTCAGCAACCTGGTGGCCTCATATGCCCTTTGACTTTATGTCAAATTATTTCATTTTTTTAATATGCATACAGGTTAAAGTTGTGTTAATGGTGTGGGATATTCTATGTCTCTCGGGTAGAGGTAGAGATGGTAGAAAGTTAGCAAAATTATAAATAAGTTTGAAACTAAGGGTTGTCCACCCTGTCAATGGAGAAAGGTGTTCTCGTATTGCCCAGGCTGGTGTTTCATATGAGAATGCTGGCTGAGGATGTAGTCTGGAGACATGAGAACCTTGGATAGCAAGAAATTTGGAAAATTAAAGCCTCCTTCTTCGACAGGAAATTGGAATCATGTGTTTAACAAATATATGGGATGTTGTGTGCTCCATCTAAAGGCAATAAAAAGCTTATTGATATGTGCAAAATAGGAATATTTGTAATCGATACATAAATTAAGTGTGGCATCACATTCATTTTGATTATTTAAAATTTATTCTAGATGCTATTGGATAATGTAACCCACTGATCCAAGTCAAGTTTATAGCACAATATGATCCCTGTTGTCTTTGACCATGGAGGCTATATTACATGCTATTTTGATTCCTGGGTGTGTTAGCCCCTGGGGATCTGATACTGGAGCACCAAAACTATGGGGGAAATTTCCTGTGCCTTGGGGCATCTCAGAAGCCATAGGAAGCATTGGATCTCCCTCTCTGAGGGCAGAAAGGGGATTCTGACTTTGGGAGCAGGAGATCCAGGATAACCCACTTCCTGCTGCATCTGCAATTTTTGCTCTACCAACACCAAAACTCTGTTGTCACTAGGACTGCAAGGGGGCCATGCAGAGAATTTACTGAGATTGTGTCAGATGCAGGCCAGTGAAAAACGTTTGGATCTGAAGGATCCAGTGCCTTCCCATTCCTCTCACACACTCCTAAACCAGTGCGAAAACCAATTCCAATCTTGGAACTGGCATTGTTTATCTCCCATTTAGCAGCAGCTAAATCCTTTAAGAAAATAAAAACTCAGAAAAGGTCAGAGGGGAACTACAGTGCTGATTGGGTCTTGTGTCTGCCTTGAGGGCAAGAACCCAGCAGGGTGTTGGATGAGGCGATCAGCCACTTTAAGTTTTTGCTCCCCTTCCTTGGGAGTGCCGCTTAAAGACATTCGTTCCCATTTGGATCAATCTGTGGTCTATGCCCAATAGATGGCAAATCTGTGAATCAAATCACATGAAGCTGGTAAAGTTTCAAGGTCATCGAGAAATACAAAAACAATTAACCCACTTTCCCCTCTTCAACTCTTTCCACACATGACAGTTTCTTTGCAACTGTACTTCTCAGTTATTGCAAGATTCACATTTCTGACTGTCAATGCATGGTGCTAAGGACTTTTCTCATAATAAAAGCGTCATTTAACAAATCTGGGTGATTCAGTAGAAAGTTTTAAAGTAGAAAGGCCTTCCCCTTTTAATATATGCCTTTCATTCTTAAAAGATATTGATTCCACTGCCTCAAAAGTAAAATCCATAGGCTTGTAGATGAAAATGCTTCACTGGCCAGGTGCTTGTCCTATGGTAGGAACATGACTTTTATATTCTCCTATTTGTATATTAAGTTTTCTTGCTATCCCATCCAAGTCCTGTTTAAAGAAGGGAGTGAAGCTAAAGATGCCCATTGACAGACAACACCAGGACAGAGGACTAAGCAAGCATGTGATCACCTGGTCAGGTTTCCCCACTAGGGTGTGATGTGTGGTATTTCTATTTAAATTATCATCATTGTTTACTAAAGTTATTAAAAGATTTGCTGCAAAACTATGTAATTTCTTTTTCCAATAGCCAAAAGTAGTTTAGCTGAAATATTAGCTTGGGGGAGGGGAGTTGAATAAAATGCAATAGGGAATTATTTTCATCAGAATACTTTTAAATATTTTAAGACATGACAGCTCAATAACATACACTTCCCTTACATTATTCAGATTTTAAGGGAGGGAAATGAAGGCTCCGTTAATATATTAATTTTAACATGCCTCCAGAGCTAGGCACATAACTATATGGTCTGTCAAAGTTAATTATCACTTCGATTTTAGATTTGACTAGCATCCATTCCAGCTGCCCAGTTTGACTTGTATTGTGTCAATTCCTTGTGATGCTGATTAATTTTATGAAACAATGCATTTCCGAAAGTGGAAACATTTAAGGTTGGAAAAATATACCCACAACAAGGTTGCACCAAAGACTCATGCCAAGGACTGAAAAGGCCCCACTCCTGGGTTTCTGTATCCTGCCCCGGTCCTTGGAGAACTGAACTATAAATTCTCTAAGCTACTCAAGGTCTAAGAATTTCACATCAAATATTATGGAGTGCTGTATGCAAGAGAGAAGGGGCCCCTATTTCTGGGAATAAGATATAAATACCATGCTAATTCTGAAGACTTTATTCTTGGAAGGAATGTGAACAGCATGACGGGACTCCTCAAAAATAAGCATATTCTTGAAACACTGGAGAACAATCTGTTGCCAGAAGCACCGTATTAAATATCACTTTCTGAAATGCAGATTGCTATCTGTGAATAAAAATGTCATTGCCACCTGGGATTAGTATTCCACTGTAGTCACACGAGCCCATGTGAAGCACAACCGTCAGGTAATTCTCATATTAAGAGTCCTTTTATTCTTCCTGTTCCACCTAAACTCTAGTTGTGAAGATGCATTTGGTTCCGCCTGCTATATAACCTTGGCTGGTGCAATTAGTTGATTCAGATGAGGAATAGTGTCCTGGAAAGGTATGGCCTGGGGACACCTGATGCAGCCACCTTGCTCAAGCTTAGCAGGTCCGGGACTGGTCAGTGCCTGGATTAGGAGACCAGCTGGGGATTCTATGCACACTGCCTCGCCTTCCATGTTAAATAAATATTTGGGGGAAAGACAAAGGAGTAAAATCGGTGGCAAGATTTTGAATTTGGAAAATGAAAAGTGTTTGGTTTGTTTAGAAGCGTCCTCCCTGGGAGAGTGGTGGGGATCCCAACCAACATTCATAGATTCACAAAATTGTAGAATTGGAAGGGACCACAAGGGTCATCAAGTCCAGCCTCCTGTAATGCAGGAATCGTTTGCCCAACGTGGGGCTCAAACCCACGACTCTGAGATTGAGTCTGATGCTCTACTGACTGAGCTAGTGTTGGCTCATGTTGGCATCCATCTGTCTCGAGAGACAATGGAGTCTGCCTCCAAGGGTGAAGTCAAACCACTGGAGAATCACAGCACCTGGTGTGGTTTCAAAGACTGGTAACTTGTAACTGCTGCCTCCTGAATTGTTTCTGCAGCAACAGCAAAGTGACCTGTCCAGGGCACAAGCCTGGGCAGTGTGCATGGAGGTCCTGGCTTGCCCAGGTGACAAGACCTCTCGGCCTTGCTGCTGTGCCCCAAAGAAAAGCAGAGCAACCAGCTTGGCTGCAGGTGTTGTTGGAAGGAGACTGTCCCCAGTGTTGTTTAGGGGTGCTCGCATTTTCCTACTCGTATTGAAATACTGCCCCTCAATGAGGCCTAACTTAGATTCACAAAATGTTTAGGGGTATGCGTACCCCTACGTCCCCCCAGAAAAAAGCACTGACTATCCCAGAGCCTGGGACTTGCCAATCAGAAGGTCAGCGGTTCGAATCCCCGCAACAGGGTGAGCTCCTGTTGCTCGGTCCCTGCTCCTGCCAACCTAGCAGTTCAAAAGCACGTCAAAGTGCAAGTAGATAAATAGGTACCGCTCCAGCGGGAAGGTAAATGGCGTTTCCGTGTGCTGCTCTGGTTCGCCAGAAGCGGCTTAGTCATGCTGGCCACATGACCCAGAAGCTGTCTGCTGACAAACGCCGGCTCCCTTGGCCAGTAAAGCGAGATGAGCGCCGCAACCCCAGAGTTGGCCACAACTGGACCTAATGGTCAGGGGTCCCTTTACCTTTACCTATCCCTACCCATGGCCAAGGTATTGGTGAGTTCCGATAGAATGAGTGTATTTTATATACAGTACAGCCCATTTGCAAAATACACAACACTGCTGCTTTCATCCTTCACTCAGGTGTTATGTAAGTAAGACGGGTCAGAGTAAAAGAAGGCTATTATGGAGCTTTCGGGTACCTGAGAAGGGGCAGTAATTTCCTCTAATCAACTAAACTGGCAAGGTATAGAGAAGTGTGAAGGAATTCAATATTCTGGGAAACCAGGTTACTCTTTCTGTAATTCTTAAAAGTGAGCATTGACCAGTTGCCTTGGCAACAAGAGCTATGTGGAGCTGTAATTTAGAACCGAGGCAGGGAGGTTTTTGTTTTTAAATCTTCACATTTAAATAGGAAGAAAGAGAAAAGGCTGCTAGGTGGGCATGCCTAGATGATGGTGGTGGTCGTTGTTGTGAGGTTGATGCCTTCTGTGGAAAAAAAGGCCCAGGATAAAGAAGAAAGCTTGAATTCTTCAAAGAAACTGATTGCAGTGTACAGTGGTACCTCGGGTTAAGAACTTAATTTGTTCTGGAGGTCTGTTATTAACCTGAAACTGTTTTTAACCTGAAGCACCACTTTAGCTAATGGGGCCTCCTGCTGCCGCCGCGCCGCCACTGCATGATTTCTGTTCTCATCCTGAAGCAAAGTTCTTAACCCAAGGTAATATATCTGGGTTAGCGGAGTCTGTAACCTGAAGCGTATGTAACCTGAAGCATATGTAACCCGAGGTACCACTGTATAAGCTACTGGTGGCTGCAGAAAATCAACATAACTTTAGACTTCCAATCCATTTCCCTGGGGCCCTGTAATTAATGAGGAACAAAATATTGTATTTGATGGAAATGATTACAGTCTAGAAAACTGACATGCATCACAGGACTGATTACAGGGCAAAAACATGTCAATTTCACATTGATCTCCTTGTTAGTTTGGGGAACAGGCAACCTCCAAGGCATTTCTCGTGTGTCGGTCCCAAAGGGCCTCTTTCTTCTTAAAAATTCCCTAGCCCTCATGGCTGGGGAGATACATTTCAAAATGGCATGGCAGCAGTTGGCAAACCATTTTCTTTGTTAGGCAAGTTGTGATTTAATATCCTGGGATGAGAGCTGTTGTTCCTTTAATGGGAAACAGATGAGATGATCTCCATGTGTTGGAATAAGGTAACCTGAGAGGCGGACGATGGACCTTTACATTTCTGTGGCTCCCTATGCAAGGTCACAATTTGGCAAACATCTACCTCTCACCTTCCATTCTGCTCAATTCACTACGTCATATTTGGGTGCCCTCTAGGCTCAGAGGCTGGTGGCAGAACCAGTTGCACTGCCCTAAATCTGCCTCTGATCACCTATCAGAGAGTCCCCCCCAACACACACACTCAGATGAGGAGGCAGCAGAAGCGTGTACCTGTTTGAATAAGCAGCCTGCTGTTGAGGAGAAGCAGAATGTGAGAAAAAGCTATGAAATGGCGTAAGCTGAATGTATTTGGGGGGTACAGGGCCTCTCTGCCACTACTTATATTTTCTACTTATATATTTGCCATGCTCATCAGAAGTCTTCAGTGCTCTTCCTTACTCAAAGCATCCCTAAACCCAGAGAGTTCTGACCCTGAAACTTCTCGTGGCTTAAGCAACTGGGAAGCATGAAAGTATATGATAGCAATAATTGCTAAAGGGCTGGAAACCAGGAAATGTATTTTAAAAGCCAGCATTCAGGGTGATCATCTCTCATTATTTAATGCTAATGCATTCCGAATTTAAAAAAATATTGTTGTACAAAGAAGGCAAAGCATTTATAGTTTGACACACGTCATGTTAATGGATATATGCAAATCTACTTAATTAATTACAGGTACAGTTGGTAGACATTTCACATTCCTTCTACAATATTTATATACCTGTCACACTATGCATATAAGTTGTTTCACAATAATATTTCTGATGTGGCTCTTGATCCTGAACCAGTTTCTTGCCTCCGACAGTGTATCAGCATATCTATTACCTCTGCTGCATTTTGCATGGTGTGCTTATCTCTCTGAAGAACATCCTAAACTATTTTGTAAATTTATGAGGTTGCATTCATTCAAGAAAATCAGGGTGGCTTGATCCTTGCTCCATTTTATCCTCAAAATCACCCTGCAACAGAGGCTAGGTTGAGATACAGTGACTTGCCCAAGTCTGCTTAGGATATTTCATAGGCATTTCTGCATCAAGTTGCATTTGTCAAAAAGAATCCTCACAAAAATTCTTCAGAATGTTAGTGCGGCTTTTGCCTAAAAGCCACATTCTTGTCTGCAGCATTGACTAAGGTACATATTTTTGCAAGCAGTTCTCAGGTTTTAATATATTGCTGCAAGAGCCGTTTTGTTCTATTAATTGTGCAGATACTTATTTCAAGAGGTCTCGTAAGCATGCATAATGATCACTAATGAAACACAAAATCACCTCTGGGAGGTATTTGCATTCTATTGTTGTTGCCTAAATAAAAAAATTCCTTTTGCTTGCATAATCTGTCAAATGATAGACAAGACCTGCTCTTATTTCACATGTCTTAACTTATTTGCTAATGTTGATAGTGTGATGCACTCACTCGCTGTGGAAGGCTGGTGCGGGGGGTGCGCTCCGCACCGGGTGTCAGCCGTGAGGGCGAGTGACATTGCTGCCCACCCCACTCGCTGTGCGGGCGGCGGGCCACTAGGGATGATGCTGCCACGAGCAGCTAGCAGCGCCCCCCCCCCACCTTCATGGTGCAGGCAGCAGACGGCTAGCCCCACCCCTGCACCGCTTTGGGTGCTGGGGCAGGTAGCTCCACCCCTCGATGCACTGAAGAGGTTCTATCAAAGAGTGGGCCAAAACACTGGTTAAAAGGGCAGGTAAGATTGCCAACTGATCAGGGGAGAAAAATTGACCAGGACATTTCTTATGATTATTATTTGCCCCTGAGCCCAATCATCAGCATAAAATTTGGGGCTGGATGTTAGAATTTTTTTGAGCAGAAGTCGACATCACCAGGGACGCGGGTGGTGCTGTGGGTTAAACCACAGAGCCTAGGACTTGCCGATCAGAAGGTTGCGGTTCGAATCCCTGCGATGGGGTGAGCTCCCGTTGCTTGGTCCCTGCTCCTGCAAAACCTAGCAGTTCAAAAGCACGTCAAAGTGCAAGTAGATAAATAGGTATCACTCCAGCGGGAAGGTAAACGGTGTTTCCGTGTGCTGCTCTGGTTCACCAGAAGCGGCTTAATCATGCTGGCCACATGACCTGGAAGCTGTACACCGGCTCCCTCGGCCAATAAAGCGAGATGAGCGTCGCAACCCCAGAGTCGGTCACGACTGGACCTAATGGTCAGGGGTCCCTTTACCTTTACCTAACTCAGGGACACAGAGGAAGTACAGACTTGTCCTAGCCAAGCAATTCCCATCTGTGATGATTTGGTGTCTAGGGGTTATCTGAGACCAGCAGGAGCAAATCGATGTGTTGCCCAATGCAGGGACAGGAGTTATTTAATACAATTTATTTCTAACTCTGTGTGACACAGGATATAAATGGAGGGGAAGACCTCTGGTGACAGGTTCAGAACCTGGACTGCTGAGCCTCAAAGAAACGCAATGGGCTGTCAAAATGGCCAGCTGCCAAGGATGGGAGGCGGTGCTAGCAGGACATTGAAAAAGACATTTCTATCTCGCTTCTAAAGGCTTGCCATTTACTGCAGTTTAATGAGACAATAAGCCACTACAGCTAAAGTTCTCACTCCATACTTTCTGGTAAGCACCATTCTCTTTTCAAAAGAAAGGGGTAACTGGACTGACACAACAGACATCACCCCACCCTGTCTCTCAAACACCCAGTGAGTTGACTCACTTGTTTTGAATTCAGAGTAAGATGTGGATTACAAAGTGATAGTTCTTGAATCTGTGGTACCCCCATCATTGTTATTGTCTTGCCACATTTCTCAATCTCTGTTTACCTGATCACTACCAGCTTCCGAAAGTCAGCTGAGCGATGGCAAGTTGAGCCACAATCTTTGTCAGATTAAACAAATAGCTTAATAACTGCATGCCTGTGGCTTCATCAGACACTAAACAACTCACCCATGCTCCTATATGAAAAGCATCTGTAAACAGCCCATAGTCCTTGTGGTACCACCATAATCGACACGCATAACACTTTTTATTCAGCATGTCAGCTTGGGATGGAGATGACACTGTTTTTAAAGCTGTTGAATGTGGTTTGATAGAGCCTTCGCTTCCAAAGGAACATTGGAAGCACGCAAAGACAATACTGAGCTTTATCGATCAATGGTCTGGCTCAGAATTACAGTATTGATTGATATAGTTCAGTATTGTCTCTATGCTGACTGACTGTGGCTCTTCCAGCCTTACCTGGAGATGCTGGGAATTGAAGTCAAGAACTTCTGCCAAACCCATTTCCTGAAAGTGGTGTATGAGCATATTCACAACAAGCAGTGATGCCTATTATCATCTACCTAGCTTTTCAGCTCCTTCCTCCTTTCATGGTGACCATTTCTATCTTCTTGTCACTCCAATGGTGCAGATATCTCTTTCATATGTGTAAGTCTCTAATATTTATGAACCAATGTGCCCAGTGCCAGATTTAGGGTGGTGCGGGTGGTTCCCCCGCACAGGGCACCCAGCCTATGGGGAACAAAATTGAGAAGACCCACAATTGAGAAGATCCATTTGGGGGTGCCAAAATTTGGCCTCACACAGGGCACCAAAGTCCACTCTTGAATGTGCCAACCTCCTGGAAGTGCAGTCTTGAGGCACAGAAATCAGCTGGGTGGGGGGGGGGGATCATCTACTTCTTCCAAGACTGTATTGCTGACATCACTGCTGACATCACAAATGCTGGGCTTTGAGGTCACAAAATGAAAAGCTGGTACAAGTAACTGCCAGAGCTGTCAGATAAAAATATCTAACTAACTTACATGCAGTTTAATGCCAATACATCTTATTTAATCAGGCTTATTTGGTAAACACTGTGGCCTGATTGAACAAAGCACACGTGCAAATAGCCAGAACAGAGCACACAAAACAGGTGAATCAAGAAAGCTGGAATCACCTGTTTGGTAGAAAGGACAAAGAGAGGTACTGAATCTCTGCTCCCTTCCTCTGCGTCCCTTCCTACACAGCTGATCAGTGGCAATCTAACTACCATATTTTTTGCACCATAACACTCACTTTTTTCCTCCTAAAAAGTAAGGGGAAATGTCTGTGCGTGTTATGGAGGGAATGCGTACGGGTGGCATGCCTACGGATTTTCCTCCTCTAAAAACTATGTGCGTGTTATGGTCAGGTGCGTGTTATAGAGCGAAAAATACGGTATCTCGCTTTGGATACATATATATTGCCGGATCATTAGTATCCCCAATTCATCTAGAGTTATTTATTTATGTTTTATTTAAGGAGCTCCCTTGTAATCTTCTAGTCTATCATATAGCTTCCCAAAGCAACATACAATAAAAATGTTTTAAAACGAACACCACCATTCTCATTCTTAAAATATTTGAACAGTAAGACCATTTCATTTCAAGCCAGCCAAAAATATACAAAAACCCTAACTCCCATGCATTGAAGAAGGGTAATGAAGTCACACATCTAGTCAAAGGAAGATAGAAATAAAAACTATTTCAGAGCTCACTTATAAGAAAATGCCGGTGTATGCGTGTGAGTGGAATCATACTACTTAAGCAGGGAGATCCTTAGCTATGGGGCCACCACTGAAAAAACCTTATTTCCTGTGCTCACAATTTAAGATCTGGTTTTTTGACCAAGCAGGTCCACAAAGCTGTTTTCTATAAAAAAAAGGGGGGGAATAAACACTCAGAAAGCCTGCTCCACATGATAAAAGCTGGACTGATGTGCAAGTTATAATTTATTATTGCTAGCATACCAACAATCCTGACCTGAACACTGATAGGTTATTTAGTTATTACCAGCGGTAGTAACTAGCGTTAACACTATTGCAGTTAATTTCTTTTGGCCTGAAGACACGCATATTTGGAAAGGGTGGACAGAAGAATCATATTTTGAATGCAAGCCCAGTCTTGAACTGCAATTAAATCTATTCAATTTAGAAATGGCGTGTTGGAAAAACAAAGATCTCCAAGACTCTCCAAGACCTATAATGCAAATGAGCTGATATTAAGAAATGACTGTGAAACTGAAGGCTCATTCTTCTGATTTATTTATCACCCATGACTCCTGTGACTCACTGCCAAATGGACGAACCAGCTCTACTGAAAAGCACAGTACTGGAGGGATTGTTCCCATGTGATGGAGGAATGGGAGACATCACGCCAGCCCAAACTAAATGTGATGGGGGCAGACACACCTGTGGTTCACACGTTGGCCCAGTTCCCATAAGAGGGTGTGACTGTCTTACTTTTACTTCAAAAGAGGAGCACAAGTGATAGGAAACTACCCAGAACAATTATCCCCACCCTCCTGCTTTATATGCGTACAGGCAGGGCAGCTGGTTGAGTAAAACAGGGCGGCCAGTCAGGGCACCAATTCACCATGAAGAAAGGAAGGCCCTGTGCTGATTAAAAAGCTCTGCAGAGTCTCTTCCAAAGAGGCTGCCATGCAAATATTAATCTGTCCTAGTGGTACTTAATTTATTGAATCTGAAGTGATTGCAGTGCAAGGTGGGCTGCATTCGTCTCTTATTCCTGATTAACCATTTTTCCTGGAGAGAAAATGCTATTTATTTGATTAGGAGGAGGTAAAATGTATCAGCAATTTTTATGCCATCAATATAAATTTCTTTTTACAAGCCGAGAGAGAGATGGTTAAGTAATTGTTTTGAGTGCTAGAAAATTCCCACTAAACACATTAGGTCTATTTCATTAGTCAATTTTCTGCAGTTCAGTCATCTAAAACTTTTGTCCTCTTGTTTGGGAAATGTTATTTGGAGTCCTGTTCTACAGAGCATCTGGGGCTGTTATTTTTAACTTTTTAAAATGCTGGCACCAAGTACTGTACTTTAAATTCCTAATATGTCAATTACTAACATTAAGTAACATTAAGCAGGTGCAAATAAACTCTATTACCAATCATCCATGAGCAATGCAAATGCACTTGGTCACGATCCTATAACTAAGATCCCTAAGATTCACAGATGAAGGATATAAAATAAAAAAATTCCTTCCAGTAGCACCTTAGAAACCAACTAAGTTTGTTATTGGGATGAGCTTTCGTGTGCATGCACACTTCTTCAGATACCTTCAGATGAAGGATATGTAAAAGAGGGCTGGAATTGCACAGCAGTTTTACAAAAAGGCTTACTAAAGGTTATTGATTTAAATCTGTTATCCTGCACCAATAGCTAGAGGCTGCTTTACTAGCATGGCATTGAAATCTGGGATTACCAGATTTACCCCAAATTTGAAGGTATGGGGCTTGTGGAACAATGACAGCTCTGGTTCTTCTGGGTTATCAGAGAGGAATAGAGAGAAATAGATAAATGACTGGACGATGCTGTGAAGGGTCAAAGTCTAGATCTGGATAACGGGTTGTATCCATTATCTAGTTCCTGTGTGTTACATGTAATGGACATTGCAAATATTTGTTTGCAGTCTTTGTTCCATGGGAAAACAAGCTGGAACTCACAACAACCGATACTCCCAGAGCCGTAAAGATGCTCAGGCTTCCCTGCGGCTGTTATTTACATAATGGAAAATGTGCCATGTTAACTGCGTGAACGCCATCAACAGCACATCTATTTTGGCCCTCAGCTGTGCATGAGACTCTCCACATCCAAAGCGCCAACTGATGACTAGTGATGGCCCTGCTAGGCTTTTGGTAGAACATGTACTTTGTGTATCCAACGTCCTAGCAACCGTTTTGGCACCTCCAGTTAAGAGGAACTTAATAAAGCAAGCAAGATCTCCCTCGCCTGAGAATGGAGCACGATTGCTGAGGCAGCCCTCCGAATTATCTGTATGCTTGGAACCACACTCAAAAATAGACGTTTCCACCTCCTTCCCCACAAGTCTTAATAACTGCAGTGATAATTATGTGCAACATAAGAAGCTGCAAGGTGAACTGATGAATGTAACCACTGCTAAAAATACCATAATGGCAGAATTTTGAAAAGACAACCTTGGCTGACTCTGCTCTGACATTTGTAATAGATCCAGGACATCTCCCTCTCCCCCTGCCCCCTGAAAAGGAGGAAAGACTACATATATAAATTAAGTTGCGTGTTCTCAAGTTTAAAAATAGCAAGATGTTGCCACCAGGGTCTCTTCATGGGGTGAATCTTGTTTATCTAACATTTCTCATATGTCAGCTCCTCCTATTTCATTCCAGTCTAAATGAACTAAATACTTGAAGAAGTTAGGACTTTGGGATTTACAAAAGGGTTTAATGACCCCGCATGCAACATTTCAGATCTACAAAGGAGCCTGATATAAAGGCATCTGTGTGTGAACACCCCACTGATAGCTTCTAGCAGGACGACAGGAATAAGGATACACTGTCAGAAGGGAATCAGGAACACACCATCTTCTATGATGGGGAAGCTGTGGCCCTCCTAGGCTACAACTCCCATAATCCTGATTATTGGCCATGCTGGCTAGGGCTGATGAGAATTGGAGTCCAACAATGTTTAAAAACCATGGTTTTCCCACCCCTGATTTTATGCTACTGAACTCACAGCATAAAATTCCCTCTTATGGAAGAGAGCTAGTCAGACAGGCAGCTGATTTCATATGGAGCAGTGAAAGCCTGGCCAGCTTGCTTCAGAGGGCTACCTTTCAAAGAGAAAGAGGGACGACACACACTTCTGGCACCAGTGAATATCCTGATTTAGGATACACAAGTTAGCAACATTCAGGTTATATATTGTGATGGGATGATGAGCTGCTTGTGCGTAAAATCGTAGTCCCTCAGAGTTTGTTCAAGTCCACAAACCTCTGTCTGTGACGGAGCCCCTCAGACATGGCTCCTCTAGTCACTCGCAGATTCCGACAGTGGCTGCTTTCGGAATCGCTTCCAACATAAAAGCTCCTTAACGGAAACACGTCTTCTGGACTCACGGCGTGACAGTTTCCGGCGAGGAGTGGGTCTCCCTATGGGAGGTCCAGAAACCTCCCCACTGTTCTCGCTGGACGTGTCCCTGAGCCCTCCCTCTTGCTCGCTTTCCCTCAGAGACCCACCTCTCCCCCTGCTGGTTCCTGCTTCCGCTGCTGGGTCTCTCCCAACCTCCGTGAGCCCTTCCACCACCTGTCCCTCCGATGGCAGTTCCCTGACATATATATATATATATATATATATATATATATATATATATATGCAGGTTTTGGTGTCTTCGGGTGTCTTCCCGTGTAAGAGTTGGGGTGTCTAGGCGACGTTTCGACGAGGTCTCACTCGTCATCTTCAGGCTGGTGCTTACGGCTTCTTGTTACTGGAACAGAGCAGGATCTCAGTGTTTGAGTTCCTATAAATACTGTTGAGGGGGTGTGGTGTATTCTGGGCAGAGAGGAAGTTCCCAGGATAGTGTGACTTTTCTTCTTTTGTTCCTTAATTACTTGAGGGATATCTTGAGTGATTTCTTGAGTGATATTCTGAGTACCACTTAGGAGGGTCATTAAGAGTGGATTAGTTGCTAAAGCTTTCGTGTCTTGACCTCTTGAACTTGTGAAGAGTTTTTCTGAGAAGATGGCTGTACTGCACTTAATTGTGCTCTGGCTTGGCTTCGTGTATAGGGGCGAGCTGTGGTTTTGTGCCCTGTGCCAGTCAGATCTGTGTAGGGATTGCAGGGGGGTGTAGCATCCGGAGGTGCCACTATGGTTTGGCTACTGGATGGTGTCTGTAATTTATCTGTGGAGAGGGTCTGGGTTTGGGTCTGGTGTGGTTGATTGGTGATGGTGTTCTGTGTGCCTCTGGTTCTGGTGTCGGTTTTTGTGGGGAGGGCTAATTTCCAGATGTCTGGCAGGCGGGACGTGTCGTCACGCTTGTTCATGTTGTGAGGGTGTTTCTCTATCTCGATGGCTTCCATGATTATTCTCTTGTGGTGATGTTCCATGTTAAAGAGCAATTTGGAATCTGCAAAATTAATTTCGTGTCCTGTTTCTTTCATGTGTTGGAAAAGAGAGGAAGTTTTTTCTTCTTTTTTGACGGCATTCTTCCTCTCTTTTCCAACACATGAAAGAAACAGGACACGAAATTAATTTTGCAGATTCCAAATTGCTCTTTAACATGGAACATCACCACAAGAGAATAATCATGGAAGCCATCGAGATAGAGAAACACCCTCACAACATGAACAAGCGTGACGACACGTCCCGCCTGCCAGACATCTGGAAATTAGCCCTCCCCACAAAAACCGACACCAGAACCAGAGGCACACAGAACACCATCACCAATCAACCACACCAGACCCAAACCCAGACCCTCTCCACAGATAAATTACAGACACCATCCAGTAGCCAAACCATAGTGGCACCTCCGGATGCTACACCCCCCTGCAATCCCTACACAGATCTGACTGGCACAGGGCACAAAACCACAGCTCGCCCCTATACACGAAGCCAAGCCAGAGCACAATTAAGTGCAGTACAGCCATCTTCTCAGAAAAACTCTTCACAAGTTCAAGAGGTCAAGACACGAAAGCTTTAGCAACTAATCCACTCTTAATGACCCTCCTAAGTGGTACTCAGAATATCACTCAAGAAATCACTCAAGATATCCCTCAAGTAATTAAGGAACAAAAGAAGAAAAGTCACACTATCCTGGGAACTTCCTCTCTGCCCAGAATACACCACACCCCCTCAACAGTATTTATAGGAACTCAAACACTGAGATCCTGCTCTGTTCCAGTAACAAGAAGCCGTAAGCACCAGCCTGAAGATGACGAGTGAGACCTCGTCGAAACGTCGCCTAGACACCCCAACTCTTACACGGGAAGACACCCGAAGACACCAAAACCTGCATTCCTGTACCCGTGAAAATCTACGAAAGCATATATATATATATATATATGCAGGTTTTGGTGTCTTCGGGTGTCTTCCCGTGTAAGAGTTGGGGTGTCTAGGCGACGTTTCGACGAGGTCTCACTCGTCATCTTCAGGCTGGTGCTTACGGCTTCTTGTTACTGGAACAGAGCAGGATCTCAGTGTTTGAGTTCCTATAAATACTGTTGAGGGGGTGTGGTGTATAGCCTCCAACGTTCTGGGCAGAGAGGAAGTTCCCAGGTTAGTGTGCCTTTTCTTCTTTTGTTCCTTAATTACTTGAGGGATATCTTGAGTGATTTCTTGAGTGATATTCTGAGTACCACTTAGGAGGGTCATTAAGTGTGGATTAGTTGCTAAAGCTTTCGTGTCTTGACCTCTTGAGCTTGTGAAGAGTTTTTCTGAGAAGATGGCTGTACTGCACTTAGTTGTGCTCTGGCTTGGCTTCGTGTATAGGGGCGAGCTGTGGTTTTGTGCCCTGTGCCAGCCAGATCTGTGTAGGGATTGCAGGGGGGTGCAGCATCCGGAGGTGCCACTATGGTTTGGCTACTGGATGGTGTCTGTAATTTATCTGTGGAGAGGGTCTGGGTTTGGGTCTGGTGTGGTTGATTGGTGATGGCGTTCTGTGTGCCTCTGGTTCTGGTGTCGGTTTTTGTGGGGAGGGCTAATTTCCAGATGTCTGGCAGGCGGGACGTGTCGTCACGCTTGTTCATGTTGTGAGGGTGTTTCTCTATCTCGATGGCTTCCATGATTATTCTCTTGTGGTGATGTTCCATGTTAAAGAGCAATTTGGAATCTGCAAAATTAATTTCGTGTCCTGTTTCTTTCATGTGTTGGAAAAGAGAGGAAGTTTTTTCTTCTTTTTTGACGGCATTCTTGTGTTCTGCGATACGTGCATTTATTCGTCTGTTTGTTTGTCCAATGTACGTGGCTGGGCAGACTTTGCAGGGTATTTCATAGACCCCTTGGTTTTCCAACTGGATTTTATCTTTGGGGTTTCTGAGGATATTGGCTATTTTTTGGTTGGTGCAAAAGGCTGTTTTGATATTGTGTTTATGGAGGATTTTGCTAATTTTATCTGTAGTGCCCTTGATATAAGGAAGGAGGGCCATGCCATTGTTTCTTCTGTGTCTTGGTTTTTGGGGGGTGTTTCTTTTTGGATTAGCTTCTTTAACATGGAACATCACCACAAGAGAATAATCATGGAAGCCATCGAGATAGAGAAACACCCTCACAACATGAACAAGCGTGACGACACGTCCCGCCTGCCAGACATCTGGAAATTAGCCCTCCCCACAAAAACCGACACCAGAACCAGAGGCACACAGAACGCCATCACCAATCAACCACACCAGACCCAAACCCAGACCCTCTCCACAGATAAATTACAGACACCATCCAGTAGCCAAACCATAGTGGCACCTCCGGATGCTGCACCCCCCTGCAATCCCTACACAGATCTGGCTGGCACAGGGCACAAAACCACAGCTCGCCCCTATACACGAAGCCAAGCCAGAGCACAACTAAGTGCAGTACAGCCATCTTCTCAGAAAAACTCTTCACAAGCTCAAGAGGTCAAGACACGAAAGCTTTAGCAACTAATCCACACTTAATGACCCTCCTAAGTGGTACTCAGAATATCACTCAAGAAATCACTCAAGATATCCCTCAAGTAATTAAGGAACAAAAGAAGAAAAGGCACACTAACCTGGGAACTTCCTCTCTGCCCAGAACGTTGGAGGCTATACACCACACCCCCTCAACAGTATTTATAGGAACTCAAACACTGAGATCCTGCTCTGTTCCAGTAACAAGAAGCCGTAAGCACCAGCCTGAAGATGACGAGTGAGACCTCGTCGAAACGTCGCCTAGACACCCCAACTCTTACACGGGAAGACACCCGAAGACACCAAAACCTGCATTCCTGCACCCGTGAAAATCTACGAAAGCATATATATATATATATATATATATATATATATATATATATATATATATATATATATGGTCTCTATTTGCACAAGAGTTGGAAAACCCCATTTCCAGTTACAGACTCAGCCTGGGTCAAGAAGTATTGAATGCACATTATTATACAATGTAGACAGCAGGCTTCTTTCACCTCTTGTCTTCCACATGTTGTGGACTACAACTCCCATCAACACTGGCCAGCATGGCTCCACTTGTGCTTGAATGCATGAAGGGAGATAACTTTAAACTTAACTCAAGCATCCTTTAGCCAGTTCTTTCTTGCAGAGTTCAGGAAACAGCTTAGTCAGGCAAGAAGCTTCTTTTGCAAGAGCTAGCAATTCTCAAGTCAAGGAGAGCGGAAGGAATCCTCCCACAAATGCCGATTGACAGATATTGTGCTTTTACTGCTTCTGTAACTTCAGCTCAGATACTGGGCTATCATGCTTCGAATATAAGCAATGTGGATACATGTTAAAATGCAGTAAATCCAGATTTCCACTCCTACAACAAGCTAACTCTCCAGCATTCTGGAACGTTCTGTTGTTGCTCATGGTGGTTGTGGACTACACACTTCCAAAGAGGACCAGTGAGTAAACTTTAGCTGTAGCTAGGACAGCTCTGCCTGGCTTAGGAGAAACTGCATTTCTCATACAGCTGTTGATACTCAGAAACTGACAACCTGGAGTGCAATTATCAGCAAACAAATCCCAGAAACTTGCTAGTCCTCCTAATAAAGCATGTTCTCCTTCATGGAGAGCACGTGTTGCAGTGGGGGCTAGCAAGACACCCCTTTTCTGACTTCGCAGGCGTGCGAATGTCAGACTGTCCCCGTGCGGGGTCAGATAGTCACAACTAATGCCTAAGCAACCACTCACATTGCTTGTAATTTAATAAAGTTGTGGCCAAAATTATGCCAAGAACCTTAAACAAAAATAATGTGTTTTATTGGGGGTGTCTTGGGGACCTCGACACGCAAAGGTCCTGCAGAGAAGACTAGATAATTTACAGCACCATCCTAACTATGTCTGCTCAGAAATAAATCACCCAAGATGGATGGCTCAGTCAGTAGAGCATGAGACTCATAATCTCAGAGTCATGGGTTCAAGTCCTACATTGGGCAAAAGATTCCTGCGTGGGGTTGGACTAGATGACCCTCATTGTCCCTTCTAACTCTACAATTCTGTGATTCTATTCTAGGAATTCATTGGAGCTTACTCCCAGATAACCAGGGCTCGAATTGCAGCCTAATCATCCACGTGGGATGAAGCAGTGTTCCTTGAATCTCCAGACTTTAAAAACACACTAAAAAACTGAGTCTGAGGTTAAAAGTTTAAGGGCCAACAAATTTCAAACAAGTTGTTAATGTGCACACAAAACCCAGTACACTGTTTATGTGAATGTCCATTAGTTCAAGTGCTGCAGGTCAACACAAAGCCAGATATGGACTGTTTTGAAGCTGGGGATCCTAAACAAAAGAGTGAGAGAGAGCAAAGACGTGCTAATCCTTATAAGGCAAAAGCCAACAGCAGAGGCCAGAAAACTCAATGTATGCCATTTTTAAAGTATGCAGAAAGCCCATAAGATCACAACACCAACTGGCAGGGTGTCAAGGAAAGGTATGACTGTGAAAGGAAAGAATTTTGTGACCAAGTCTACTCTCATCTGACTGAAGGGGGATTCGTTTTCCATCACAAATGCACCAGGCAGGAGATATGTCACAGAGACCTATTAACATTACAAGACCTAGCTTGCTGTTATCTACAGCACTGATTCACAACAGCAAATTTTGCCCAAGTATTTTGTCTTCCCAGTTACTAATTTGTTGGAGATTAGTAGCTGCTGCAGAAGCAAGTCCTAAACGTTTGGCTCGATGAGTTAAAACTGGTATTTTTACTGTACCTTTGTCCAGTGCTATATTTCTAGAAAAAGAGATGCTGGAACTCTCCATGTTCTCTTATAATAGCAATGGCACCCACCTGAGAGGCACCGGAAATGAGTTCCAGCAAGTTTCAGCTGAAAAAACAACCCAGACTTGGTCAATGTAAGTGTGGGTTCCAATCCTATACTCCTCCTAGCCAAGAGGAAGAAGGGGTTCTGTAGCTAAGAAATTGGGGGTGAGTGGAGATAGATGAGTTAAACCCCTCCTGTTTTGGGCCAGACATATATCTAAATCCAACCACAGCCAACCAGATACATTCCTGCCTTGCTAGTGACTGTTCCAGAAGTAACAACCCATTTCTCCGTTGGCCATACTTAATAGATGATATTCAGACGTACACTACTACTGATCACGGGGTTCCATTTAGCTATGATGACTAATGAATGTTGGTAGACCGATCTTAGTGAGATTGTCAGTTCCTCTTAGAAACTATCTAAACTAGTTAAGAGGAAGCCAATCTGAGATAGACCAAGCTACTGCTGACTGAAGTAGACATTATGGGAATATAAAGAACAGGTTATAATTCTGCATTAAACGGTTCATGTATTCCACATCACAGAATTAGAATAAATGTAGCCTTGTTGACCCCCAAGGTGGGGAAAAACGAAAGTCCAAATTAGAGCAATACCTTTATTAGGCACATTGAAATGTCACAAAATTGGCAAAAAGCTTTCTCTCTATTTTATATTTATATATTAATCTTAAAAGCTTGCACACTAGTCTGTGGCATGTTGGTTGGCTTAGTAAAAGCTATTATTGTGTTACACTCACAGATTTGAGCTTTAAAGCACATTCAAAGCACGTTCCATCAAAGAATCTTGGGAACTGTAGCTTACCCCTCACAGAGCTCAACAAACTATAGTGCTTAGGATTCTTTGGAGAAAATGTGCTCCGAATGTGATTTAAAGCTATGGAGGATAAATTTCCTTTTGCTCCTTCCACATTTCAAAACTAATGTTAGCTATAGCACAAGCTTAATTATGGGCAGTGCTGTTTTTTTCTGGAAAAAGAGGTGCTGAAACTCACCATGAACAGCTCCCTTGTTCTCTTAGAATGGCAATGGCACCCACCTGAGAGGTGACGGAACTGTGTTCCAACAAGTTCCAGCTGGGAAAAAAGCCCCGGTTATGGGAAATGTTTTATTTTCTTTCTTAAAAAAGCCCACCTCTTTTCCTCACAAGCACGAAGCACAATGAATCACTGGCCAATTAAGTTTCCTATCTGCTAATGGGCATTATTGCAGCAACAGCTGCCATTTGGCAAGGAGTAGCCACATAAGCACAGGCTTATGTTTTTGGTCCAAAACAGGAGGTTAACTCAGTGGCAGAGCTTTATGCTTCGGCACCAGGGGCGGAGAGCAGGCGGGGGCATGGCTGGCGCACGTCTTGGGGAAGTGACGCACCGCCTGCGGGGGCATGACACCCAGCGTGTGGGGGGGGACACCCGTGATGGCACTCCACCGGGATCGTGGTGCCAGGGGTGGTGCGCTCCCCCCGGCCCCTCTTCCTCCACGAGTGGGTTAACTCCTCTATCTATCGCTCCCATTTGGCTAAACTTCTGAAGCATGTTGGTGTACTTTCTGATCCACAGCTACTCAAAAGCAGCCCAATCCCTTCAGACCATTGTTGACCCCTTGCCTTGCAGGACTCTGTGTGACTGACCATCCAGGAGCAATGGCATTTCAAAGGGAACCTTTGTAATACAGGGAAACCCACTGTATTACAACACATCAAGAGAGGCAATGCTCTCACTTGTGGCACAATGGGCTTTTCTTGCACTAGACGTGTTCATTGTTTTAATGATGCCAGGATGTCTGTACTACTGTCCTTTTCCTCATTTCATTTCTGGCACAGATACATAGTGGACTGTAGTCCACAAATGCTACATCACAATGGGACGGTGGCGCTGTGGTCTAAACCATTGAGCCTCTTGGGCTTGCTGATCAGAAGGTTGGCGGTTCGAAACCCCACAATGGGGTGAGCTCCCGTTGCTCTGTCCCTGCTCCTGCCAACTTAGCAGTTCGAAAGCACGTCATTGCAATTAGAGAAATAGGTAAGGGAAGGTAAATGGTGTTTCCGTGTGCTCTGGTTTCTGTCATGGGGTTCCATTGCGCCAGAAGTGGTTTAGTCATGCTGGCCATATGACCCAGAAAGCTGTCTGTGGACAAACGCCTGGCTCCCTTGGCCTGAAGCGAGATGAGTGCCACAACCCCGTAGTCACCTTTGACTGGACATAACCATTCAGGGGTCCTTTACCTTTTACCTTTTTTATTATCACATCACAATAAATTTGTTAGTCTTTAAGGTGCCACAAGACTCTTTGTCGTTTCAATACAAAATGCCGGTGTGTCAGCAATCACAACAATAAGCTGGGGAACCAAAAAGGACTGCCAAATCCTTGTCCTGAATGGAGCTGAGTGCAACTTTAATAGTTGCTTGCTATGGAGGCGATTGAACATGAGATGTTCTGCATGTACAGCATGTGCTCTACCACTGAGCTATGGTTCTTCCCCACTCTGGAAAATGCTCAAGCTGCAAAGCCTTCCTAGACTTGAGAAAACAGTCTCAATAGCTAACTAGGCTAGTCAAGGAAAAACAGGCAATGCAATTAAATAATCATGAGAACCACCAAGTTACTGCTGGCTGAAGTAGTTAAATGCTTTGTCCAGCATTGTATGCACTTCCTAGAACAATCCTGCAGTGGCTCTTTTAAATAGCCATGGTGTCCTCCAAATAATTCTGGGAGCTGCAGTTTGTTTTTATTATTATTATTAAAGATTTCTTGGTTTACAGATGTATGCACAATATCTCTTTTTTCAATACCTTTTCCATAGGTCAGTTTCATTTGTTGAGACATTAGGGTACATTAGGAAGAAAAGGGGGGAAGAGGGGCCAGAGCTGCAGTTTGTGAAGGGTGATTTGACATAGCTGTCAACTTTTCCCTTTTCTTGCGAGGAATCCTATTTGCAATAAGGGAATTTCCCTTTAAAAAGGGAAACATTGACAGCTATGTGCTGTGAGCTGTTAGGAGACCCCTATTCTCCTCACAGAGCTACAATTTTCAGACCGGTTCAACAATCTCTAATCCTAATCTCCAGTCCTAGGAAACTCTGAGAACTGTAGCTTTGTGATGGTACTGCAGGTCTCAGAATTCTTTCAAGGGCAAGTAACTGACTGTTTAAAACGATATGATACCGCTTTACATATATACTGCAGATGGGGCCTAAGAATCCACAACACAAAGCTGGGAAATGAGCAACGGTGCCTGCTGATCTCCAGGGCACAGTTCAACACTTTTAAAATGATGCTCCCTTAAATTTCATATTGGGGCCCACCAGCATGGGACTTTTAAAATCCTAAAATGATGCTGGAGCCTCCAGCCAGCGTGTGTGGTAAGTTCAACTGCTAGGCAAGTGAGGAGATGAGTTCTCAGCAGCCACAGGACACCCTCTCCTTAAACAACAGACAACCAACTTGATAGCAACATTCAGTAGATGCCTCTCTGACACTTAGTGGCAATCGTCACCCTCTCAAACTTCTTCCTCCAATTGTTACCTTTTTTTAAAAAAAACTTCTCAATAATGTTATTTAAAGTCATTACCGGCTTCAATGCAAGGATAATCCCCAACACTAAAGCAGAGTATCTGAAGGTTCTGAAATGGTAAGTGGCTGCAAATTTGGAGCCTGGCTGCCTGCAAGCATGGCCCATTCAGTTTCTTCTCGACGACCCTCCGCTTATTAAAGTTCAGGCTTGGAAGGTGCTGCTGCATTTCTCATACGGCTGCCTGCCTCTAATTAAAGAGGATGTGAGCACAACCAGAACCCAGCTGAAAGCTGCTCCAATGCTTTATCTTTTAATTCAGCTCCCTAATGCCTTCCCCCTTGCACATGAAGAGCAGCTCATTAATTTCCCACCCAAATGTGATGTGTGCTCTTCCTGAATGCATTTAGCCATGCTTCACAGCCTCTGGACCTAACTGCTATCATTAGAGAAGTTTTCTGCACCACAACATACGGCAACCACTGCCGCTTCCGTTCATTTGCACATTGCTTGGTAAACCTCAGGGTTCCCACCTTCCCACCTCTCTTCACATGAGCATCTCAGTTTATCATAACTTCTTGTGTATCTAATAATGGTTTAATCACTCAGTGCATCACGGCTCACTAGCAGAATGAGATGTGCCCAAGAAACTATTCTGTCCGTGAAGTATCTCTATTTCAGTTTCATTAGTATTCTTACCAGGAGCTTCTGTTCCTTTTCAAAGTATCTGCTGCACACACCGTGTTTGCTAGGACTGTCGTCAGCAACTTGGTTCTCCGGCGGCTAGATGCATGTGCTGCACCGTAACACATTATCAGTTTCAACACGATGCTTTGGATGATGTTTTTGTTTTGTCAGCGAAGGATTTGCCTCATTGCCTCCCACAACTGCCTTGTGTTCTGCATTACAATGTTCAATCTTCAGTATCTTTATGTGACGTCCTGGCCACAACTCTGATTGCCTTGTTGCTACCTTGTCCTGGTAAAACCAGCATGGATAATTCTGGCTTCACAAGGCTGGAGAGATGGAGTGGAAAATGTTCAGAGATGGAGGCCAGCTGTCCCCAAATGTCCTAAAAGAAAGCCGAGGAGGAAAGTCAGTTCCCCTGTGGACATCTGGAGGACCACTCTAACCCCAAACTCAAGGCTCAGGGTTGAATTGGCCCAATTCCTGTATGGTCCTCCTCTTGCCCCAAACCCCAGCCTCTCCTTCCACCCAACATCTTCTAAATCTCATTCCCGGCTCTCCCACACACCCCACTGCCGGATTTCTTGTGAAGCATCTCACGCACCACAATTGTCCATGTGGCTTGAATTTTTTGAAAAGGCTGCAATTTGCTGGTGGCTCCGGTAAGCCTCTGAGCTAGCGGCAAGCATGCAGACCAGAAATTTGTCATCCCTGTTGAGTGGCCCAAGTTGCAAAAAGCAGGTTTTTCATCCAGGGGGGCTTCTTTGCACCCAAGACTGCAGAACTGGGGCAAACACCACAGGTGGACAGAGCATCTGAAGGACTTAGTACCTATTCCTCTGTTTTTTATCTTAAAGTCAAACCTCAGGTGCTGGCAAGGCCTGGATCTGTGGTGAAACGGCAATGGGGGAGCAATATTTATTATACAGTGACAGGCAACACCTGTCACAGACCCTGCATCTCTCCTTGTTTGAGTGTTTTTGCCTGGCTAGATGGTGCTTTTGAACTGGGATTGTGCTCCCTGCCTGCCTTGTTGCTTGTGTGTTATGTGTTTGTAAATTTAGTGATTTTTTCCCCATGGCTGGAATGTAAGCTAGTGTAGAAATGCAAAAGCTGTATCTTCTGCTCTACCCCAGTGATTCCATTCCCAGCCCATTTTTTTGCCATGCCCCACCTTTGCATCTCTAAAATCCCGATGCCCCCACTCCCCCAGTGACATGTAATTCTTATTATTCAAAAAGTGAACTCCTATTCACACGGAGGAAGCCTAAAAGGCCATTAACTTGGTTTACCTCATTCTCAAATTGCTCCCCTTAAAAATCAAATTGCCCTTCTGTGGGGCATGGGAACCACAGCTCTACCCATTTCTACCTCTGGCCCCAGCTGCCACAGGCATGTGGCCCTCAGAATGTGGCTCACGAGAGAAAATGTGCCTCCCCCCAAACATCTGTGACTATCGGCTGTGTCTGAGGCCTACTCAGAAATGCCTTCTTGTCTCAGTCAAAATCATCTTCATCAGACCCTGCTAAATTTTGGAGAATGAGGGAACTTGTGAGGGCTAAAAGGCAGCTGCAGCACAACACTCCCCCCCCCCTGTTGTGTCATGACTACCATTTCCATGTTTTGTTGGGGTTTTGTTCCCATTCACAAGTATTGCTTGGTTTATTAGGTGTCTTAAAAGGGCCTGTAGGCCTCAAAAGGTGGCTTCAGCCCTTGATTCTGGCTCCACTTACCCTCATTGGAGCAACTGACATTAAAGGCCTCAGCTGGGCCTAGCAGATGGCAAAGTTGTAAATAAGGCTGAATTAGGGAAGCCAAGAGCCTCCATAATATGAAATATAAACAGGATATTCAACATATTTTACAGGCAGTTAACCATTTTGTCCATGTGGTGTGTTTCTGTCTCTCTCAGTCTCCATGGAAAACAGTAACAAAGAGTCTGTGAGGCTTCAGCCACTGTTTCCATTCTGGTATAAACTTTTCTAGGCCAAAGCCTACTCCTCTATCTATGTAATATTTTATTCTACTGAGCTTTTAAACAACAACTTTTTACAACAAACACTCATAAATGACCTATGCTATAAATTAGTCGTTTTGTGTTGCCAAGTCACCCTTCTGAATGAAGGGGAAACAAAAGACTCCTGTAGCTGAAGGGCCAGGAAGATGAAAACAGTATTTTCTGTGTTACTTTTCTTAATGCATAATTTGTTTCCATTTATTCATCTTGCACAGAGATCACCTGGTAGCAGTTTGCCCTATGTATGAAAGTTTAAATGTACATAAAATGCTGTGTTTGAATGCTCTGTATTTTAAATGCTGTAAAGAGAAGTTTACCTTAGGCAAGAGGTTCCACTACAGCAAAAGCGTCAAGAGAAGGCTGGTGTTTTTCCATTTCGATGAGCTGCCATTTTCCATTTTGATGACCTGATGAGTCATCACCAGAAAGGAAACACAAGCTGCAGAGCAATCACAGCAGGAAGCTGAAGTTTGAGAAACCTGTGTGTGCTACTTGGTGATGGCTAGCAGTAGCAATAGCAGTCTGCATATCCCACTTCTGAGTTTATGGCCCCTGTGAGAAAAGCCTGGTTTGTGAGCATGGATGGAGGGGAATGACATCTCATCCATTAAATATGATTGATGTGTGTGCACTACAGATCTGAAAGGGCTATCAAACTAAGGAATTTCAAGCACTGTCATGTCTCAAAGGGCTTGGGATTTGTAAGAAAGTATTCTAATCTTTCTCAGAACTGTTCACTTCCTAGATTACTTTGTGGAAGTGAAACCTTCAGACCGGCTTAGGTTTTCAATCTGGCTGCTCCCTTAATTTTTTAAAATATATATTTTTTAATAACTGCAGCTATCTGACATGACCTCGTGGTCCTATTTATTTGGGAGGTGGCAAAGCTGACTCTAGGCTAACGTCGCTTCAAAATGTATAAAATGAGCTCAGATGGAGGCCTCTCTACAAATTAAAAATAATAATAATCTGCACGTAGAAAACTAGCATTTCAACAAGAAGGGTTTTAGCCCTGCCTTCTTTCAAACATGCTACCTTTCTGTGTGCAGGAATTGTTTTGAAGTGGGGCAGGGTGAAGAGGGTGTCACCCTATTATGAGAGATTATATCTGTATTCTGACGTATGCAGCCCATACATTTACCACTTTGGTGAGAATGGCCATTTTGTGGTGTCGGCCACACTTGCATTCTCAAGAACACACTCATATCTTAAGAAGCATAACACCAGACCATAACATCAGAACATTTGCTTATCATGAAGATGCAATTTACTGCAGAAAGTTTACAAAGAGACCAGGGCCCTGCGGGACTTGACATCTTTCCGCAGGGCCTGCAAGACAGAGCTGTTCCACCAGGCCTTTGGCCAGGGCACAGCCTGATTCCCTCCCCCGGCAATCTTCGCGGAGCTCTGGCCCAATGGTTGCCAGTGGCCTGAATTAAATAATTTTATAATGAATGATTTTAGAGTGTTGTTTATGTTATACTTTTATACTGTTCTATTGTTGTTAGCCGCCCTGAGCCCGGCTTCGGCTGGGGAGGGCGGGATATAAATAAAATTTATTATTATTATTATTATTATTATTATTATTATTATTAAAGAGTCAACAATAAAGAGTAGAGATATAGCAACCTTGAACAGAAAAGCAAGGAAGGGGCTTTCATCTGTGAAATTGACTCCCCCCCCCCCAGAGGTTGCATCACATACTGATTTTGAAAGTCAGTAGTTGAACTAATGTTCAGGTTTGACAGCTTTCAGACATGACTGTGTCTCTGGGATTCAGCTTCGAACACTGCTATTTGGTATTGTTAAGAAGCACAGGCCTATATGCAGTTGTTGTAACTTATTCTGGCAGTACTTGGGAGTCATAGTTTCAACATGACATGAGCAAAAGGCAGTTCAAAACGCTTCTGAATGGGGGGTTGGGGAAGAGGTTGAAATGGCTTGCGTAGGAATTTTCAGGCAATATGTCTTATACTCAAATGCATTCAAAGTTCCATACATACTGATCATCCTTAAATCTGGGAGATGTTTGATCTGCATGTGCGTGCATGCACCCCCCCCCACACACAGTTTGCCAAATCACCTGAATTCTGTAACCTGAGAATTTTTTTCTTGAGCATTAAAAGGAAAACAATAACAAGGTATGCTGTGGCTGAAAGTAGAGATGTCCCCACAAGTGGGTTTTGGTGGTCCTGGCCAGGAAGTAAGAACGGAAGGCTCACAGTGTAAGGCAGGACTCTTTGTACCTTCGCAGGAAGCGCCTTCTAGGAAGCGATGAAGACTAGCCAATTCCTTTGGTCTTGTAGATGTGCAATAACCTTTCTTGCATTGAATGAAGGGGTGGAGCTAACCCTTTTCCCTCCCAGTTCCATCATGCACTAGCAGAATAGTGCACTAGCTAGGGATGCCCTAGCCAGGATATGTAAAGGCCTAAATCACCCACCTGAATAGCAAAAGTTACAGATAATCAACTATTTTCATCTTTATGTGCCCCAAGCATCCCCAATCATTGCCCATACTGAGACTGACAGGAATTCTAGGGCAAAAATACCTGGAAGGCACCACATTGGCTAAACTTACTGGAATTACTTAATTATCTTCTTCAGTCAGTACGAATTACTTAATTATCTTCTTCAGTACACTAGGACTGTTGACTACAAATAAATGAAATTACAGCGGACATTTACTCAATAATATTTCAAATACCCCTGTAAAGAACAATAAAGAGAAGATTAAAACATGGGTGTGTGAATCCCTTAATCTGATCCTAAAGCTGTGGAGGAGAAATAAATTAATCCATCTAATGTATCAGAGAGCTTCTAGCTATGTTAGTTTTAGCTAAACAATTATGCAACTCATTGCAGTGTCCACCATAGTTCTGTCATTTTGTCAAGTCAAAGTGCATTCCTTTTAGAATTACAAAAACCACCTCATTCCTTGAGAGAACCACATGCCCCATATAATAGCAGAAAATATTTCACTTAGCCATTAAGTGGAATTTATGGCCATCTTTCAGTATGATCACCAAAACAAAATCATGCAGATTATTAACCAGGGAGAGGATGGAGACAGCTATTCAAATATTTCAGTAGCTGAAGAAATGCTAGGTTGCTTCATAAAGTGTGCATTCATAACACATTCTTTCTCTCCCAAGATACCTGAAATCAGATCCAATTAAGCCCTTGCATGGTCCAAAATATGTACCCCCAACCCCAACCAGTGGCTTTCCATTTTAAGCCTTCTCTTAACTTGGGGAAATTGTTTTCTTTGTCAGCTTGACCCACATTAGCTTGAGAAAAGCTTATAAAGCACTCCCATTTCCAAACTGGGCATTGGAAAGTCATAGTTTAGGACTCCAAATCTGCAGGGCTGAGGTAGTAGAATTTTTACGTTTTGCCTAATGCCTCTTACACTGGAAAGAAAAAGGACAATCTACCAAGCCCAATTTCCATCAGGCAAATGTTTACCACTGATACTCAAAATGTAGTATTTTGTTAAATGGGAAGGGCACAAAGAGTGGTATCTCAAGTTGGATCTTTTAAATTCAGTGGTATCAAAACTGAAGCAAGCTTTACTCTGAATTTTCTTTTGGAGTCATTATGCTTCATGGGTAATTGCAACTCTAGCAACAAAATGCAATTTGGAATCTCACTGTAAAATAACCATTTCAAATGTCTGTGAAATTGTTTTAATTCTGTAACCTGCTTGATAGTAGTAAACTGAACAACGGAGTCAGAGAGGGATTTATGCAACACTTCCATACAAGTCAAGTTATAGAAATTGACCTTTATTTTAACACAATACTCAGTTTCTTTAACTTTTTTTGTTTTCATACAGTGACTTTTTTTAGTTCAGAAAATATACTGTAACAAAAATTAAAAAACAAAACAAAACAGACACATTTTTCGACAGTGGCAAAACTAACAAGTTACAGGACCACACTAGAGGTTGTCATATCCCTATAATAGAGGCTGCAATTCTAATTAAATAAAAATCTCTATGGCTATTACACACCAAAAGAACAAAGCTTGAGCAATGTAAGTTTCCAGTTACATAGACTACCTAAATGTGATAAAATAAAGACTGGGATAGGGGAATCAGAACAGGTTGCTTGCAGCATCAGTCTTATGAAAAAGGAATCCACAGGACCTTGTTTTGTTCTTGATCAACTGTTGTCATGATCCGAGTGCAAATGATCGAAAGAGGGCCTCCCTGGACAATCCCTGTGAAAAGAAGGATCACACACACCAATCAATCAGCATGCTTGTTTACCGGGGGGAGCTGAATTTGCACTAGCACCAAGAAATCAAAACACACTGAATCAACAAAAAGGAAGGGGGATTAATACCCCCCTTTTTGGTGTTGATGATGTTCCACCCTTTCTCCTAAGAGCTCAAGGTGGTCATATGAAGGACACCCTCCCTTATCCTCACAACAACCTGCAGAGAACCAGGCATGTCAGTTGGGCTTTGTTTGGTTTCTCACCTGTTGTCACTTATCAGTTCAAAAAGTGGCCTGCCTCTTTGGCAACAGGAACTGATGCTGCGAAAGGAGGGAGCGTGATAGCACCTTCACTGCCTGTTTACCTATAAGCATCTCCACCAGAAGGTATATGAACTAGACCTCACTCTTGATGTGGTCCAGGAATCAGGAAAATGAAGGAAGGTGCATACAGAGTGTGCCTCTCTATGCGTTCTCATTGTACAGTGGTACCTCGGGTTAAGTACTTAATTCGTTCCAGAGGTCTGTACTTAATCTGAAACTGTTCTTAACCTGAAGCACCACTTTAGCTAATGGGGTCTCCTGCTGCCGCCAGAGCATGATTTCTGTTCTCATTCTGAAGCAAAGTTCTTAACCTGAAGCGCTATTTCTGGGTTAGCGGAGTTTGTAACCTGAAGCGTATGTAACCCAAGGTACCACTGTATGGCCTTTGGGTTTGATGGTGGAATTTGTAGGACCCAACTCTTAGCATCTTTAATGGCATTCAGGCATGCTCAGCTATGCTTCTCATAGGCCATGGTATCAGTTTGTCACTGAAGCACTTATGCAGATACAGCCACAAGAGATCACAAACAAGACATCAGGGAGGTGGGTGGGGAAGAGGGAGGCTTCAGCAATGGCGTCTGGCTTCTTAGAAGAGAGACAAACGGCAAAGCAGAGACACACAGAGAGACACTTAAGATGTAAATTTTTCAGGGCACTGAAACTGCGTGTTGTTCCTTTCAGGGGACTAGTTTTGAGAGTGACCCAGGGAGAGGCCTAAGATAAGGGGGCATCTCTTTTCGTAACTCCCATTAAGCTTTGGGAAAGGAGAAAGGAACTGGGCTTTCTGGCTTTCACTTTTCTTTACCGTTTGTGGAAGCAGAGTTCTTTTTGTGGTTAGCAAAAGAAATCAGTGTTGAAGCAGCCAAGCTTCTGAGAACCTTCATTCCTGCTAAGAAAGCCTTTGCTGCTGCAATACAGCTAACAAAAACATGGCAAGAGGAGAAAGCAGCCAGGCCCCACGAGTATGATCCTCTAAGACAACTGTTTTGTTACTGAGCCCTCCAAAAGCTATTTTCAGTGGCATCAGGTGACAAAGTTTACATATTAAATCTAAATATGGTTAGAGGGACCCCTGTTATAGCATAATAAACCTTCATGGCTGAACAGAAGGCTAAGTTTAGTAGCAAGGCAGAAATATACAAAGAGATGATGGCCGTAGCAACAAGCCACTATTTACAAATAGAAGAAGATGGCCGTTTATGGGTTTCGTTAATAAATCAGGCATGACTGGTTAATAATAATAATAATAATAATAATAATAATAATAATAGTAATAAAAAAAATAACTGGCAGGCTTATTCAAGGGATCAAGTTAACACAAAACACAAAACACTGGTGCTCAGTTAGAGCCTATTAAATGCTTTTAGGGACATTCAAGTTGGATTTGCAAGGCAAAGCATCCAAAGCACAAGGGGAGATTGCCAGGAATTTCCTACCACCCCATTCTGGGGGATTCAGAGTTAAACAGTTAAAACTGCATTTATGATCAAAGCCTGTCATAGTTGCTTTGCTGTTCTACCACAGCAGTATCAGTGCAGAAAAATACCAACACAGCAAGAGTCTATAATAAGGATACATTGGCCTATTGCAAAGCCTGCTTCTCAAGCAAAGTGTTGCAGGGTTACTCCATCCAATAATCTTGCTGCTATCCAAAAAACCTGACTATTTAGCACGTCTCCACTGCATAAATCCCACTGATTGCCAAGGCAGAGAGGGAACATGCCATTGAGACACCCTAGTAGGATCCCACAGTAGATGTGCATGCATAAATGAAGTTCCCTGTTTCTCCCTCAGCTTATCTCTAATTCTACCAGGAAACTGAACTTTTTGTACTTCTTGAGGGAAGGGGGGCAAGCTAGTGCTTGGGGCTGAGAGAGTAGTCACCACCCCTAAACCTTGGAGGAGGAGGGGAATTCCCCTCAAACTTCCAGAAGCATGTCAACAGACAGCCGTAAAAGGGGGGCGGGGGGAATCATAGGAGTGATGGGCAAACAGAAAATGGAACCACCTCCAGAGAGAAAAAAATAAAATCATACTTATTGGTTGATTTTGTCATCTGCAAAATTGTTTTGAGCTCTGGGAGGTGAAGTATTACTTTTGTGAGACCAACTGGAGTCCAGTGTCTCTGGGTAGGTTCTTACATCTACTGAGAATTCTGGCAAAATTGGACACCCAAGACCCTGAACTTGCTTATTTCCTCCTCCCTCCCTCCTTCCCGACCCCTTTTCCTTTTGTGATATGTCCTTTAAGGTTGTAAGCTTGAGGGCAGGGACTACATTCTTTTAAAAAATAGTGATTTGTACTGTGCATATGAACCAACCACACAGTCCCAAGCAATCAGAGAAATCAGGATACAGACCAACAGACAGAATGGCTTTGTTCTTCAAACCAAGTAAAATGCTACTTAGCCATTCACCACAGTGTCTTCCGCAGTCTGCTTGCAGTCCTCACTTGCTAATATTGGAAAAGGGTCTTGCGTTAAAATGTTGCACAGGCTGTCCCTTGGACATAGTCAAGTGCCTAAGTGACTGAGCAGGGGCTGGCAGGTCCAGTTTGCAGCAGCAACCTGTGTAGTTGGAAACAGCTATGGCACCATTCTCCCAACTGTAGCATCACTGCAGCTTACCTGGATCAGACTGGGCAGCTGCAACCTCTGCCCCCCACTCCTCCCAGAAGCTTCTGCCAGCTTTTAGCACCCGACATTGCTGGGTTTCCTATCCCTTGAGCTGACCATTCGGGAAATCCTAGCATGTAACACAGACTTATTGATTGTTCCCTTTCTTTGAAATAGAATATGCTTAGTACTAAAGGGATGATTTATAAGTCTTCTGGTTGTTATAGGGAAGCAGGTGCTATGCTGTGATCTACACACAGGTGACTGCTAAGGGGGGGGAATGCTGTTGCAAAAAAATACACACACAGATACAGTGGTACCTCGGGTTACATACGCTTCAGGTTACAGACTCTGTTAACCCCAAAATAGTACCTCGGGTTAAGAACTTTGCTTCAGGATGAGAACAGAAATCGTGCTCTGGCAGCGCAGCAGCAGCAGGAGGCCCCATTAGCTAAAGTGGTGCTTCAGGTTAAGAACGGACCTCCAGAACAAATTAACTACTTAACCCGAGGTACCACTGTAAACACGACCCAGCTAGAGGAATCAGAAGCCAGCCTTCCACTTTGCTATTGTTTCCTTTGGCATACAAACCTGTGAAGTACTTGTTATATTCCTGTTCTATCTTCTTAGCAGTCTCAAACTGTTCTTTGGAATGTTTCTGAGTAACTTTGTCCCTCAGAAAGACAGGGTCTTTTTGCTCTCTAACACAGAAATGTAGAAAAAGCTCGTTAAATGCTTAATTTTTCAGGGGACACAAGGCAATCCATTAGGGAGCTAAACAGATTTGCAGCCCGTTTTAATCAGCATAGATATACAATGGTGTGTGCAGAGCGCCATCTGGTGTCCAGTATAGGAAGGTTGCTTGATACACTTCAGCAGCAGGAGCAGCTAACCTTTGATCTGCTGCAACTGGCAAGGCAATCTGCCTTAATCAACAGGCACCTACACAGAGGCAGTGCTGTCAACTGTGACCAGAAAGCACCCTTAGGGCGCTGGATGGCGGTCCAAAACCTTTATATATAGGAAACATCATATATAAATGTTGCTTAAAATCCTAAATTTCAGTTATCTTTTATGAAGCATGATTGTAAGGAAGCAAGCGTTGAAAATGGTTGTGCAAGGTGGATATATGGAGTGTGAGTGCAGCTGCCCCACAAAGCCCAGTGGTTGCCACTTGGCTCCCAAAGCTGGCTTGCCTCTGTCACTCCACCTGGGCCTGGATTCCTGTTTTCTTATCAGAGCCACTTTTCAAAGTTACTTCTTCTGTACAGAGATCTCTTCCCTCTCTTTTCCCTCTGCCACACTGGCAGTTTCATCTTGCCAAAACCTTGGGGTACTTGTTCAATTTTCACGTCTTCATTCTCTCTCCAATGCCTCCTGACTTTTGCACCTCTCCCTCCTTGCAAGGGTTTAAATATCACGCTGGCAGGGAACATCTGACGGGCACCTTGCTGGCTACCCCTGGTTTAAACAGCTTCTATGGTGCTGACCCGGCTTCTCCCTGTTCCCTTCCTAACTGCCTTACTTTTCTTCGCAAATCCCGGGGGGCCTGTTCTTAATGCAATTATTGTACAGTACACCTTGGCCTCGAGGCATTTTAAAAGCATTAAAAATAGTAGCCACAAATGATTATATATGAATATAATCCAATGCAAATCTGTAGACCTCATATGGAAAAAACCCCACCCTTTACCAAGCATATATTATTTATATAGCATAGCTCTGTTTCTAGCACTGCTCTGAGACACCATTCTGGTTGCATTCCTATTCACGTTCTGTATTTCTGTACTTTTTGCTTCCCCCATGCGACTTCTCACTCTCTCGCTTGGCTATCCTTCAATTTCCATCCCTCCACCACCAACACCCTGTCCTCTATCTCTCTCTAACAGTTCCTGTACTATTTAAATATACCAACAGAAGGAGCCAGGAAGTGCAAACACCTGACTTTACACTCATCACCGGCCTAATATTCTCTAACCTGCCTCTCCCCAAGCCGTCTTTCCCATCTGCCCAATTAACAACGGAAGGGGTGCCTGCTGGATCAAAGGCCCAGCGTCTCGCAGTGACCAGCCAGATGCCTTTGGGATGTCCAAATGCAGAACCTGAACACCATAGCAAATTTACTTATGCCCAAGCTAGTTGTGATGGAGGCAAGCGGCACGTTCTTATTTAAACATACGTCTCCATTAGTGGGGTGGGCAGGGAATGCTTTTTTACCATGGAAGTTGCGCTCAGGTGAGCAGACCTGAAACTTCCAAATGGCCTAAAAGCACTTTTCTCATCAGCTTAGTTTACTGCCAGTAGCAGAGCTGGCCTGAGATAAAAGTTCCTGTAGCAATGGGACATGGAGAGAGGAGGTGGGGAGCTTGGATGTGTGCTCTTCCTGATAGAAGCAGCAGAAACCTCCCATTCCTCACCTGAGATTAATATTCTACTGCCTTTTAATTGTATCTGTGGGAAGGGGGGTATTGTTTTTGAAATATACTCAGAGTCGCAAAGTGATTTCATGCTCTTTATTCAGCTCATAGTGGTGAGGAGGAATGAAAGTCCCCTCCAAGTATCTGCTTTATATACATTATTTACACAATGGGCTGCACGTGATTGGCTAATTCCGGACTTCTCCTGTAGGCCAATCAGGTTGTGGATTCACTTCTATCTGGAGCTGGATTGGGTGGCTCCTGCCGACCAATCATACTGCTGCATTGTTCTAGGACCAATCAGACTGCTGCATTCTGGACCCTATTGTTCTAGGACCAATCAGACTGCTGCATTTTGGATCCTATTGTTCTAGGACCAATCGGACTGATGCAGTTTGGATCCTATTCAACTCAGTACATAACACCCCTCCCCTCTAAGTTCCAGTCCTGCCCGGGAGGTCGCATTCATAGTCCTTGAGGTACGCCGGCGGCCTACGTGTGCGTTGCGGCCTGGGGTGTTCCCTGGTTCAGGTTCTGGCTCGTGTTCCAAGGATGCTGGCTGTGATGGGGCCGTTTGGTCTGGTGCAACCAGCTCGCTCAGTCGTGGTTTTGGTTCCGGTGTCCTTTCGGCCTTGCGGCCTCTCTGTATTTACTGATTCTGCCTCTCCTGCTGGCCCCTCCTGTTCTATGGGCCTCATTCCCCCACTGTTTCCTTGGGACTCCTCTGACCTGTCCTCCTCCTGGTTTTCTCCCGGGAATCGTCGCCGTATCTGGTCGCAGTGGCGGCGCCAGCATTGCCCCCCATCCGTTAGCACCTCGTACGACACGGGGCCAGTGACCCTGGTGACTGTGGTGGGTACCCATGCTGGGCCTGCCCCAAAATTCTTTGCGTACACTGGATCCTAGGCCACGAAGGTTCTGGGATTCCTGCCTTCCCCCACCACTACCTCATCCTGAGCTCTATCGGGGTGAAGGCGGTCCAATCTGATTGCAAGGCGCCGACCCATTAGTAGTTCAGTGCGGCTCCAGCCAGTTGTTGGGCTGGGGGTGCTGTGCTATGCTAGAAGGAATGTGGCAAGGTGGTACTCCCAATCCCCTTGCATCATGCGGCGGAGGGTGTCCTTGGTGGTCCGCACCATGCGTTCTCCTTGGCCATTGGTGGCAGGGTGGAATGGCGCCGAACGGATGTGGCGGATGGTGTTCTGCGCTGTGAAGGTTTGGAATTCTCCTGACGTAAATACGGTCCCGTTGTCTGAGACGAGAGTGTCAGGGAGCCTGTGGGTTGCAAACAGCCTGCGTAGTACCCGGATGGCTGCGGACGTGGAAGTGGATGGTACCAGTGCGACTTCCAGCCATTTGGTGTAGGAGTCCACCACTATGAAGAATGTTTTCCCCTGAAAGGGGCCAGCGAAGTCCACATGCAGGCGTGACCATGATGCTCGGGCAGGGGCGCCGACTTATAAAAAATATTGGGGGGGCCCATACCGGGGTCCTGCCGCTGGTTCACTCGGGTAGCCGGGAGAACGCAGTTCAAGGTGGCGGTGTTGGGGAGAGACCCTCGCTCAGGGCGCCACTAGACTTGGCGGCCGGCGGCCTATCTGGGGGGTTTTGGAGCGTATTTCGGCGGAGCGATTGGGGAGGAGGGGGCTTGTTGCCAGATTCTTCAGCTGAGCCGGAGATCCGCTGCTGGGGGTCCCTGGGCCGAGTTGTGAGCACGGCCTGCTGAAGGGAGATCCAGCCGATTGCGCGACGGGGACGGCCGGGGCTCTCCGGCTAGGGCGTACGGCTGGCTGGCTGGCGAGGGAGCAGGTGGGGAGGAGGCGGGGGTCCTCACTCTCTTAGGAAACGCACCCGCGCGCCCGATTGCCACGAAGTTCGAAGGGTGCGTGTGTGGAATTAAAAAGCAAAAACGAGATACGGGCAGGGCAGGCAAAGAGTTTTCTGCAAGAGGATGGAGGGCAGGTTGAAGAGAAAATCACTCAGGATGAGACAGTCAAATCAGCCATGATAAAATGGGCTCAGGATATTGGGTATAACATCATGTTTGAGGATTGGGAAAGGTTATGGACCACCGGAATGAAATTCACGGCATGTAATGCCTTAAAGGAAAATATTATGAAAATGATTTATAGGTGGTACATGACCCCAGTCAAGCTTGCAAAAATATATCACCTGTCTGATAATAAATGTTGGAAATGTAAGGAGGCTGAAGGGACATTCTTTCACCTCTGGTGGACCTGTCCAAAAGTGAAGGCCTTCTGGGAAATGATTTATAATGAGTTAAAAAAGGTATTTAGGTATACCTTTCCCAAGAAACCAGAGGCCTTCCTCTTGGGCATTGTTGGCCAGAAAGTGTTAAAGAAGGATAGAACTTTCTTTATGTATGCAACTACAGCAGCAAGAATACTTATTGCAAAATATTGGAAGACACAAGATTTGCCCACACTGGAAGAGTGGCAGACGCAATTGATGGACTACATGGAACTGGCTGAAATGACTGGCAGAATCCGAGATTTGGGAGAAGAAACAACGGAAGAGGACTGGAAAAAATTTAAGGACTATTTACAAAAACAATATAAGTTGTATGAATGTTAAAAATTTACACGATTCGGAAACTATAGCTTCAGCAATTAGATTTGGGAAACAGGAAATTATATTTTAAGTAAGAAAAGGTCAAAATCTAAGGTAATACTATGTTTAATTTAAGATATAAGTAACTGATGAAAAGTATGTTAAATTTAGAGGTATAGTATTTGAAAAGTACAAAATAAGGTACGAAACAAGGTCATAATTTGCTGATATCTTTATTATAAAGAATGCAGGGTAAGGGAGATGCGAGGAAGTCCAGTTAGTTATATAAAAAATGTGTTGAATGGTTGGTTTTCTTTTCTTCTTTTTCTTTTTCTTGTTCTTTTACTTTTTTCTTCAGTGTATGTTTCTAACTTTGTATTTGAAAACTTAATAAAATATTTATAAAAAAAAAGAAGAGAAAATCCTTTCGCTTTTCTGGGGCGCAGGGAAGTCTCAGAGCCGGAGGTTGGGGAAGGGACCCCCTTTGCTCTGCCCTCTTCTCCCATCTTAGATTTGCATGGGGGTCCCCGCCCGAGCTTGCCTGGCCACCGGGCCACACAAGGGCCGCGCTCTACGCGGCGCACCTTGCTAGCCGCACAGCTGTCCTCCGCGGCTGCGGAGCGGCCCTGCGCCGGTGCCCAGCCCCTCTGGGCGCCCGCTGCGCTGCCAATGACAAGCGGGCGACGTCGCGGGCGGGGAAGGCGTCGCTTTCTTTCCCGATCCTTCATCCTCCCAGCCCTTTTTTGGGTTGGAAGCTCGTCTCGTTCGCCCTTCTCCTTTCTTCACCCTGCGCGCAATTTTCCTCCCTCGTCTCCCTCCCCATTTCTCCTTCCTTCCTTCCTTCCTTCCTGACGGGCTTGGGCTCGGGCTCAGGCTCCGGGTCGGGCTCGGGCAGCCACAGCGTCGGCGGTGTTGGCGATCAGCGGCACGGGGGGATGGCCCTCCCGGGGGAGCCGGCGCTGCTCAATGGGGTTGCCGGTGCCCGTTATCGAGCTGGTGCGCGCCGGGCGCCCTATAAAAGCCGCGGACACGCCCACCGCCGCCCGAGATTATTGGGGGGGCTGAGCCCCCCCAAACGAATTTTTGAGGGGGCTCGGGCCCCCTCAGGCCCCATGGAGTCGGCGCCTATGTGCTCGGGCGGACTCCCAGGACTGGACTGGGGCCCTTGGGGGATCTGGGCAGGATTATTGGCAGGCCTGGCAGTGTTTGACCCAGGCCTCTATCTCTCCGTCGATCCCCGGCCACCACACATAACTCCTGGCAAGGGCCTTCATTCTCACTACCCCTGGGTGTGTCTCGTGTAGGGCTGTGAGGACCCTTTTGCGGAGGGCTGCGGCGAAAAGTGCCCCTTCAGCTGTTCCATTATTGTTTTGTATGGAACAGTAGCGATGTCTTCAGGCGCACGGAGAGCCCAGGCGATTTCAAATGTCTCCTCTCCGCAGACGCTGAAGAATATCGCTCTCTTCTTGGCATCTTCTTCGTCGGTGACCCCTTTGGCTTCTAGGAGGAAGGTGAAACGGGAGGCGTACGCTTCCCAGTCTCCAGATGCTGGGTTGAACGGCGAGAAGCTGCTGTCAGTTGCCATTCTGAGTTCCTTGTGTCCCGGAGCTGAAGCCTGGATACACGGTGCGAGGCAGCGGTGTGGCAGGTGGTGCTGCTGCAGTGCTGTGTGTGGCAGTCAGCTCAGCGGAATCCCACCTTCGTGGGATTCTGGGATATTTCGCCAGTGAAATATACTCACAGTCGCAAAGTGATTTCATGCTCTTTATTCAGCTCATAGTGGTGAGGAGGAATGAAAGTCCCCTCAAAATATCTGCTTTACATACATTATTTACACAATGGGCTGCACGTGATTGGCTAATTCCGGACTTCTCCTGTAGGCCAATCAGGTTGTGGATTCACTTCTATCTGGAGCTGGATTGGGTGGCTCCTGCTGACCAATCATACTGCTGCATTGTTCTAGGACCAATCAGACTGCTGCATTCTGGACCCTATTGTTCTAGGACCAATCAGACTGCTGCATTTTGGATCCTATTGTTCTAGGACCAATCAGACTGATGCAGTTTGGATCCTATTCAACTTAGTACATAACAGTTTTACTGTTTTGATTTATTTATTTACTTGTTTTTATCCTGTATTTTATTCTGTGAACCACACTGAGATCTTACGATGAAGGGCAGCAAGTAAATTGCATGCGAACAACAAATGGCTTTGAGGTTTATTACAATCCCATACTATTTAAGTGTTGTTAAATAATGATAATATTGGCTGCCATGTTGCATCAAATTTGGCCCGTGAAGTGTAAGCTGAAGAACAGGGATAGTAAGTTCTTCATTCTGTCCAGTGTGCCATGGAAACTTACTGCCATGTGCTCTGGAAGTCAACAACACTCAATGTTAGACTGAAACACAAGACTTGCTGGCTCACCTACTTAGCCACTTTAATCTAGGGATTACAGAATCAAAACAGCACATCAACCCAGTTTTTAAATATAAGAAAGTAAACATAATTGGGAAAGGGCTGTATTTCTATCTGCTTGTGCGTTGCCTCTTCTCCAAAGAGTTCAGGTAAGTTTTTGTGTGGTTCCAGACTGTCTCCCACTCAAGAAGCTGGCAGGCCCAAACTAGTTTAGCTACAGCAGAACTGTGGGTGGCTGCCTTTTTTAAGAGAAAAAAATAAAGCTACCAGAGAGAGAGAGAGAGAGAGAGAGAGAGAGAGAGAGAGAGAGAAGTACCTTCTCTGTTATCTCCTTTACTGAGGCAACAGTTGTCACATCGAAATGTCCACTCCTACATTTATAATCTATGAATAAACAGTCTTTCACACTCCGCTCGATGGCTTGTTGAGAAGCTTTCATCACTTCTGTTTTGGAAGAACAAAAACAAAGAATGGTTTATTCATTTTTACTTTCACAGGAAGGCGGCATTCGGATGCTTCAGACCCAAGTTTTCCTTTGCACATGTACAGTATATATATAAAGCACACTAATATTTAAACCAGTTAAAAGCAATCATTTGGCCTTATGTCTACTGAAGGGTTTAACTGGATCATCAAGGAATATGCACCCACAGCTGCACATTCCCCACAATGCAATATTTGCACAAGCTAATACCATGATGTTTCCCCCCCTTCTAGAATGGGGCAGGGAAGAGGGATGTTACATTACGACAGAGAGAAAGCAGAGAAAATTGCCAGGTGTGGGGGGGAAGCAGCACTGTTGTTGTCTCTCCTGTCTCATTCAATGTAGGACCACACACAGTCTTGGGGGAAAGCAAGGAGGCTGTTGCAGCAGTTGCCCAGTTGGCTCTGTAGCATGACAACTGCTTCATAAACCCATGCTTTAATAAATCCAGGCCGGGACAACTGTTTAATGAGTCTGTGCTGTCAAATGAGGATTTCCAGGCTGCATGCATAGCTGTCAGGAAGAGCTCTCCCCAAAGGAGCAAGCAGATAAAGTTTAATAAATTGCACAGGAGGGAAGGGAGGTAAGGGTAAAGGTAAAGGGACCCCTGACCATTAGGTCCAGTCGTGGCCGACTCTGGGGTTGCGGTGCCCATCTCGCTTTACTGGCCGAGGGAGCCAGTGTACAGCTTTCGGGTCATGTGGCCAGCATGACTAAGCCGCTTCTGGCGAACCAGAGCAGCGCACGGAAACGCCGTTTACCTTCCCGCTGGAGCGGTTCCTATTTATCTACTTGCACTTTGACGTGCTTTCGAACTGCTAGGTTGGCAGGAGCAGGGACCAAGCAACAGGAGCTCACCCCATCGCGGGGATTCAAACTGCCGACCTTCCGATCGGCAAGTCCTAGGCTCTGTGGTTTAACCCACAGCGCCACCCGCGTCCCAGGGAAGGGAGACTGTGATGCTAAGCGCTGCACCATCACTCGGTACTTCTGCTTAACCAGGAGTGTGAAGCAGCACTTGTACCTTGGCTGATGATTGCCATCATGGCTTGTATTTACTTTCCTTTTGAATTGAAAACAAGAAGGTAATGGCATTGTTCAAAACTCATATTTAGCAATTTCCCACAATTGAGTCTTTCTGGCCTGTCTCTTCCCTATACACACTGGAAAGAAACAAAATACGACTCTTGGATCAAGTGCTCTGTCCCAAACCAGGGATCATTATTTGTTTCCCTCCCAACAATACATAGCCCATGCTTGTTCTTAGATTACTGATCCAAGTTTGTTGGGAGTGAAAAACAACAACAATCTCTGGTTCGGAGATAACACTAAACTGGGTATTGTGGTTTGTTTCCTCTGTGTGCTGTAGGGGAGAATAGTACAGTAAGGAGAAGAGACTTAGAGGAAAGAAAGAAGGAAGAATTATAAGCTGAAGAGGGAGAGGAGGAAAGAATACCTGAGAACGCAGAGCAGCACAATGGCCAAATGGGCAAAGGAAAAGAGGTATTTTAGAAGGGAAGTCTTGCCGATAGAGGGTGTGTGTCACCTGAATTACCCATAACACCTAAGCAACCATTGTTTTTCTACTGCTCCCTCTGGAGACCAACGTTTTGTTACTAGAGGACCTTCAAGTGCTGGCATATTTACCTAGAGGACACCGACCAAATTTTCCTGGAGATTCCTTGACTAGCATGTCCTTCACAGCATCAAGTAATGGCCCTAGAATAAGCACAGGCCTGGGAGACGTGCAGTCCACTTTCTGGACTCGTTGATAAGCAAGGTTTACAGAATCTGGAGAGAAATGGAGAGTTGCTTGCATGATCAGGAAAATAAATAAAGAAAATAATGCAACAGCTCAAGGGCCCATGATAGTGAAGGTAACTGAGGTGTGGGACAGTCGCTGTCTGAAAATTGTGAATCTGAAATTTTTTTTTTAAAAAAAAGCCTGAACAGGTAATACAGAAAAAGATAATTGGGAACAACTGGAGAAACTCCACATTCTATAGCTAATAATCCAAACCCCTACTTCTTAGCTACTGTTAATAGCAGATTTATAGGGACATGTGGAAATATACTTTAAGAAGGGTTATGGGACAGTCTTGTATGTAAAAGATTAAATGTGTGAGAGAGTGGGACATGGGATACATGGCATTTGGCTGGCCCTGAACAACTTTGAACATGCAGTGGATATGGCAGGCTGACTCTCCCCCGCTCACCCTTGCCTCAACTCCTCTGTTTTGTTTTGTTCTGAAACCCAAAGTCATACGCCCTCTTTACCAATGTGCAAATAAACCTAGATAATTATGTTGTGGGCTAAGCAAATTCGGTTAAGACACTTGCCATCCAAAAAAGGGATGGAGTCTGTGCTGATGGTGTCAAGGGCTAGCAGTTCCTTTCCATCTTTGGACCCGCTACGTTTGTGCTTGTGCTTCCTCCTAAAGAACGACCTCCGAGCTGCTGCCGATGATGTCTTTGCAGAGCTGTTTTCATCTTTAGCTTCGGACATGCTGTGCCTCCTGTAGAACTCCTGCTCCATCCTGCAAAGAGATTGTGGGCTTAATCAGGCAAAATCTGAAATGCTCTTGAACAGAATACAGGTAGCAGTAAAACCAACGATGGATCTTGAATCAGGCCTCACTATATGGTCATTTGTAGTTGACTTGAGGACGTACGTTTGGTTTTGAGCTAACCCAAGCCATGACTTACCACGATCGAGCAAACACAAGGATTCCTGGGGTGAAGACTGTGGCCTCTGCACCCAACCTAGGCTTGTGGCATGTCTCACTACAGACAAACCATGAGCTGTAATTAAGACTCCCTGCTCATGGTTTGTCTGGAGGAAGCCAAACCATGAGCCCAACCTCAGATGCCCAACCTAAGTCAAATAATGAGCTTCTGTTCAGTGTGTGGTGGTCATCTAAGTGGGTAGGTATAGAAACTTGAAGCACAAAGTGAAGAATTAAAAAATAGTAAGAATAATGGAGTCCCATACAAAAGAGGAGAGCAGGTATGGCCACACTAGAACCCCATGATTCTACAGTTCCAAGGTAAGATGGAGGGAAATGAAGTGAGAAGGTTGGTGAAATGCTATTGCAAAGAGGGAGAAAGAGAATGATATGATCAAGTCAAAGACCTGAGAGTGAGTGAAAACCAAAAAATGTATAAGCTGGCAGCCAGAATGAGGGACATCCCCCTCCACCAATTGGCTGCATATACACCATGACATCAGGATCTTAGCTGAGGCAGCAGTGCCCAATTCTGTCCCTTGATCTTAATCTCCTTGATGTTTATTAAAAAGCAAGCATTAATTTGGTGGATTAAAGGGGAAAATGTGGTGTTCTCTTATGTTCCAACCCAAGGACCAAAATTAAATATGGATGCCATCCATCCTTGTCTAAAAGTGCTGCGGCATGACGACGGGAAGCCACTTAGGCTGTCCCGGAATAAAAGCACAAAAACAAAGTCCTTTCCATTTTTAGGAAGTAGGCAACCATCGGCAGCACTAAAAATGACTTGACGGAATAGTTTCTTTAATTGAGAGTTATTAAAACATGCCACCTCTCTCAAGTAACTTTACTGGGAAACTCAATACCCCCTCCAACATTAACAGCAAGGCTTTGAAGAACAAAATGCTTGGCTTTTGTTCATACTTCATCGTAACTGCCCGCTTTTAGCAATGAGGCAAACGCCATTTGTATCTCAGAGATTTAATTACATGTATTTGCTGGGAATCTGTCCTCTTTCCAGCTTTTGGGCGTTTTCATCCAGCTGCCACGCCATCCAGCAGCCAAAGTTCCCCTGCGGTAGAGTGTCATCGACATACAAAATGTCATCCTTCTTGAAGCTCAAGTCCAGCTCCACTTCTGCCATCCGGTCATAAAGTGCCCTGTAAAAAGAGAGAAATAAAGAGACCCTTTTTATTTTATTTAGTTTTTTAAATTTTATTTTTCTTTATTTTTTTGACAAAATAATTATCGTAAATAAATAAGAATAAAAATGTGCACCCCACCACCGAGACCATTCCATTGTAATTATCCAACCTCACAAAATTTCAACACCTCTTGCAATGGTTTGACCCCTTTCCATTTTAACAGTACAAATTCTGCAAACACCCTCCATATCTCCTCAAATCATTTCTCCTGCATATTTCCTGTCTTACCTTAATGGCACGTGTTAATTTATCATTAATAGCAATATCCCTCATCTCTTTATACCATTCTTCCATTTTATATTCCGCTTGCCCCTTCCTCGGTTTCCGAACAACTTGGAACCCGAACGCTGCAAACCTGGAAGTAGGTGTTCCTGTTTTCAAACTTTGCCCTGGAACCCAAACGGGGTCCATGAGTGTCAGGGAACTGCCATCAGAGGGAAGAGGAGAGAAAAGTCGCTCCAGTGATGCAGGGGAGGGAACTAGCAAGGAGAGAGAGAGGGTTCCCACGGGGGAAAGAAATCCAGGGGACACCAGGGAGAAAGGGGAAGCCGAGAGCAAGGCGGAGGGGAGGCTCAGAGACTCTTCCAGTGAAATCAGCGGAGAGAGCACAGGACCTCCGCTTGGCACGCCCACGCTGCGCAGAAGGCTTCCACGCAGGGAATCTAGGCAGAGACTTGGAGTCAAACAACTCCTATGTTGGCACAAATTTAGGTCCTGCCCACTGACGGATTCTGCCAGTGACTAAGACAGTCGCGTTTCAAGGGCTGTCAACCGGGGAAAGTTTTAGCTACACGGCTAGCTTGGAGCAGTTTGCAGTTTACGCACAAGCAACCCCAATTCCCATTACAATGAGCTTCTGTTTTTACTGTTGCGTAGAAAATTTCAGTCGCTTGCATAGTAATTAAGCCTTTACTCTTCCCGCTTCTATCCTTGCACTGTGCATTTGAGTCCCCCCGATTGTAATTAATCTACCTCTGGGAGGTAGATTAATAATACTCAATTTTATAGGCTATGGAATCATTCAAGAATCCTTAACAGGGCTGTGCTGAGCCTAAGGCCCACTTCCCTAATCATAGGATATCCATCCTTCAGGTAACTAAGGGGAGATTATTAAATTCGTCGAAAAGGAAGTATGGAATCACCATAAATACAGTTTGCCTTATTGTGGCTGAACTTTTGATGCCAATTTTGTAGTTGTGTTCTTGAGCTGTATTCATAAAAGTGGGGTGCTGTCAGGGAACTGCCATCGGAGGGACAGGAGGTGGAAGGGCTCACAGAGGCTGGGAGAGACTCAGCAGCTGAAGAGGGAACCAGCAGGGGGAGAGAAGGAGCTCCGAGGGAAAGTGAGCGGGAGGGATGGCTCCGAGACACTTCCAGCGAAGGTAGTGGGGAGGTTTCAGGACCTCCTATAGGGACACCCACTCCGCGCTGGAAACTGTCGCGTCGTGAGTCCAGGAGACGCATTTCCGTCAAGGAGCTTTTATGTTGGAAGAGATTCCGGAAGCAACCACTGTCGGAATCTGCCAGTGACTGACGGAGCCATGCTTAAGGGGCTCCGTTACACACAGAGGTTTGCGGACTTAGCCAAACTCTGAGGGACTAGGATTTTATGCACAAGTAGCTCATCTTCCCATCACAGCATTCCGACAGTCCCTGAAAGCAACTTGTGCAGGAAAGGGCATCATAAGCAACCCAGCCGGAACTGGAGAAGCAGGAGGAGCTGGAGCAGGTCCAAGCCTGGAAGAAAGGTACAGGTTGTTGGAGGTCCAGCTAGCGCTGCAGACGGCGAGGCTCGAGGAGAGGAGGGCTCAGGATGCAGAAAAGGGAAAAACCACCCCGCTCGCCAGAAAGGTGCCAGGATTGGTGCAGAAATTTGGGGGGGAGCCCAGGAACTATCATGCCTTTAGGACAGAGATGCAATATGCCCTCAATCTGCAGTTTGATGACTTTCCCGACGAGGAATCGTGAGTGGCTTTCGTGATTGGACACCTCGAAGGGGGGGCGAAAGACTGGGTTAGGCCCCTGATGGCAGTTAATAATGACATCCTCAAGGACACGAGGAAGTTTTTTCGTGCCATGGACCTGATGTTTTCCAGCGATATTGAGCAGGGAGTGGTGCGCAGGCAGTTAATGGCTTGTAAACAGGGGAGCCGATCTGTCCGTGAGTACTGGACTGAGTTTACCATGTTGATCCATAAATTGGGGTGGGATCGAGCAGCGGAACCCATACAAATGCTGTTTGAAGAAGGGCTTTCTTCGGAGGTGAAAGACGAACTTTCCCGGGCGCCCAGGGCAGAGTCTATGGACCAGCTGACCAAATCCGCGCTGACCATAGGAGCACGCCAGGAGGCGAGGGCTTTGGAGCGGCGGGAAGGGGGAACGTTGGAAGGAGTTCCGCATACCAGAGATTCCAGAGCCGCCGTTCCCGCCAGGAGAGCCGATGGAAATTGGAACAGCGCGCGCGCGCGCAGTTTCAAAACCCAGTGAGGAGCGGAAGAAGGAGGGAAAGGGCGCCAAGAAATGTTATCTCTGCCAACAGCCAGGTCACTTTGCCAGAGTCTGCCCCCAAAGAAAGTAATGGCAAGGGATGGCGGGAGCTGTTGGGGAGAAGGAGGAAGAAGTCCTGGAGCAAGTAAAAGCCAACGCCTGGCTGCCACCGTCGGGGCACAGCAGCCAGGCCAAAGAGCAATGAAAGTGCCCACGCCGGAACCTCCTAGACCCGCCCTGGTGATAGAGGTGTTGCTAGAGCTGCCAAACGGACACCCACTAAAGATAAAGGCGCTATTGGACTCAGGCAGCTCCTGTAATTTCATGAGTAAGGAGTTTGCGGCTGAACACCAGATACAGACTATCCCCTTAAGTAACCCCTTGCAGGTGACCACGATCGATGGGAGGGAGCTGTTGGGGGGAGAAGTGAGCCAACAGACCATCCCAATGATAATGAGGGTGGCAAGACACACCGAACTGATAGCGTTTAATGCGGCTACCTTGGGAGGAGCTCCCATTATTCTGGGGATGAGCTGGCTAGCGCTACATGATCCGCTAGTGGGCTGGCATCAGAGAGTGGTCTCCTTTGGGTCAGCACATTGTCTAGAACACTGCAAAGAGGGGGAGGCTCCGGAAGGGGCCAGAGCCACTCTAGCAGGGACGGAAGTTAAGGACAAGGAGAAGGTGCCACGACAGTACGCCGACCTGAGCAACGTCTTCAGTGAAAGGGAAGCAGACAAACTACCTCCGCATAGACCCTTTGACTGTCAAATCAATTTACTCCCTGGGGCCCAACTCCCAGTAGGCAAGCTGTACGCCATGTCAGACAGGGAAATGCAGGAGTTAAGGGAGTTCATTGACAAAAACCTGAAGAGAGGTTTCATCAGAGAGTCCAGAGCGGTGGGGGGCAGCCCAGTGTTTTTTGTGGACAAAAAAAACACAGACAAACCCAGGCTTGTCGTGGATTACCGGGCCGTGAATGCCCTGTCAGAACCAGTAGCCTTCCCTATGCCCAGAATTGATGACATTTTGACAAGGGTGAGGAAGGGAAAGATTTTCACGAAACTGGACCTGAGGGGGGCGTACAACCTGATCCGAATGAGGAAGGGGGATGAATGGAAAACCACCATGTTCACCCCTCTGGGGGCTTTTGAATATCTCGTTATGCCCTTCGGTCTACAAGCAGGATCAGCGTGTTTTCAATCCTTTATGAACCACGTCCTAGGACCTCTGCTCTACAAGAACTGCGTGGCTTTCTTAGATGACATGTTGGTATATTCAGAGAATGAGGAGCAGCATGTGAGGGACGTCAGGGAAGTGTTGAGCAAGCTGCAAGCCAACCAGTTGTGGGTGAAACTGGAGAAGTGTCAGTTTCATACCAAGGAGGTGGACTTCCTGGGGTACCGCTTGTCAGACAAGGGACTGGCCATGGATCCAAGCAAGGTCCAAGCGGTGCTGGAATGGAAGACACCGAAAACGAAGAAGGATGTGCAAAGATTTCTGGGGTTTGGCAACTTCTATCGGAAGTTCATCAGGAACTTTGCCCACTTGACGGCTCCCATCACTGACTGTCTCAGCAGCAAGAAGAAATTTGTTTGGACGGCGGAGGCGGAGCGAGCATTTGAGGAACTGAAAAGAGCGTTCGCTTCTGAAGAGCAGCTCCTGCATGTGGATTTACAAAAACCGATGAGAGTAGAAACGGACGCATCAGACCGGGCGGTAGGGGCGGTGCTTCTGCAGCCTGGGAAGAAGTCGGAGTGGAGACCGTGTGCCTTTTTCTTGCGAAAGCTGAACAAATCCGAGAGAAACTACACGGTGTATGACCGAGAACTACTCGCCATTCACGAAGCGTTCCGGAGATGGAGGCACTTACTAGTTGGCGCACAACATAAGGTGCAAGTGTGCACTGATCACAAGAACCTAGAGTATTGGAGAACGGCACAAGTACTCAACCAACGGCAAGTGAGATGGGCCCAGGAGTTCTCCAAATTCCACTTTGAAATTTGTTACATGCCAGGCCCAGAAACGTTAGGGCGGACGCTCTCTCACGCAAACCTGAATATTTGGAGGGGGAGGGAGCACCCGAAGAGAGACATATCATCCCAGAGGATCACTGGGTGTGTGGGGCGGCATTGGTGGGGCAAAGAGAACTGGTAGAGGGAACGGAAAATGAATACGCCCAGGATAAGCTCAGAGGTCTTAGGAGGGAGGGGGAGAAACCCGGAGGTTTTGAGGAGAGAAATGGGGCATTGTATTACAAAGGGGCACTGTATATACCCGAAGGAGAATTGAGGGGGAGAGTACTCAAGCAGTTGCACGACAGCCCCACAGCGGGGCATTTTGGGCAACACAAAACCACGTGGTTGGTCACCAGGGAATTTTGGTGGCCCAAGGTGAGGGAAGATGTACGCGAGTATGTAAGAGGGTGTGACCAATGCCAGCGAGCCAAAGGGGAGAGGCGGGCGCCGGCAGGGTTATTAGAACCGTTACCCACACCAGAACGACCATGGGAGGCGGTGTCAATAGATTTTATGACCGATCTGCCGAAGTCCAAGGGGAAAACCGCCATCATGGTCGTAGTAGACCTATTAACAAAGATGTGCCACTTTGTAGCCTGCTCGCATGCTGTCACGGCGGAAGAGACAGCGAAATTGTTTGTAGAGCACATTTTCAGGTTGCATGGCGCCCCCTTGAGGGTGGTCTCAGACAGAGGAAACGGGATCCTTCAGCAATACCTGAGGTGTTATGTCAATGATAGAGAGAATGATTGGGTAGAGAAGTTAGCACTGGCGGAATTTGCCTACAACAATGCGGAGAATGTGTCCACAGGGATGAGCCCCTTTTTGGCTAATTATGGGTGTCATCCCAGGGCGTTTCCCGGGGGAGGAGGGGAGAGATGGAGCGTCCCCGCAGCCGAGCAGTTTGTAGAAGAGATGGAAGCGATCCATCGTCAGCTCCAACTCAACTTAGAAAGAGCCAAGGAAGAATATAAGAGGCAGGCCGACAAACACAGAAGGGAAGATGAAACCATAAGAGTGGGGAATCAGGTGTGGCTGTCAACCCAAGGGTTGCCATTCAAAGGGGGTTGTAAGAAATTGAGACCCAAGAGATTGGGACCATTTGAAGTCATTCAACAGGTCAACCCAGTGGCTTTCAGGCTCCGGTTACCCAACCACATGAAACTGCACCCAGTGTTCCACAGGTCGTTACTGTCGCCGTATACAGGGGGACGTGAAGGGCTGTCCCCAAGTGGGCCAGTCATAGAAGAAAGGGAACGCAGCAGCCATGTGGCGGAAATCATCGACTCCAGGTGGAAGGGTAACCAGGTGGAGTACCTGGTAGCATGGGAAGAGGAACCGGAGTCAGAAAACACTTGGGTAATGGCAGAGGATGTTAATGACGAGATCTTAATAGAAATGTTGCATCAAAGGTTCCCAAGGAAACCTCAGCCTGTAGCGAGGTTCCGGAGGGAATACCTGGGCACCACCGACGAGGAGGAGGAGTTGGAGGGATTCATGGGCTCGGAGTTGGAAGGAGGAGTAGACTCCGATGAGGAGGAGTACTTGGAGACTAGGAACAGCAACCGGTGGAGAGAAATGTTCGAGACATTGGAAGATGAAGGAGGTTCTTTCCGGGGCTTCGCCTCCTCACCGCCCATAGAGGAGGAGACGGGGGGGTGAAGGGGGCCCTGGAGGGGAGGTGGATGTCAGGGAACTGCCATCGGAGGGACAGGAGGTGGAAGGGCTCACAGAGGCTGGGAGAGACTCAGCAGCTGAAGAGGGAACCAGCAGGGGGAGAGAAGGAGCTCCGAGGGAAAGTGAGCGGGAGGGATGGCTCCGAGACACTTCCAGCGAAGGTAGTGGGGAGGTTTCAGGACCTCCTATAGGGACACCCACTCCGCGCTGGAGACTGTCGCGTCGTGAGTCCAGGAGACGCATTTCCGTCAAGGAGCTTTTATGTTGGAAGAGATTCCAGAAGCAACCACTGTCGGAATCTGCCAGTGACTGACGGAGCCATGCTTAAGGGGCTCCGTTACACACAGAGGTTTGCGGACTTAGCCAAACTCTGAGGGACTAGGATTTTATGCACAAGTAGCTCATCTTCCCATCACAGGTGCGTGCTCGCTTCTGTTGACTATAGCATCAAGTGACAACTTTTATGTATAAATAAACCATTGCAGATTTACCATTGCACTGGAGACAGTGCTGTCCTGTTCCCTATAGTCAGTTCAAACACAATGTAGACAATGCTTTCAATGCAGCCCATTTACATGTTCATCTGCAAGCCATCAAGTGCTGAAAGTTCAAGAGATGTTCATATCTGTGTGAATTAGCCCACAGTTGTAGCAGATGAATAGTCTCCTAGTTTACCAATTGAACTTTTACATACCTGACATAGAATCCATCTCCGGGTAACTCTTTGATCTTATTGAATTCTTCTATTCTATACTGAGCTTTTATTCTAACATTTTCACCTGGCTTGAGCATTTCAAGATAAGCTTCTTTGGCTGTTTTGTTCCGCATGTCAACAGATAACGGATCCATACTGCGGGGGGGGGGGGGGGGGGCAGAAGAAACAAAAACACTTGAGATCTCCAATCAGATGCATGTGTCCAACAAACCAAACAATGAAAATGATGTTATGTGGGACTAGAGAATCTGACTATGCCAAAAGAGGGGGAATACATTCACACTGCATTAAGAACACAGCGTCTTCGCTAATAGGAAATTGGGGAAATGGCAACCCAAATCCAAAAATACAGCTGGGCAGCACAAGTTTTAAGAACTGTCATTCATTGGAGAATGTCTAGGCCATATTTCGTCCAAGCATCACTGCTCTGAATCTTAAGTATCCTTGCTGGTCTCAGCTGACGTTCCACCTTAAATTTTGTACATTTTCCAGCCAAGACCTAATAGATTTCCTGCTTATCTAAACCATCCTCATCAACACTAGAATATTTGAGGGCCAGACTACGTATCATATGTAGTTGTATGATTATTTTTCCATGTGGTATTTTATTATGTGGGTGCGTGAAAAGAGGAAGAATACAGGGGATGATTTCCCCTTTCCTTGTTAATCATTTTTGTCTACTAAAAAAACAAACGAACCCAAGCTGCTTTTCCTTTCATGGGGGAAACTATGGATGTGTTTTTGCATCCACAGATTCTGCAAGTGTTTGAACCACCAACCACCTTCCTTTTATATCTACTGCTTACCTCAAGTATCATGTCTCCAAGCACCAGCCCATCAGGTCCTTTGGCAGGGCTGTCATCTTCTACATCGGACACAAAAAAACCATGTAGGTTTCCACCACAGATCTGGATTCCGAGTTCCACTTGGGACTTCTTAATGGTAACTGTTCTAGGTTCAGGTGTCCTCTTGCTGGTGTCTACAGAATTCCTTTCAATGGCAAGGGAAGAAGAGAAGACACCCAAGGCCTGTTTGACAAGCTGATCCTCATCAGACACTGCTCCTCCAAACCCTCAGCTCCAGCCAGTCCTTAACCCCCGTTCCCTTGCTATCTCTCAGCTCTCAGCAAGAGCGGCCACAAAGATGTCCCAGCTGCCCCAATTTGAGTTCTCTGTGGCATTATTTGGCAGGAAGGAATCAACTCCTTTCCACCATGCAGGGCTTTTTTTCCAGCCAGAACTTGTCAGAACTCATTACCAGCACCTCTCAGGTGGGCACCGTTGCCATTATAAAAGAATAAGGGAGGCATTCATGGTGAGTTCCAGCACCTGTTTTTCTAGAAAAATAGCACTACCACCATGGATCCAAATTCAGTGTTCCTCTTGGGAACTCCCACTCCCTCGTGCTGAATTGCTTGGCCCCAGAGAAGGCCAAAGTGAGGACCAAGCTCCTTGTAGAAGTGGAGCCCTTGCTTTTAAATCTGGCACTCAGCTTTCAACCCTACTCCCCTTTAATCAGCCTAGAATATAGAGCAGCTGCCCACCCCCACAGACGCAGAGAGAGAAAGAGAGAGAGGGGGAAAATGAGGAAGCAGGTTACCTGACTGAATTGCGAGGACTGGTGGCTGGGGTGGTCTGCTTGGATGGAAGAATTGTGATCCCTTCATCCTGTTCGTTCACAGTATCAGTTATGGAATGGCTGTCAAGGGTTGCAGCTCCGCTGCCTTGTGGAATGGAATGGCTGCTCATGGGTTCTAGCCGGGAGCTCAAGTTAGAGGAAGGAAGAAGAATACCAGAAAAATTAAAAGCTGATCAACTGCATTATATCTAAACAGTTTCAGATATTTAGATACTTAAATGGGTGCTTAGATTTTCATCCACATCCTGCTCCGAAAGCTTAAGGATGACTGCCCCTGCAGCCTATAGATCTATCCTGGTCCTGGCTAGCAGCTGAAGTGACTGGCATCTTGCTTATTCTGTGATCAGCTGCTCTCCCCTAGCAGACAAAAGCAGAATGCAAAGCAGAAATATTGGGGGCACAAGGACAGCCAGGGGACATGGAAGAGAGGAGCAGAAAGGTAGCACAGATAGCAGGGACTGGGGTGGGGTGGGGGACAATCAGTCAAATTTTGCAGATTGGGGTCAAAGGCAAGTCCCAGCTTGAAAAAAAGGCTGAAGGCTACTGGTCTAAAAGGCAGCAGTTTCTGTACTTAGCACATTTCTCCCACCCCCTTTCCTTTTCTATTTTTTCCATTTACACATTTAACTGCTATTTCAACTAGCCCTACTTAAGACATTTACAGAATAACTTACTTGTCTTTTTGATGTTGCCCTACAGACACTGGGCTCACCTGGGCAGGGTGGAAAGTGAGTTCTGCAACTGGCTACTGGCGAAGGATGAGGTCTCCAGGTTAAGCGGTGACTGCGGTGGGGTTACCAGGCTGGGGCTGCTACATTCGGAATGAGACAGTGAACCTGTATAGAACAGCACAGGAGCAGCCATGGCAGTTGGGTGTGTTGCAAAAGTTACCAGGGAAGTCACACCATCCCTTTACGTTGGCTTCCAAGTGTTTTTAATAGTGGGCTTCCAACAAGAACAACACCTAAATGTTCAATTACATGCACTATTTAAAGACTACCCTACCACTAGGATATCATGGAAAATTTCATACTAACACTGAGAGGTTGAGGGGGCAAGAGAGAATGCTTTTAATATGCATGCACTAGAAATATGGGGTGGGGGCATGTCCTTGCTCAAAACATGGACTGCCCAATGTACACAGTGGTACCTTCAGACTCCCCCTGGAGCCCCCCTCCTAACCCTCTCAATTAAAAAATAAATAAATCAGGGTCTGGCTTGTTTTGGGGGTCGCCTCTCTTTGCGCCTGTGTGGTATTTGTTAAGGGGGCATGCATGGGTGTTTTACCTGGTGCTTCGAGGAGGAGGCTATTCTCATCCCATTATTGTGTTTTTCTTCTGCAAAAGGGCTATGTTGTGGTGCCCATGATAGTTTCTTAGATTTCCAAATGTGACCCCCCCACACAAAGCAGGGATGGTGCCCTGCTTTAAACATTGACAAAAATCTACTAGCTAGAATGCCGAACTCTCCATTTATGCACTAATTTCCAAGAAAGAAATAATATAAATATATATTACCCCTACTGGAGCCTATGATGGTCCTCTGGTACTTTGGCGTCCATGGTATTTTTATTCCTTTTGTCCTATACTGCAAGTTGCTGGAAGAACCTACCTTTTTTTAAAAAAAGGAAGTCAAAACTTGCTTTTATTTTAGTCAAATCACAACATTTTTTTCCTTTAAACTGTCAGTGTACCCACAACTTACAGATCCTTTAAAAAAAAAAGACTTGCTTGGGAATATTAGAATTTTCCTACTTCAAACAGATGAAATAATCCCCCACTTTTATTCCGACTAGAAATTAAGTATTCCATTGCAACAAATAGTAAGAATACATGAAGTTACAGCCAGCCAGCCAATTGACAGTCATGGAGTCTTCAACAGTTTATTAGAAATAATGTAGACATAAAAAAAATCCCCACTGCTCTGAACACAAACTGGTCAAAAAACAACAACAAACACACCCAAAAGAAGATCATATAGTGTATTAACATTTTGCCACTCGCTTTCATACTAACAGTGCAAATACAATTTGGTCTAAATGTACAGATTGGCAAGCAACAACCTCTAGGCTCTAATCCCTCCCTAGTGAGATGTAAGAGCTTTGAGGAACAAACATACAAATGTATGGGCTTTACTCATTTTAAGTTTCAAAAGGAATTGCTAGTTTTAACTAGGATATCTTGAACACTAACTAGTGATTAAAAACAACAAAATGAACAGCATTGAAAATTAGTGGAACATACCCTGAAGACACCCTTTTCTCCTTTTCATAAACAACATAAGACAGATCTGTCAGTTCTTTTATGCTTGGATTCATTTGGATCAATTGAATTATAAAGATCAATTTCATTTAAATGCTTGAAGTTATTGTTTCCTCCAAGACAACTGAACGAAAGTTTGGATTCCTCAAAATTTACATTAACATCTTTACTGTCTTCAACACAAAATTCAATAAAGCCGTAGTCCCTTCAGTCATACCACTTCGCGGAAGCAGTCTGCATGGCAAATGGCATTAGTGGCGGCGGCACGGGTCCTCTTTCTCGTCTCCAAAGGGCTTGGCCAGAAATCAACAGCGACAGGGCGGTAGGTGAGGAGAAGGAGGAAGCAGCAGCTGGGACTCCTCCTCGGGGCACAAAGGGGAAAACTCCTTTAGGACCAGAATTTCACAAGAGATGTGCAAGATTTCTGCTGTAAGCAATATAAAGTGCTCCTCCGGAACAAGTTTACTTACTACAGAGAAAAATCCAACTGCATTCCCTGGTAGTTATATGGAGATATATCAATCATGGGGGACATCTTTTTTTAAAGAATAAAAAACCAAAAGGAATGTATGGGTAAGGAGTGGGGCACCATTGTCCCCTCCCTGCTATCCTTCTCCCGAATGCTTTCCTCCTCAGCTGAGCTCACATATTGGAACTGTGCTCAGCTGGGAGGGAGAAAACATTTGAAGAAAGGGTTCTGCACTCCTTGCTCCATATAGCCTTTTTATTCTTAAAAATAGGACCCTTCCCATCCCTGTATTATCGAGAAATTGCTGTCTTTAGCTACAAACACACACCACTCATACATGCATGGAGCACACACGAATCACCAGTAGCTAATGTGGTCCTTATTTTCATATTGCAGCTGCACTATTTTCCCTCTTAAAAACAAAGCCAACATTACTGCCTATTGTTTTCTTCCCCTAGTTCAGGACTGCCATTCTGAGAACAGTTTCAGCTGAATGCAACAGGGGTGCAGCCCCTAGCAAATACAGTGGTACCTCAGGTTAAGAACTTAATTCATTCTGGAGGTCCATTCTTAACCTGAAACTGCTCTTAACCTGAGGTACCACTTTAGCTAATGGGGCCTCCCACTGCCGCCGCCATGCAATTTCTGTTCTCATCCTGAAGCAAAGTTCTTAACCCGAGGTACTATTTCTGGGTTAGCGGAGTCTGTAACCTGAAGTGTCTGTAACCCAAGGTACCACTGTAACTGGGCATCTCAACTGTACACTATCATTCCATGAGCTAACCCTACCTGGATGATGGCTTCTGTCTTTTTCTTCCTAACCACACCTCTCTCTTCCTTCACCGAGTTCAGCTCCTGAAATAAAATAAAAATCCATCATTGGAGGTACATTAAGTGTACAAGAAAGTCTTTCTGTTAATGAAAACACACTGAATTTTTGAAAGCCTATGCCATGCATAAGGAATAATACAGCACAAAGCATGCATTAGATGCAACTAGCAAATATCTTTAAAGCTGCAACACATATCTGCTTGCATAAAAAACTGAAACACTGTGCAGCCCCAAAATAATAATAGAGAAATCAGAGAAGTTAATTCTGACCAAGGGATGATTGGCATAGAGGGCAATAATACTTAAGACTTTTGTTTTGCCAGCTGTAGTTCTAAATATCTGGAGGGCACCGGGATGAGGAAGGCTGGTCTAGAAACTCGCAGAGTTACACAGTCAACACCACTAGGTTTGAACAACTCTTTCTGGCCAGAGCAAGTGCCATACAATACCATACCTGTCTTAAGGCTTCCATTTCCTCACTAGCCACTCTTTTCTCTGAGTACATGTTTTTCAATTTGGATTCGGCAAGTTCCAACTCTGTATCCAGCCTATCCATTTCATTGAGGACTTCGTCCCTCTCGCTCATGATGAGACAATACTCGGTGAAAATGGCGTCCCTCTCTTCCTTGAACTTCTGTGCAACCTTCACTGTTTTCAGCTGCGTTGTCTTAAGCCTTGTCACTTCTGCCTGCATCCGCTCAATCTCTCTCTGTAGCTCCTTGTTTTGGGCAGTGGCCTTGCTCAGTTCCTGCTGCACGGTCCCAAACCTAAAGAGTGGTGGGAGGAGAGTCACAGCAAGTCCTTTCACCACTTGTAAGAGAAAGGGGGCCCTATGAAAGCTTCCTTCCTCTTTTACACACCAAACTAAACTGTGTAAAGGACTAAATAAGAAGTGGGAGAGTCAGCCATGTTTTCTTTGTCACATTACTGCCCTGATCACATTTCAATGTGGGAGCGAAAGGGGGGAGAGAAGCAGTGGTTCTCATCTCATTATAAAAGAAATGTTGGTGAAAGGAGATGAGCTCCTTTCACTTCGCAAACCATGGTGCAGGGGAGGGGAATAGTTCACCCACGTATGATGTTTCTACTTAGACATGGGAAACATAAAATTATATTGAACGCCGTGCAAGCAGAAATCCACTTCTGCAGCAGGACTGCAGTTTCCTCTCTACCTCCACATCTCTCCCCCAAATGTGCTCCAGAGAAGAGAAAGAGAAGGTGTGGGCACAAAAGTTTTTTGCATCATGGGATGCAGCCCTCACACAGGCACACATACACAGCACTTTATATGTGACTGGAGCAAACACATGAACAAAATGTGGCTACTCAGTCAGGTCAACTTTGTTTGTTCGATTTTTGGTCACTAGGGAGCAAGCAGAAAAACCATGACTAAAGCCAGGAAAGTTCAGAGAGGTAACTTGAGTGTCAAGTTTGTTCTAGTAAAAAACAAAAACATGAAATGGCTTTCTGGCCAAAGTATCTTCTACCTTCTGTTCAGCTTGTCAATCTGCTTCTGGAGTCGCCTGTTTTCGCCTTCCTTCTGCTCTAATCGGCTCAGATCAGTATTGTAGCTCGCCATCTTCTCTTTGTACCGCTTCCTCAGTGCGTCGTAATCCTTCTTCACGCCCTCCAGCTTGGCCATTGCTTTATTGTAGGGTTTACTGAGTGTCTGCGACGACCCATTCTGCTTCATTACCTGGAATAACGGAAGATATTCTGAATAATAATTCCTGGCAGATAAACTTCAGTCATATTGTAAACAGGAGGGGGAAAACACAGGGAGGTTTTATTTTCTGCTCACTAGGGCCCTCAAAAGAGCTGACGAGGTAACATATTTAAAAAATCACAACATGCTTAGAGCCAAAGAACTGTGAGCAGAAGGAAAATAGCTGCTAGTGCTGCATTCCAAAGAGACTGTACAGAATCCTCAGGGCTTTGAAAAGCTGGTTTCATGGCACAACACATGGTTCTGCTCATGTAAAAAGCTGAATAAGTTCTTGGACAAACCGAGTAACCTTTTTAGATTTAATGTCAGTTTTCTCCTTAAAAAAACCTCCAGCATAGAATGGAAGGAGAGGAATTCCAGGAATGAAAAGGGCCCATAACATCCAGGAAGGAACACAAACAGCAGTTAACAGTACCCAGACTTTGTGCAGCATATTCCCTCCCCTTCTGAAAAGAAATCTCTCCATATGTATACAAGTGGCTGCTCTTAAGAGATTTAGCTTTCCATGATCACTGGGATTTATACTCAATTTATTAGCATATGATCATTGATTAAATACCTTTTGGACACCAGAAGGCCCAGAACACCTCTCATGTATGTAATGTACATGTTAAGATGTAAAACTATACAGGGCATCAAAGCAGACAGCAAGATGAAGTGTCTGCCCTGCCTGACACAGTTACTGATTTTTCCTTGAAAATAATATACTCTCCCCTTCCCTTCTATTGATTTCTGACACTTTTAATCCAATGTCTCTTCACGGGGCTTTCTCCCAATATATCACCCCGCCCAAAGGTGTCTCCTGAAAATGGATCTTCTCCCACTGTGTCCTTCTAAGTCTGAATGGCAAAATCATCCCCCCCCCCGGCCCCAAGCTCCTCCTTTCTTTGATCTACTGTCCACTATTATGAGACAAAATGCAACTGCAGTTCTGTTTAAGTCTACCACAAGGTGGCACACCAGTTACAATGTCCATTGCAGCCCTATTATAGATGCGTAATGCTCAAAATTAAGCTAAGACCATTAAAATATATTCTCAACAAAGGGAGAATGGATTGCTTTCCAAACACTTGTTTTTATGGCCCTGTCAATGTTAATACACGTTTATTGGGGTCAATTGGTAGGCATGCATCTATTTCCAGAGAGTGCTCATAAACTACTCAGAGCAAAAGAACCCTTTGCCGGTTTTTATTATTATTATTTAATCATTTTTTCAATACAAATAACAACCACAAAAAACACATACAACAAAAACCACAATAACACTAATAACACAATTTAACATTTCAGATTTGAGTACTGATATACCTATGACTACACCTTTTAAACAATATTTCCCCAACTCTCATCCCCCTACTTCCCACCACCGTCCGCCTTATCGCTTAAATATTTCTTTCAGATTTCTTCATATTTATCTATTCTTAATTTGCGTCGACATGCAATTCGTTCATATGTGGCTAGTCTGTCCATATTGTCAATCCATGTGCTCAATGGAATCTTTTTGTGGCTCTTCCAATTCTTCAAAACAAGTTTTTTTGCTTCTAATATGGCACGGTACAACCATTTTTTTTGACCCCTTGTAATCTCCCACGTTTCCAGTATATAATTTAGAATTAAATTCAATTCCTCTAAATAACAATTTCTTTTTATTACTCTTGCTATATATATCTTCATCTCGCACCAAAATGATCTTATCATCGGGCAGTTAATCATCATATGTACTAAGTTTGCATTTTTACTTCCACATCTCCAGCAGTTGTCTGCATTTGTTATTTTCTTTTGGTAAAGTTTTGCTGGAGTCCAGTGGACTCTGAAGATTATTTTCTGCTGAATAAGTCTTAGTCTTAGATTCATAGAGGCTATTTCTGTTGATGTTATACTTGACTCCCATATATCATCTGTTATCTGTACCCCTAACTCTTCACTCCATTTTTGTCTACCATATTTGAAATCATATTTCTTCCGGTTGAGTTGTGTTTTATATAGTGCAAGTGTAGAGTTTTTTGTTTTTGTTGCAGAAATTAAATCTTGTAGCAGCAGGGGTGTTTCTGATGCTGCTATAGCGTCAGGGCCAAACTGCCTTTCCAACATACGTTTCAATTGGATGTGTTGCCATTGTGTTTCACTAGTTAATCCATACTTTACTTGCAAAGTCTTATATTCCACAAATTTGTAATTTTCTTCAGTTAATTGATTCAATGTCAAAATACCTTTTTTCATCCAATTTTGCCAAATTATTACTTGATTTCCAATTTTTTATTTTGGGTTGGCTCATGTTGTTAATTTCTCATGCTGATAGGGGTCCTCCTTATTATTTTTATTTATATTCATCCAAATTTTATAGGTGCTTTAATAGTCTCCAGAATTATAGGATATTTCATAAAATTAGAGCCGAGTTTAGTCCACCCTTCAAGAGGTTCAAAGACACTATATTCGAGAGTAGCCCAATTGGGATTCCTGCTAGCTCTCCAATCATTAGTCTTACTCAGCAGGTAGGCCTAGTGATATAGTTCCAGATTTGGGAGACCAAAGCCACCTTCCTTAGTTGGAAGTTGCATTTTATGTGGTGATATTTTTGGTGGCTTTGTACCCCACAGTTGATTTATTTTTTGGAAGTAAAATTTGGGAATATGTATTTGTAATCCTCTAAGAATGTATAAAAGCTTTGGAACAACATTCATTTTGAGGACATTAACCTTTCCCCAAAGGGAAAGGTTTAGAGTTCCCCACCTTTCAATATCAAAAGTAATCTCATTTATAACTTGATTCACATTTAATTTTACAATTTGGTACATATCTGATGAAGTCAATTTAACAAAGTATTTAATAAAGCCTTTGAACATCCGAAATTGATGGTTTCTATACAATGCAGCCCCTGGCCCAATTGGTAAAATCTCTGATTTTGTCCAATTTATAGAATATCCCAATATTCTGCCAAAGGTTTTTATTTTCTCCATAATTTTTGGAATTGTGCCTTCTGGTTTTGTAATAAATAAAAGGATATCATCAGCAAATAATACAATATTGTAATTATCTTTGTTGTGTTTTACACCCTTGATATACTCATCCTGAATTATTGCTCTTGTTAATGGTTCCAGGCACAGATTAAATAATAATTGATTTAAACTAATCAAATTCGAAATTCTTCCATTTGTAACAATCCGGGACGTTGGGTTTTTATAAATCATTTTAATCCAATTACAGTATTCTATAGGGAAACCAAATTTACGTAATACAAACCCCATGAATTCTTTATATATTCTGTCAAAAGCCTTTTCTGCATCTAGTATTGAGTAATATCTGAAAAAGCCTTTGAAACTACATGGGTTGACAAAAACACAGCTCCACGTGTTGACAAATGGATGCTATACAAGGACGGCAGGGTTAAAGAAGAAATGAATAAGCCTAGGCTCTCTTAAAGATACCTGTAGGCTGCATTCAAAATACGTTTTCAAGGCTGTGAAAGGAGAGGGATTTCAAGGTTTCAAGCTACCCACACTTGACTTAGAAAACACCCCTATGTAGTAGGGGCAGTCAATGTGGCACCCTCTTGATATTGTTGGATTACAGCTCCCATCATCCTTCACATCTCTGATATGAAACCTGCAATATTCCCTTTTGGTCTTCTACATGCAGTTGACATCACAGATGCTGGGGTTTTTTTTTGGGGGGGGGGGTTGGTCCTCTATGGAAATTAAAGAAAAGAAATAAGCACTGCATATTAAAGAAATGGAATGGAAGAGACACTTTTCTGAAGTGCCCCCCGAAACACTTGAGAAATCAGTGGGAGCGGGAAGAGAATAGAAAATAAACGAGAAGCTGAACTCAGGAAGCAAAAACAGAGCAAAGGCTACCTGCTGCAGCAGACTGCGCAGGTCTGTTATATCCTTCAGATCCTCATCATGAAGTCTCTTCATTTCCTCACATGACTGCTGGAGGTGATCACGCTCTCGTACCAACTGGTTGTTCTTCCACTTCAAAGTGTCCATGTCCTCCTCCACCTGCGACTGGTCACTCAGCTGACGACTGTGCAGTGTACTGTACAGATATTAGAAACGTACATATAAAAATGCTCCAATGGCAATTAAAAAGCCATTTTAGAAAACGTGGAAAAGCAACGTTGCTTTATCGAGTAAGCATCCCCGTTAAGCCATAAAAGAACCACCACAAATACAGCAAATCCTCCGGACTCAGAGGAGTTTATTAATTCTATACAGCTGTGTCTCTCCAGATGTTGTTGGGCTCCCCATCAGCATGCATCAGTTGTGTTCCAAGACTCTCTGGAGGATCATAGTTTAGTCACCACCATTAAAGGTAAAGGTACCCCTGCCCGTACGGGCCAGTCTTGACAGACTCTAGGGTTGTGCGCTCATCTCACTCTAGAGGCCGGGAGCCGGCGTCGTCCGCAGACACTTCCGGGTCACATGGCCAGTGTGACGAAGCTGCTCTGGCGAACCGGCACCAGAAAAGCACACGGAAACGCCGTTTACCTTCCCGCTATAAAGTGGTACCTATTTATCTACTTGCACTTAAGGGTGTTTTCGAACTGCTATGTAGGCAGGAGCTGGGACCGAACGACGGGAGCTCACTCCATAGCGGGGATTCGAACCGCCGACCATGCGATCGGCAAGTCCTAGGCGCTGAGGTTTTACCCACAGCGCCACCCGCGTCCCACCAGTCACCCCCATTATACACTATCAAATACAGAAATTAGTATGTGTAGTGTCATCTCCTCCAATTTGATAAAGAAGTTAAAAAATTAAGAAATATCCACCATTAGAAACCACCAGATTTTGCACTGTTGCTTGGTGTGGTGAATTTTGTTGATACCTAATTGCCCTTAAGAGAATCCTCCTTGGCAGTATCATTTACTGCACTGGACTCCAACTTGGAACTAGTGAAAGCAGGGTTCTGAAAGGGGGAAGCAGGGGACAAGTATCATCAAATCGCTGAAGAGGAGGTCACCCAACAGCTGCTAAACTCGATTCATTCCACACCAAGCTAAGCTTATACTCCCCACCATAATTTTCAGAAACTGGCTCTCTGTCTTCAAAGATTTTTTAAAACTAATCCTAAATCTGCAACCAAAAGCTCTGAACATTATCTCTCTATTGATGTTAAAATGATGCCATTTTAAAAGTTGACTGAAGCTGGGGATAAGAAAAAAGCTATGAAGGACCTTCGAACATGAAGATCTAAGGCAGCTTAACAGACACGTAGTTATGGTAAAAGGAAACCAAAATGCATCCGTGTGCATATGCTGTGTGCCTTTACTTACTGATAGAAATCAGCCTCCTTAGCAGATTCTTCACATCTTTTTAGCGCTTTGGTGTGTTGGTTCTGTAGAGACTGCAGATCGGGCATTGACTTCATGCACTGAATCTTCAGCCTTTCAGAGTCATGGTTTGGCTTGTGGCTAGGCGGCCCACCAGGATAGATATCAGATGAGCATGACCTTAGCATAAAATTCACGTGTATACACATCAAACATTTTAAGTACAGTGCAACCTCGGTTGCCAAACATAATCCATTCCAGAAGCCAGTTTGGCTTCCGAAATGCTCAACAACCGAGGCTCAATGGGGCGGTTGGCAAGCCCCATTGAGAAAAGAGAGAAATGCGCCTTGGAAGCCGTTCGGCTTCAGAGGCATGTTCGAAAATGGAAGTAGTTGCTCCCGAGACGTTTGACAATAGGGGTTCCACTGTACAGTGGTACCTCAGGTTACATACGCTGCAGGTTACAGACTCCGCTAACCCAGAAATAGTGCATCAGGTTAAGAACTTTGCTTCAGGATGAGAACAGAAATTGGGCTCCGGCGGCACAGCAGCAGCAGGAGGCCCCACTAGCTAAAGTGGTGCTTCAGGTTAAGAACAGTTTCAGGTTAAGTACGGACCTCCGGAACGAATTAAGTACTTAACCTGAGGTACCATTGTATTAAAGTGAAAGAAAACATGCACCCTCCTATAAAGGTTACTTTATATGAAACAAAAAGAATACATTAAGCATCCTCTGTGCCCACATGGAGTTGGCCACTGGTGGTGTAAGTACCGTAATTTGCAAAGATAACTTCACTAGCTAACAAAGACTGAGTCATCTAGTTCAACCCCTTGCAATGCAGGAATCTTTTGCCAAACACAGGGCTGTAACCCACAACCCTGAGATTAAGCGTCTCATGCTCTCTGACTGAGCCATACTAGGCATCCTTAGCTGCCCCCCACCCAACTCAAACAGCTGTGCCGTGGAAAAGAGCCAAAGACCCATGCCCAAGTGCACATGCATTAGACCTGGGAATATACCCTCATGTGACCGTTCAGTCTTTTACCTGCAGTCATCAAAGGTTGACCCAGGAGACGACAGTGCAAGACGCTTCCTCAACTCATCCCGCTCCTGGCATGGCTGAAACAAAATGGTCTCCGGTTTCTCATTCATTTGCCTCACATCGGTTACTGCAGCGGGTGGTGATGATGGTTTATCCGTTGTACCTGTTGCCAAACACAAACAAGCACAGAGTTAGGGGGTTAGACAAGAGCATTTTCAAAAAACCAAGCTATCTGTTTGCCAGGAAAAGGGGGAATGTGAACAAGCTACCAAAGGAAATGAATGGTAAATTTGCCAGGATCATGCATGTCTGCAATGAAGACAGACTTGTGGTCAAGTGCACACATTTGGGGTGCTATCCACAATGCTTCCACAAACAATTGGGTTTGTTGATTTGTTATCCCCTAAAATCAGTTATCTAAACACAACATATTGAGAACTGCTGTCAAGTTTCTAGGCTAGTTTCCACTCTAGCCACCAAAGTAGGCTCATTCATCTAACTGGGATGTGTCCCATCAACACAGTGAAAAAAGTAGGTAGTCTACCTACTGAAGCGTGAGGTCACCAATGCTGATTTGTGGAGTGCTGGTGACATCCTGATCAGTTGACATTGGCACACAAATTCTTCCCAAGGAATAAACTTTGGGAACCGTGACCCTTAACATATGTTTCCAGTTTCCTTAGAGGAAACTCCTTAAAATTACAAGCAACAACTATTTTGCGCAAGTTCTAACCATGCATGACTGTGCATGCATGAACTGCAGGAACCCTGGAAGCAGCAAGAAAAGGGCTCCTCCATCACGTGTGATGACCTGAAATGCAACCCCCGAACAAATCAGGGGTTGCCTGTACTACATAGACAGTATTGCACTCCTTTGCACATGTCAAAAATGCTTTCTTCTATATCACCTAATTTTGGGGGGAGGATTGCAATAAACTATATACATATCATTTATGTTGGGAATGTCAGTTGGTGCAAGATTTTTGGAATTTAATTTTGATAAGAGTATTACTGAAGAAACTACTGTTTGTTGTCCAAATTTAACGTTGCTGAATATTTTGATGACAACAATGTAAATATATCGTCAAAAAAACTGCTTGATAAATGAGCTTGTCAGCGTGGAAAGCAAGCAACTCATTGGGAAACAGCCTGAAATCTTACACTGAACGCTTGGTACTACTCACTCTGAAATATAGCTATAATGGAGCAAGTTATGTGTAACCTGAGATTTCGACAAGGACTAGATCCTCCAGCCACTTTTATATGATTTGGCATTCCCTCATGACGTATGCAGGGGAACCATCATTTCCAAGACAACCCTCATCACAAACCTGGAAAATCTGGAACTACAGTTGCAATTGAAATTATTCAATTCCCTTTGCAAAGCAGGGTTATTATCAACATTTACATACTTTCAGCTGTTTGCAATGAGCAAATCAAACCAAAGCAATTGAAATAGCTCAACACAACGGATGCTTCAAGTGGTTTCTCTAAATTCAGCTGAAAAAGCAGCTTCTCCAGCCTCACTGTTATTCAACCCCTTGAATGGAATTCCTCGCAACAGCACAAATACAACTGGTGTTGTCTCAAGCACACCCGATGCAACTCATCAAGGGCTTTCAGTTGCACCAGGTGTGCTTTAGGTGGAACACATGATGTAAGGACCACCATTTTTTGGAAGACCAATTTGTGCGTGGCGGATTGTATGTAAGGCCCTCTTCCACTGGAAAAAATGCAGCTGACTTGTAACCTGAACTTCTGTGACTGTAATCTGTGCCACTGTGATTACAGTTCATGGGCATTTGTGGTGTCGGCTGCCTCAGCCTTGTATTCCTATTGAGAGGTGCCTGCAGTTACAACACATGGCTAGCAAGGGAAGTGCAAGGCCATATGGGCTGGCGGGCATCAGAGAACCTTGGAAAGAGTTGCAGGGGTTCTTGCTCCTAAAGAAAGGTACCTCCCTGTGTGACCTTGGCTCCTAAATGCAAAACAAGAGTCCTTCTTCCCGCCATTTCTATCAGAATGTCAGAACGATGTGATTAAAAAACTACTTATGCAAGGGTCAGGGGTGAGGCACACAACAGTGGGGGAAGATATATGCATAAAAGAATTGCTCTTCGCATCTCATTAGCAGAGAGTAAAACTTAGAAAAAGGCAGAGTACAGCAGGCCAAGGCTCCTTGTGAACCACTAAGCAGCAGGGCATAGCTCAACTGCTACCAAGTTTGTCCAAAGCCTCTTGCTATTGGTGCTTGGGATATCAGGTCCAGGAAACTCCCATTTTCCACACATTCAAAGCATGCACAACCGTGCACGCAGGTGCCGCTTTCGAACGTGGAAGAGAGATGAAGAGGGGAGGAATGGGATGTGGCATAATGGGGTGAGCTTATGTGCACTCTGCTGATGCATGCAATGACCTGGAACTCAGCCCCTGTGCAAACTGGGGCCTTAAGAATTAAAGTTCAATCTTGTTCGGATAAGAAAAGGATAAATAAAAATATATAAAAAAACACAAGTACATTTTCACTATCAGATGTAACGGAAACCTTTGCCTCTGGTCTTGCACAGAAGTAGAGAAGGTGAACTACAGTGGTGCCTCGCAAGACGAAATTAATTCGTTCCGCAAGTTTTTTCTTCTTGCGAGTTTTTCGTCTTGCGAAGCACGGTTTCCCATAGGAATGCATTGAAAATCAATTAATGCGTTCCTAGGGTAACCGCCTTCAGACCAGGTCCGGGGACAGTCTGTCCCCCGACCTCTTCTGAAGGCTGGGGGGGGGGACAAGGGCTTTTCTTCCCACTGCCAGCCTTCAGAAGGCTGTTCTGAAGGCTGGCGGGGGGAAGAAAAGCCCTTCTCCCCACCTCCCGCCCCGCAAGCTCCGGGGACAGGAGGGCTTTGCTGCCGACCGCCAGCATTTTAAAAGCCCCCGCTGTCCCGGGGCAATTTTAAAATGCTGGCGGGCGGGAGCGAAGCCTCCACTGTCCCGGGGAGATTTTAAAATGCTGGGGGTCGGCAGCGAAGCGTTCGCTGCCGACCCCCAGCATTTTAAAATCTCCCCGGGAGAGCAGAGAAGTCTCTGCTGTCCCGGGGAGATTTTAAAATGCTGGGGGTCGGGAGCGAAGCGTTTGCTGCCGACCCCCAGCATTTTAAAATCTCCCCGGGACAGCAGAGACTTCTCTGCTGTCCCAGGGAGATTTTAAAATGCTGGGGGTTGGCAGCGAACGCTTCGCTCCCGCCCGTCTGCATTTTAAAATCTCCCTGGGACAGCAGAGACTTCTCTGCTGTCCCGGGGAGATTTTAAAATGCTGGGGGTCGGCAGGGAACGCTTCGCTCCCGCCCGCCAGCATTTTAAGATCGCCCGGGACAGCAGAGAAGTCTCTGCTGTCCCGGGGAGATTTTAAAATGCTGGGGGTCGGGAGCGAACGCTTCGCTCCCGCCCGCCAGCATTTTAAGATCGCCCGGGGCAGCGGAGAAGTCTCCGCTGTCCCGGGAAGGCAGGGGGGGGGGAGCAAAGACTTTTGCCCCCCGCCGGCCTTCAGAAGAGGTCCAGGACCTCTTCTGAAGGCCGGCTGTGGGTGAAAGTCTTTGCTCCCGACCGCCAGCAATTTAAAACAGGTCCCCGGAGATTTCCCTATGGGCTTTCGTCTTGCGAAGCAAGCCCATAGGGAAATTCGTCTTGCGAAGCGCCTCCAAAACAGAAAACCCTTTCGTCTTGCGGGTTTTCCGTCTTGCGAGGCATTCGTCTTGCGGGGTACCACTGTACTTGGATTTAGTCACAGTGGTTGGTGTAAAATAACATTTCCCTTTTTCAGGATAAGTTCAGGGCAAAACTGACAAGGCAGCTGAATTTAAGTTTCCTAATTCACAAGGGAACACCTCTTCTTTGCTGAAGATCTGAGAAAAACCATGGTTCTATAGCAGGGCTGGGGAACCTCTGGCCCAGAGGCACAGCACAAGCCTCAATTTGGCCCACAAAGTCTGCCAATGCGTGCAATGACCAGGAACTCAACCCTCGTGCAAATAGGGGTATTAAGAATTAACGTTCACTCTTGTTCGACATCAGATGCGGGGCAGGTATAAATGTGGCTACAAAGGAACAACCAGGAGCTTAAATCCTGATTGGTGCTGTTGGAAAGCTCTGCTTGCAAAGGAGAAATCAGCTGGTTGGAACTGACAGGAAGAACCATGGGAACTGAGTGCACCAGGGCTGTGTTTTGAAGTAGTTTACATTGAAATTTCATGCTAAAACAGCACACACCCACACCCCATTTTAGCAAGCTACTTTGAGCTAACGGAGCAACCCTCTCCTTAGAAAGTGGGTGCTCTCTCTCACTCTCTCTGCCAATGAGCTGATTGATGCTGGAAGCACACCTTCAAAGAGGGTGGCTATAATTGCCCATGAGCTGGCCAACTGTTGCAACAAGACACACACCCCTTTGAACTCTGATAGGTGTCAATCACCTGACATCTTTACAACATTGTGTGATTGACAGGGGGTGGCCCTGCCTTCTAGTCAAAGCTGGTCCATGGCAGGCTGGGGACCGAGGGATCCAATTTGTTGAGGTGATCCAAGTCCCCCACCCCTGTTCTATAGAATATACAGTGGTACCTCCGGTTAAGTACTTAATTCGTTCCGGAGGTCCGTTTTAACCTGAAACTGTTCTTAACCTGAAGCACCACTTTAGCTAATGGGGCCTCCTGCTGCTGTTGCGCTGCCGGAGCACAATTTCTGTTCTCATCCTGAAGCAAAGTTCTTAACCTGAGGTACTATTTCTGGGTTAGCGGAGTCTGTAACCTGAAGCATATGTAACCTGAAGCGTATGTAACCCGAGGTACCACTGTAATGAAAACAAGCTTTTGGAAGGAAAAAAAATGACTGTAACATCACTGAGGCATAGGAAGCCCCTAATCTCAGTTTTTAAAAAGTTTTAGTTGTTGTTGTTTTAAAAAAGAGGCATGACAAATGGGCATGTAAAACAAGCAGCACTTAAAATATGAAAAGGAGGGCAGCTCACCTGAAGGTCTGGTTTCTGAACCAGCTTTTCTACTTAACTGAGTGGAGGTCTGTTCTGCAGGTGGATGGAGACCATGCACACACTGTGGATCAAGTTCCTGCTGTGACTCGTCATCAAAGAAATATACCCATTCACCTCTCCCTGAACACGTTGCTGTAGCTTTGGTGCCACCGCGCCCCAAACTCTGACAAAGACCCATTTTCAGTAGAAAACTTCACCCTGTGTTCTGTACCAGTATGGGTGAAGACATTCACAGCTGATCCTTCATTTCTGAAATCCAGCAAATTAACAAAACAAAGCTTAGACTGCAGCCCTAGACACAAGGACCTGGGATATTCTCTCACTCTAGTTAATTCAGACTGTTTTCTGCAATACAGTGACTGAACAACATAAACCCATTTATTATTTCTAGAGTGACCTTGACCTAGCTCACCTGGTTACTCAAAACAGCAGCATACTAGCTTGGGGTGGGGGTGTCAAGGAACGTATATTCCTATTGTCAATCAAAGAACCATCTCCTTTATCCCCAATTACAAAGAGCCACTGGGAATGGTGATTAGGAGTTTTGGGGCAAGATGCCATCTGTGTGCTGATGACACACAGCTCTATTTCTTCATAACGTCTGAATCAGGAGAGGCTGTGCAAAACCTGGGCCAAAGACTAGAGGCAGTGGTGGGATGGATCTGTGTCCAGGGCAGCTGTTTACCAGCTCCATCTGGTACGTAGGCTGAGACCCTATCTGCCTGCGGACTGTCTCACCAGAGTGGTGCATACTCTGGTTATCTCCCGCTTGGACTACTGCAATGCACTCTACGTGGGGCTACCTTTGAAGGTGACTCGGAAACTACAACTAATCCAGAAGGCGGTAGCTAGACTGGTGACTGGGGGCGGCCGCCGAGACCATATAACACCGGTCTTGAAAGACCTACATTGGCTCCCAGTACGTTTCCGAGCACAATTCAAAGTGTTGGTGCTGACCTTTAAAGCCCTAAACGGCCTCGGTCCAGTATACCTGAAGGAGCGTCTCCACCCCCATCATTCTGCCCGGACACTGAGGTCCAGCGCCAAGGGCCTTCTGGCGGTTCCCTCATTGCGAGAAGCAAAGCTACAGGGAACCAGGCAGAGGGCCTTCTCGGTAGTGGCGCCCGCCCTGTGGAACGCCCTTCCAGCAGATGTCAAAGCGATAAACAACTACCTGACATTCAGAAGACATCTTAAGGCAGCCCTGTTCAGGGAAGTTTTTAACGTGTGATTTTACTGTATTTTTGGTTTCATGGAAGCCGCCCAGAGTGGCTGGGGAGGCCCAGCCAGATGGGCGGGGTATAAATAATAAATTATTATTATTATTATTATTATTATTATTATTATTATTATTATTATTATTGATGACGGAAAATAAGCTGAACTTGAATTCTGGCAAGACAGGGGTAATGTGAGTGACAGTTTCCTGCACAGTTTTTTTTTTGGGGGGGGGTGCACCTTGATCTACCTGTCACTGGAGGCCCAGATAGCTTCAGTGGCATTGGTGATTTCAAGGTTGGATTACTGCAATGCCTGTGTAATCTGGCAGTGCCTACCACCTTCTGAAAGCCACATATCATGGGAACACAGCACTATTAAAACTGGTTCACACGAGACATAGTTCTTTTACTCAATGGGCATCCCAGCCCTACTCAGATGAGAGTCTTGAGTCTCAAACTTGGGTCTTCAACTGTTGTTGGACTACAACTCCCATCACCCCTAGCTGGCAGGACCAGTGGCGCCCCAAGTTTGAGAACCACGCATCTAGTCATTTCAAACTGTCACCTCCAGGCAACCAGCCCACCCACAGTATTATTAATTCTGTAACAGCACCTACAGCTATTAGCACTGGTCTTAACACTGTATCAGAGGTACACAGACCCCACCAACAGGTGGTTGCCTACAAAAAGGACTTGTCCTTTGGATCGGTATTGGACTAATTGGTTTTGCAGCTCTTGGTTTTTTTATGTTTATGTGATTTTCATTTATCTGACCTCTTTCATTCCCCAACCATTCGATTTCCTTAGATCGCAAGCCTGTTTGGGACAGAACTATTACAAATTTATGGGGTGGGGTGGGGAGAACTGCTGCAAGTTGTCTTGAGTCCATAGGACAGAACAATCAATTAAATTAATATGTGACAGGTCATTTGCACACCATGCCAGCTGCTCCTAAATGACATAATACCAAAAAAGGGGAGAAAGGAATGAGTCAGGAACAGGAAAGCAGGTACCAACCTCTTTCATCTGTTATGGGATGAACAAGTGAAATAGTCGTTGAAGAATGCTCTGGAAAGGGGAGGAGCCAAATGGCTGTTGGTTCCAACAGTCACGTTAGCAAGGGGCCAGGGCTTGCTGTTGTCTTTTAAAAACATTTGAGTTTTAACAGTTAGCTTTCAATTCTACTCACAGCACAATCTGTCACTGGCTGCGAGGTTGGGAAACTCTGAAGCAAGAATGCATTCAAGGGAAATCTTTGGCAAACTATTGGGGGGGAAACACATAGGCACACACCTCATCTTTATTCCCTTTTCTGGGAAACATTTATTATTTTTCCTTTGAGCCATTTAATTTAGAAATCAAGGGATGTGAGCAGCAAAATCCCACCGTTGGGATGCAGCCAATGAGGAGCTAATTGTAATTGTACGTGAATTGTGCCTCTTCCCTGGATTGGGAAAGATGGTGGCAAACAAATTCCTCACCACACAGGCAGCCAACTACTTCAGGTGTCTAATTTCTATGGGAATCACTTTTTAATAACTGGCAGCTTATTCAGTGTGGCAGGATTACAGCAACCTGTATTTTCATTAAAAAATAATAATGCTACACTTTGATTTGCTGAATTTGTGTTAAGTCTCTAGTAGGATTTATTTTATTCTTTTGCTGTTGATATTGTTGAACTGGCTGTATTGAAGAAGAAAGCTATGCTGTCCTTGTTCTTTTTTAACCCTGAATGTGGAAACAGTCAAGAAGGGTTGAAAAACCCCCAGTAACAGCACTGAAAAAAGCAAGGTACTTTTAAACCTTGGGTACAGTCTCCAAGTAGCTTTGTTTACAATAACTGCCCCTTTAAAACACACACACATTTACTCCAATGCAATATAACCTAATTGGGATCACTCAATTGCCTGTGCCTTTCAAGTTAATTGCCTGATGCTTTTTTTATTATGATTGAAGGGCAGTCATCAGGGAGCATCATTTTTAAAACTTAACATTGCATCCACTATTACATTTCATATTATCATGTGCTTCAAGTGCTTCTCCATTAGATTGCTGCACTGCAGCAATTATCACTTTTATTGAAATTATCTTCAAACAAAATGGAAATTAAAAGGAGATGGGGTATTTAAGGCATAATAAGGCTTCATGCTCACCCATGCAATTTCCCACCTGTGCAATTAAGATCTGGCTCAGCCATGGCATCATCACGTAAAAAGTGCATACAGTGGCATACATAAACTTCCACTGCAGCGGTTGCTAGTAACTCTATGGAACAAGGCAAGGTCAGCCTACTACTATTAATACGGTTGGGCTTCCTAACCCGAGGTACCACTGTAATAGGCAGCTTAATAATAAAATAATAATATTAACTTTCCCCTTACCTTTAACAGGCCCTATGTTATTTAGTGGCCAAAGGCCTGGATAAAGACAAATGTTTTTCCCTGATGCCTAAAGATATGTAATGATGGCGCGTGGTGAGCCTCCCTGGGAAGAGCATTGCACAGTCAGGGAGCCACGACAGAAAAGGCCCGTTCTCATGTTGCCACATCACACCCACGCACACTCCGCAGGGCAGGGGGCAAGGGTGCGGTGAGAATGGCACAGAGCAAATGCACAAACATAAGTACTGGACTGACATGGCCAGTGTATTTGCACTGCACCGACCTTGCCACTGCCTTAAAGCCACCCACCGCAGGTAAATAGCACCTATACAGCTGCAAGAGGAGTCATGTATGCATCTCCACCACCACCCATGCTGTCCACTACTAATGCAATGCCTCTATTGCACCCAGGGCTCTTTTGTGAAAATACAAACCAGTACAGAGGACTGACACCTCTTTTTCTGCTGATTGCACAGCCTCAGACTAAATGAATCATAGAACTGTAGGTTGGAAGGGACCACTAGTCATCTAGCCCAACCCCCTGCAACGCAGGAAACTTTCACCCAATGTGGGGCTTGAACCCACAACCCTGAGATTAAGATCCTCATGCTAGGTATTTTGTGGACAATTATTCAACCAAGGGACACATTTTAATGATATGAATTGGAAATTTCAAACAACAAACCAGAAGGACACACAGGCCTTTCAATGTCAGTAATTTTAGCTAGAGAAAGGCAGTAAGAAATAATAATAAAATAATAATTATAATAATAATTTATTATTTGTACCCCACCCATCTGGCTGGGTTTCCCCAGCCACTCTGGGCGGCTTCCAACAAAGATTAAAAATACGTTAAAATGTCACACATTAAAAACTTGCCTAAACAGGGCTGCCTTCAGATGTTTTCTAAATGTCAGGTAGTTGTTTATCTCTTTGACATCTGATGGGAGGGCGTTCTACAGGGTGGGTGCCACCACAGAGAAGGCCCTCTGCCTGGTTCCCTGTAGCTTTGCTTCTCGCAGTGAGGGAACCGCCAGAAGGCCCTCGGTGCTGGACCTCAGTGTCCGGGCAGAACGATGGGGGTGGAGATGCTCTTTCAGGTATACTGGGTCGAGGCCGTTTAGGGCTTTAAAGGTCAACATCAACACTTTGAATTGTGCTCGGAAATGTACTGGGAGCCAATGTAGGTCTTTCAGGACCGGTGTTACATGGTCTTGGCAGCCATCCCCAGTCACCAGTCTAGCTGCCGCATTCTGGATTAGTTGTACCATAGTTTCCGGATCACCTTCAAAGGTAGCCCCACGTAGAGTGCATTGCAGTAGTCCAAGTGGGAGATAACTAGAGCGTGCACCACTCTGATGAGACAGTCCGCGGGCAGGTAGGATGTCAGCCTGCATACCAGATGGAGCTGGTAGACAGCTGCCCTGAACACAGAATTAACCTGCACCTCCATGGACAGCTGTGAGTCCAGAATGACTCCCAGGCTGTGCACCTGGTCCTTCAGGGGCACAGTTACCCCATTCAGGACCAGGGAGTCCTCCACACCTGCCCGCCCCCTGTCCCCCAAGAACAGTACTTCTGTCTTGTCAGGATTAAACCTCAATCCATTAGCCACCATCCATCCTCCAACCACCTCCAGGCACTCATACTGGACCTTCAGTGCCTTCACTGATTCCAATTTAAAAGAGAGGTAGAGCTGTGTATCATCCACATATTGGACACCCAGCCCAAACCCCCTGATGATCTCTTCCAGCGGCATCATGTAGCTGTTAAAAAGCATGGGGGAGAGGATGGAACCCTGAGGCGCCCCACAAGTGAGAGCCCAGGGGTCTGAAGACTCATCCCCCCCCCACTTTCTGGACACGGCCCAGGAGCAAGGAGCGCAACTACTGTATAATTGTGTCCCCAGCTCCCAGCTTGTCTAGACAGTCCAGAAAACCTATGCAATATACAACCTGGCCAGGAAACATCATCAATATATGGAATGTTCAAAAATAATGTTCAACTGTGCAATATGTGCTTTCAATTTTGAATGAGAAGGCTTCTTTTCAAAGACAGTTATGAAGTGTCAGATATTAGCTTGCTCAGGGGCTTAGGGAGGCCAGCATGCCAGGAGTGCCATCTCTGCAGTTTCTCTTGGACTTTAAGCACAGTACAGCACTATTCAGCCACCCTGTACTACTGATGGTGAATGAGCAAAAGCGGAGGTATGTCACTCTCCAGATATATCAATGAATCTTTGAGAGACACTGCAGGGTTAACTGCCTGGGCAAGTGGGGCATATAACTAAGAGCCCACTCTGCCTGTAGAAATTGCTAATACTGTTGGAC